>NC_092128.1:40000-346659 GCF_043159975.1 Macaca nemestrina
TGGTTTGTGTAATTTCTTGCACCCTCTGGATTAAAAATTCTGAGAATCCATAATCTCATTAAACTCAGGTTTTATCCTACCCAAGATTTGTTCCAAAAGACAGCATGCTGGAGTCATGCTAGGACATGCTAGTCAGTGCTAGGGCTAGAGTAACTCACTGCTGCACTGTGCTCCCCTCCTTCCTGTGTTGGGGGCTCCCCTTTACCCCCACCCTGTTCCCACATCTCACACTCCCAACTGGCCCCTAACTGTTCAGGGGATCTCAATCAGGGCACGTCTCCCACGTGGCTTCAGATGCAAAAAATTACCCCCCCCCGCCCCCCGCCAGTAAAAGCATATTTATCTCACATTTCATTTTCCAAGAGCTCAATCTTGTGCTAAATAATTGGAGATCAGGTTTCTGGCTATTAACAAATACAAAGGCATTGCTAATGGAAACTCTTGATATATGACCATCTCCTAAACTTTTTTACATTTTGAAAGAAAAATCCCTGGGACAAATGCCTAAGCCCCAAAGAAATAGCTCTCCCGTGTTGCATATTTAGGCGCTCAGGCAGAACTGATAGAGGCCTCATCGTTAATACAGTAACAACATATACAAATCCTTGGTGCCAATTACATGTCAGGCCCTATACTAAGTGCTTCTTACATAATATATCAGGAAATTATCATGAGAAGCTTATGAGGCAGATATTATTATTCCTGTTTGTACAGGTAGAAAAAAAGATGCCCAACGAAGTTAAGTAACAAGCTAACAAATGGCAGAATTGGGCCAAACATTTAACCTCCACATGTTAATGTCTTTTAGCAAGAGATTTTCAACAGAGAAGTCAAATTAGATCACAGGTATTTGCCTCTTGTGCTTAAACAGGCTCTTATCAGGGCCAACCTTTGGCTTTTTTCCATGAGAACATTTTACAGAATTTATTTTGCTATCTTGATCTACAATGCCTAGGAACTCTAGGAACTGGGGATGGAAAGAAAGTCCACTCCCTGAGATGATTTCTTGTCACCTTTTGGCTACATCCTGGATCTCAGACCCAGGCCTACTTTTCCTGGCTATACATGGCAAATCCAACTGGGAAATTTAAATGTTAGTTTTATGTTTGAGAAACAGGACCTAATATGAATGTTTGTTCTAGTTGTGTTGACTTAATGCTGATAGAGTTAACTTTGAACTCTCAGGATCTATTTTTATACTCTTTGTCAACGGTGTTCTTTCTCCATTGGTCCATGGCTTGCAGTAGTGGTGCTGCTCTGTGTCTATGTCACAACTCACAGCTCTATTTATTAATGCCTTCAGAATCTTCTTTATGTACCTTCTATTTTCTTTGTGTGATGCATGGGGCAGAGTCAGCTCTGGCTAAAATGTCAAAACGAAGAATCCTTAGTGCAGCTCATGTATCCATGCAGAGTAAATGCCAAGAATGGCTGTGAGCCTTCCCTTGACTCTCCTCCGCAGCTGCCACTCAACCAAGACTGCATTCTAAGGGTGGTCAGTCTGTTAGTCACATGGAACTAATGCACAAGAAGATTGGATGGATTGATGAGAAGCTAAGCTTTATCAAGAATATTTACATTTTAAAAGAGGGAATGTGTCACAATAAATGAGCTCCTGCCTGATAAACATCCTGCCTAAAACCCTTCCAACCTATTGTTGCTTTGCCTCAAGAATAATGCAACGATTGGTGGAGCTTGAGGCAAAGCAACAAAGCTTGATGAAAGGTTTTAGGCAAGATGTTTATACTTCTCATGTACTTCTCAAGTTAGTTATTGTACTTTTCAACTCTAGATTTCTATTTCTTAATAATTTCAATTGAGTGATATTTTCTATTTGGTAAGACATTATTCTCATGCATTCTTTCAGTTCTTTAAAAAATTTTTAAACTGTCTGAGTAGATTTGAAATATCTGGTTTAAAGTCTTTTGTGAGTAGGTTCATCATGTGAGTTTCCATGGGACACTTTGCAATGATGCTTTTTTCTCCTGCATATGGGCTGTACTCTTGTTTCTTTTCATGTCTTGTAATTTTTTCTTAAAAATTGACATTTTAAATAATATAATGTGAAAATCCTGGGAATCAGATTTTGCAACCTCCCCAGGGTTTGTTATTGTTGCTGGGGCATTTTTTGGTAGCTCTTATTGTTTGTTTAGTGACTTTAAAGAAATAATTCTGCCAAGTCTGTATTCTCTTTTGTATATGAGCACTGAAGTCTTTGCTTGGTTAGCTTAGAGGTCATATAATGAATGGATAGTGATTTCCTTAAGTGCTTGGAACCAATAAGTCTTTCAGTATGCTAAGGGTGTCTGTATGAGTGATGGGGCACACTTCAAACATTAGTAGATAATGAACAATCTGCCTTAGCCATCCCTTGCTGTTTGCTCAGCATATTAAGGTCAGCCCAAGATGAGAGTTGAGGCTTTCTCATGCCTTTCTGAGTATGCACGTGTTAAAAGAAAAACCTTAGACAAATTTAATTTAACAAAATTTAATTGAGCAAAGAATGATTCATGAATCAGGCAGCCTCCCAAGCCAGAGCAGGCTCAGAGACACTCCAGCACAGCCATGTGGCAGAAGAAGATTTATGGGCAGAAAGCGGAAGGTGACAGACAGAAAACAGAAGTGAAGTACAGCAACAGCCAGATTGATTATAGCTTAGAGTTTGCCTTATTTGAACACAATTTGAACAGTTGGCCCACTTTAATGGGCCAAAACTTAGTGATTGGCACAAGAATATGCTAGTCTGTTTATATATCCAGTTAGGTTTCAGTTCACTTTAAGGGTGAACTTAAAGTATATAAGGAGGCAGCTTTAGGCTAAGCTTAATTTAACAAATTCCCCCTTTTGATCATTCCCTTGATTTTGAGAAATTGACCAAAACATTAGTCACTGATGTCAGTATCATCATTGTAAATGTACTGATTTGGTCTTGAAACCCACTGAATAATAGCAGAACAGTGGGTTTTTAAAGGTGGATACAAGGACATCAGTTATTTTTTTTGGTAAGGGTTAGAGCAGAGGGTACTTCCTTGTGCTGGACTCTCCTGTTTACAGGAGAGAAACAAAACCTGGTCAGTTCTAGGACCTATCTGTTTCCTTAAAGTCTTAGTTTGAATATGCCATATGTAGTATGAGTGACTCCATTTTAGTTTGGTCTGGTCTGTTGGGGCCTAGTGTATGAGCTCAGTTCAAAACAATGGCCTCCCATAATTTTGTTTAAGAATTACACCCTTTTTGGCCGGGCGCGGTGGCTCAAGCCTGTAATCCCAGCACTTTGGGAGGCCGAGACGGACGGATCACGAGGTCAGGAGATCGAGACCATCCTGGCTAACACGGTGAAACCCCATCTCTACTAAAAAATACAAAAAACTAGCCGGGCGAGGTGGCGGGCGCCTGTAGTCCCAGCTACTCGGGAGGCTGAGGCAGGAGAATGGTCTAAACCCGGGAGGCGGAGCTTGCAGTGAGCTGAGATCCGGCCACTGCACCCCAGCCTGGGCGACAGAGCAAGACTCTGTCTCAAAAAAAAAAAAAAAAAAAGAATTACACCCTTTTTGTCAGGTTCCCACTTAGGTGAGAGTACGACTGGTGTGGTTTGGCTCTGTGTCCCCACCCAAATCTCATGCTGAATTATAATTCCCAATGTTGGGGGAAAGACCTGGTGGGAGGTGGGATTGGATCATGGGGATGGATTTTCCCCTCATTGTTCCTCTGATAGTGAATGAGTTCTCATGAGACCTGATGGTTTAAAAGTGTATGGCACTTCCCCCCTTTGCTCTCTCTCCCTCCTGTTGCCATGTGAAGATGTGTTGCTTTCCCTTCACCTTGTGCCATGATTGTATGTTTCCTGAGGCCTCCCCAGCCATGCCTCCTGTACAGCCTGCAGAACTGTGAGTCAATTAAACCT
This sequence comes from Macaca nemestrina, assembly GCF_043159975.1. NCBI lineage: Eukaryota > Metazoa > Chordata > Mammalia > Primates > Cercopithecidae > Macaca > Macaca nemestrina. The sequence goes on from NC_092128.1 coordinate 43,905, forward strand.
CTTGTATTTATTTATTTATTTTTTGAGACAGAGTCTTGCTCTTTCACCCAGGCTGGAGTGCATTGGCACGATCTTGGCTCACTGCAACTTCCACCTCCCGGGGTCACGCAATTCTCCTGCCTCAGCCTCCCGAGTAGCTGGGACTACAGGCATGTGCCACCACACCCAACCAATTTTTGAATTTTTAGTAAAGATGGGGTTTCACCATGTTGACCAGGAGGGTCTTGATCTCTTGACCTTGTGATCCGCCCACCTAGGCCTCCTAAAGTGCTGGGATTACAGGCGTGAGCCACCGCACCCAGCCAAACCTCTTTTCTTTATAAACTACCCAGTCTCACGTAGTTTTTTGTGGCAATATGAGAATGGACTAATAAATGACCAAAACTTAGGGCTTTAGTGCCACTCTCAGTTACCATCATTTTGGATTTCTAGTCTCAGCACATCATTCATAGGTTACAGTGCCCTCATGGTCACACGTTTATTTCAGCTCTTGTTATTCCAGTGGAAGAGACAACATGTAAGATTCTTGAGATGCCTGCATGCAAGTATTTAAAACTTTGGAGAGAATACAGAGTACTAGGGAGACTACTATTATGACTATCAGGAGGATAATACCAAGAGTTTGGAGTATGCTCCTTAGCTGGGGTCCCCATGAATCAAATAAACTAAACAAGTAGATCAAAGAGATAGATAAAGAGTCACTCACTTTAACCAGGCAGTCTGTTCATTAATCTCCTACAACTGAATCTCTATAGTACCCAATGTATTTCTCCACGTGCAACAAGAAGTACCAGCAACTACGCAGATTCTTCTCTGCCTAGCCAGTAAGTAATGATTCTATTTTTTATTATTTATATTATTTATCCTTTAGCATAACTTTCACAAGAGAATTTAAAGTCTGTTGTCTAGCCATAGCCTTTACAGTAGAATCTTTTATAGGGCCTATCAGGAGGGATAAATTTCTAGTCATTGTCTCATTTACTCCAAATCATAGAAAAAGAAACCTAATAATTATGCCTATCTAGAAGAGCAAAGCCTGCTGGCAATGTTCTCTTTAACCTATGATGTAGGTTAAAATGAGTGAACCAGTGTTCTGTTTCTGACTGATTATGAGGCAACAAATGTACCACTAAAATTTCTCACCTACGTTGGCCCTTCATCTTCCATCTAAAAGGCATGAGATTGTTCATGTATATGGCTGGATGCAAAATTATTCACAAATAAAAGTATACCAACTGAGTGCATACAAATGAACCTTTTTTACTTTTATCGTTCACGGGGGCATAAGAAAGAAAAAATGGAAACTTAAGAGTCTGATGATAGCAGACAAATCTTGATCCATGATGTTGCGAAAAAGCTGTCCACATCAAGGATGCTGTCTGCTTCTGGGGATAAACTTCCCTGGTTGGCTTTACCTTAAGGGGTTTCCAAGGGATGAACAGTTCCAAAAATGTGGAGGGGGCCTTCTGAACTGTGAGATTATGAACCCAAGTTTTGTTGCAATGTGGATGGCAAGGGCAGTCTTTCTCTGATGTTGTTCTTAGAAGACCCAGGCTCTAAGTTCCAGATTGTGAAGGGTTTGATTGTCTTCGATCAGTGGACCATAAAAAAGATTTCTTTTCCTGGTGAAAATACACCTTGACATAATGCATTAAAGCCTTGCAGCATTTAGTTGTATCAAAGTTTAGTAGTGGAAGATAAATGAGGTTGTATTATTAGGGGAATAGGTCTTTCAGTGACTATTTTGTAAGGTATCACCTACAGTTTACACTGGAAGTGGATCTGATTGCCATTAATATACAATACCTTTGACCAAAGCAATCCAGTCATTTCAGTTGGCTTCACAAAATGTTGTAGTATTTATAATACCTTATTTAACTATTTTAAAACTTGTCCAGTGAAACAAGTACTTCCATCACTGGAGATTTCTCCAGGATTGTACCATGGGGAAAACACATTTCCTAATAACCTTTTAGCTACTGTTATAGAATCAGCCCTCTTGCATGGAAAAGCTTTCATAGAACCAGAAAACATGCACTGAAAATGACAATTGAATGAAATCCCTCTGTAAATGTTTAAATGCCCTATCATAAACAGAAATGTACCTGCGGTTTTGATTGTCCTCTTAGGAATAGAAATTTGAAAAACCAAACATTGGTCATCAACTATTTTAGCAACTTAGAAGAGTCACCACACCAATATATATATTTTTAATTTGCATCATTTTATTTCTTCAATGATGAGTCACAGAATGCAGAGATTGTAATAACAAAAGCTTTAAGGACTCAGGAAGATGAGGCAGCTGTTCTCCAGGAGCCCGCACTTAACATTGGACTTACATCCTCTTAAATACTGATTGTTTCTCCAATTTAGGTGAATTTAGGTGCATAGCACTGATAACCAATAGGTTATCATAAGTCTTTTGATTTTGACCATGGAGTTCATTTAAATTGCATATCTTAACAATTTCAGTACTAGCAGATTTAGCATGAACATCTGGCAAAATATTTTCTTGGTATTCACTTAGTTTTTTTCCTGCCTGGCTTAGTAGTTTTATAAAGCAGTCAGTCTCTTCATTAGAGTTCCAGGAATTTTTACCCAATCCAAATGATGTGATCCTAAAGTTATTAGAAACCTGTGTTTGAGAGCGTGTGTCAGAGTTTTTCCATCCTTTCATGAATCTCCTTAAAGACACCATATTCTAGGATTTTACGTGCTTGTGAAGTTTTAAGAAACTGCATCGGAATTAAGCAATTAACTGTGGAAATGACTTTAAATGGTCATAAAGACAATTGAAAAGGAAATTTGGTTATTTCTGTGGTTTACAATAACTCAACATAATAACCAGAATTATGACCAATAGCATATACCCAGACATATTAGGATTTTAGAAATCTCATATAACTTTGGAACATATATTAACAACATATTCTTTAAGATATAATTTAAGAAGATTAAACCATCCTTTCTTACTTGACAGTGCTTCCCATGTTATTTCACGTGTCAAATAATCCTGTTTATCTGCCTTTTGGATGCTTCAGGGGACCTTTGTAGCATCCCAAAGTTAAAAGGTCAAAAAATACTTAATTTTGAAGTTGAAATTTGATTTTTAGGAAGCCTATCAAATATGTCAAAGGTTTAAAACACTTTACCAAAATAAGATCACAGGTGACCGTGAAATATTGGTCATTCATGTAGCCAAAGTGATAATTAAAATATTTTTTAAACAAAAACCTGTACTCTTTGAGAAAGGAGACTCAGTTTTCCAATCAAAAGATCTCAGACAGCATGGGGCAAATTCTGTCTCTTCTCTTTTCTCTCATCTCTCTCTTTCTCTTTGCAGTTTACTCAAAAGGTGAACAAAAATATTTTACTGTGCCTTATGAATACTACATGAAATTTTGGTTCAGAAGAGAAAAACAAATTTTGTTTTTGTATTGGTGTACTAGAAATATAAAGCTAATTTTTAATAAAATCTTATAAATAAATCAATCAAGTCTGTCATCTATTGAACACATAAAGTTTCTATAAACTCTATAAACCTTTTGTGCTTTATACTTTCCCCTAACTTTCTGTATTTATCTAGTTTTATCTATTTTTTTACTCCTTCAATTTGAAACCTTTAAGTAACTTCACCCTAGACAATTTTTTTAGCAAACACACATTTTTATGCCTTCACAACTTCCCCCATCAAAAGCATGTCGTGTTTTTTGTTTGTTTTTTGGTTTTGTTTCTTGAGGCAGGGTCTCATTCTGTCATCCAAGCTGGAGTGCAGTGGTGTGTTTACAACTCACTGCAGCCTCAACCTCCCCAGGCTCAAGCAATCCTTCCACCTCAGTTCACCAAGTAGCTGGGACTATAGGCACATGCCACCATGCCCAGCTAATTTTTGTATTGCTTGTAGAGAGAGTTTTACCATGTTGCCTAGGCTGGTCTCAAACTCATGAGCTCAAGCAATCTGCCCACCTCAGTTTCCCCAAGTGGTAGGATTACGAGAGCAAGACACCGTGCCCGGCCCTTGCTTTTGTTTATACACTGTGTACACAGAATTGTTTCTCTCATGTCTAATAGTTTTAATTACATAGGTTAACTACAATTTTAACTCTTAGTAGCCTAATTTCTACCAAAAACCCTAGAAAGTAATTTTGAACTATTTTATATCAGTCTTTGTAGATAAGAACCATTTTGTATTTTTTAAAAAATCATTCTTCAAATTATTGTTTATTAATGATATAAATATATTCAGCTTTTCTATATCATATAAAAACATGTCAAGGTATATAGACTTAAACTCATGTTTAATAATAAATATTTCAGTATTTCAACTCACAAATGATTTAAGCATTTTATGATTATGTATTACTTAATTTAACCTAACTTTAAGATTTTAAATTACTGAAAATAAGTTATGAAACTATGACAGAGGCGCCCTCCTAATGTCTTCCCCAGTCATCCTGAGTTTCCCATAGCCATGTGGCACCCAGGAGGACTATGAAAAGCAGAGCCTGTTTGAGTCCTGAATTCACATACCAGGCATAGAGATCTTCATAGAAGGCAGAGCTATGAAGACTATACCTGGAGTATCCAACCCCTCCCAGAATAGCCAGGAGGCAAAGCTAGGGCAGGGAAGAAGGGGTCATATTGGGCTTGATTCTGCCCTGTAGCTGCTGGTCTAGGCACTGACAACATGTCTCCAGACCTCACCATGACCATCTATCCAGATCCCTGAATCCAGAGGCTCTAAACCAAAACTGTAAGCTCACAGTCAAATCAAGCAAGTATCTACTTGTATTTAACTGATAAATTTAAAGTTATTCCTGTTTACCAACAATGTAAAAGCTAGTTAGAGGAGTTAGCCAGCTTGCTTTAGGCGTACAGTAGGGGAGGGTCCCTGGAGAACCTTGGGCCTGCCCAGGTCATTGCTCAATCCAAACATACCACAAGTGCTTACACAAAATGTTTTGTACAGATAAGGGAACTTGCGCAGGGTGCTTGCCTAAACATGCCCTCAGTTACACAAATAGGAGAAGCTACACAGGAAACTTGCCTAAATATGCCCATGGTGGAAAATTGCATTCCTTAACACATGGACAATAAGGGAAATAAATCAATATGGAGTGACTCAGACTAAGGGTCAATATGTGCATTGGAAGGATGGGGTGGAGCTGCCAGGAATTCACATCTTATGCAAATAAGGAATCCAGCTCCATCAGCTTTTCTGTAAAAGCCCTTGTATTCAACTGTGAAATGGCAACATGCTTTCAGGATCCCTCTCTTTGCTGAGAGCTCTCCTTTCACTTAACAAATTCTACTCTACCCTACTCACTCTCTGGTGGCTGTGTGCCTAATTCTTCCTGGTTGTGGGACAAGAAGTTGGACCTAGCTAAGCTAAGGAGCAGGAAGACCACAGCACTAGCTTTATTTACCAAATATTATCACATACACAGAATACCTATAGACGCATAGACACACAAACACATAGAAGCAGATCTTATCGCCTTCATAAAGGATTCTCATTTGCTGGCTTTTAAATAGCTTTCTTTTCCCCATTCAAACTATCAATCTTCCAATTACTTGCTTCATTGCCCTAAGAAATAATTTACTAGGCAATAAATTCACATTTCTAAAGGGACAACTCTTAGGTGAAACAAAAAATATATATATTTTATAAGCACAGAGCTAAGCCTTCAGGCCTAAATAATATATTATTTGCTCAAACAAAGGAAAAAAGGTATAAGTAAAAGTCCACTCAAGACACAATGGTCAGACAAGAACTTTAAACAAAGGTATGATTTATTGTATGAATTTAAAACAATGATAAGAGTTTCTAATGTACATAGGCAGACACTATAAAAATGGAGAGTTCCTTTATAAGTGTGAATTTGTTTTACAAGAGGATTTAAAGATAGCCAGCTAAATTCCAGAAGGGTGTACTTTAGTTTGATAAGCGGTCTTTTTTAACTTAGCTACTGTTTCTTAGCTAAAATTACTGAGTTTATGATGGAACCCCTTAAAGAATAGGGCAAAGAAAGCACTTTCTATGCCTGGACTCAGCATGGATAGATCTGAAAGAGAAGCAAGCCTACTTTACCTGAGAGCCTACCTTTTAAAAACACTCTGTTTAGGATAACTTTCTTTTCACCTTTGAGGTAGGATGGTGACCAAGCCAAAAGGTTAGCAAATTTAATTTTTCTTATCAATTAGTCACTTAAACTTTTTATTTGCTTTTTATAAAGAGTCTTTAAACAAAAGTATTGAAATCTTTTTAGAAGCTTCTGCATATCAATAGGTATCCCTAGATGAGACTAATTCAGGAGCCCTCATTTTCAAGTGCACTTCTTCAAGTGCAGTGTTGTTCATTTGAAAAGTTCCACTGTAACTTTCACACTGAGCAATTCACCCTGTGGATTGGATCTGTGTCCCCACCCAAATCTCATGCCAAATTGTGGTCCTCAATGTTGGAAGACAGACCTGGTGGGAAGTGATTGGATCACAGAGGCAGACTTCCACCTTGCTGTTCTTGTGATAGTGAGTGAGCTCTCATGAGATCTGGTTATTTAAAAGTGTGTAGCATTTTCCCCTTTGCTCTCTCTTCCTCCTGCACCAGCCACATAGAATGTCTCCTTCCTCTTTGCCTTTCACCTGATTGTTACTTTCCTGAGGCCTCCTCAGCCATACTTCCTGCACAGCCTGTGAACCATGAGCCAATTAAACCTTTCTTCTTTATGAATTACCCAGTCTCAGATAGTTATTTATAGCAATGGAAGAATGAACTAATACAGTGAGCTAATACCTAAATGACCCTCATTAATTTTGTTGAAAGAAAAGGCCTGGAAACTATCTGATCAGCACAAGATTTGTCACTCAGTCATCTCAGTCACTTTCCTGGATCAATATTTGTAGTTTGAATTTGCCCTTAGTGTGCAGAGGCTGCACCTCCAGCCCAAGTGCATCTGAAGGCAGTTCCCTCTGACCAATGAACACATGTGGAAGTTGATAATCTAGAAAATGACTCCCTTAAAACTATTCATGTTCCTGGAAGGTCTTCCCATATCCCCAACAACATGCATCCTCATTGGAAGACCACCGACTATCCCACAGCATAAATCAGCCAACATGATTTGTGGAGTGGTCACGAAGTGCTACAGCTTTCAGGTATCACCTAGTCCCACACACTGGGATTCAAGCTGACTACTCAATTACATGTCCTCTTTGATTCACTTTACCTTTGCCTGTGGAAGAACTTGTTTAGGCCCATTTACTAAATCCAGATGTAAGTCAACATCAAATTAGAGAACATCACACTTTTCAGAAAAAATAAACTTCAGATTGATTCTCAAATGCCAAGTTTGAAATTTTCCATAACACAAAATAATTTGGAAGTCTGATTAAAGTCAGAAGGAATGATGCAAAATCATTAACTCCATTTTTTATTATTATTAGATCATTTCACTGTAGGACAGTTACTCCATAGCTAGTGTTTCTTAGGGAAAGCATCTTTAAACCTCAAAATACATCTCATGAAGCAATGATGTGCCTTTGAAAAGCAATGCTAAATAGACATTTTACAAATGGAATCATGCTGTCCACTCATTAGGCAATTTATTATTAGAGCAATCCTAAGATTTTTTTAAAAAATAAAGAGATGCCCTATGCTGAATGAAAAAGCTAATACTTTAATATGCCTTCTTGTCAAATGTTCCTCGTCATATAAAGGGCTTTCTTGGCAGGGGTTGGTGGGGAGCTGGGCACAGTTGTCTCGTTTTACTGCTGCTTGCCTTACTGTGTTTTGCCTTTTCTTTCAATGTACAAAACTGTGCACTCGTTTCTTAGCTCTGGTAGAGGGCTCAGCAATTAGCCTATGAAAGGCTATTACAGATTTTCAAATCATAAAATGTATACTACACTGACCATGATGAATGATGTAAAATATACTTTAGGCTGTCTCAGGATTTTGAGTCTTATTCATTGGAACATAAATAAGCAGAGCAATGATAAAAGAGATTATTATCGTTGATAAAGTGTCAATTAAAAGTCTTTAATATACTTCTAGGAGATCATTAGCTATTAACTCAACCATTTACTAATGCAATACAACCCTTTCCTGACTTTTGGCTGTCTTGTGTAGGTTATGTTCTGATGTGAACTTGATTGTATTAGACCTTCACTACTCCAGGCACAATATATGATATTAGAATTATCTTTTTGAACTGAGGGATGTTTTATTACCCTGATTGTGCTCACCACTCTTGTCTTCCCCAGTACATGAGAAATCCAAAACATTTTCTATTTTATTAGGTCAGTGTCATTTGTGGATGGTTGTGACTCCCCGTCCTCACTCCAGTTCTCATAGATGGAAACAGAATTTGTATTTATGCATCAGCCAATAGCTCTCCTTCAGCATTTTGCATATTTAAATAAATGTGGTTCTGATCTTTCTTTTTTTGAGATCATTGCAGATGTGTCTGATGATGCCACACATAGCAAAGAGAATAGTCGACTGAGATAATCTTATTTCAGAAGGCTGGCTTGTTAATGGGTAGCTGTGACTACAACCTGAAAATACAGTCAACAAAAAAGAAAACCTCTGCCTTGCACCAAAATGTATGTCTGAATGCGTGAAATTTAAACTATCTTTTAAGTGACTGTTATTTAGCACCAGTTATCTAGATGCCCCTGCCTGGGGTTGGAGCATCATTAGGTATCAGGCTAAGGAAATGAGGCAGGAGGTGGATCCACGGGCAGGAGGTCATGAGGGAGCTAAATAATAATAATAATAATAATAACAGAAGTGTCTTCTGATACCTAAGCTGAGAGACAGAGTGTGGGAGGCTGCAAAGCAACTGGGGGCTAAAGCCAACATGAGCAAAGGAGTCTAGTTCAAGAAGAAGGACCAGGAACTTGAAGGTGTTGATCTCCGGTCTCTTCATCAAGGGCATCCTGTAGTCAGCTTGGTCTGTCCACTATGCTCAAAGAAGCCTGGCTGTGTGCTGTGTTTCAGTGTCCCCTCCAGAGCTCGTGTTGAAATATAATTGCCATTGTACCAGAATTTACAGAAAGTGGGACCTTTAAGAGATGATTAAGTTATGAAGGCTCATGAGGGTAATGAATACATTAATGCTGTTCTTATGAGGTGGGGGTCCCAATAAAAGGACAAGTTCAGCCCAACTTCCTCTCTCTGTCCCATGCGTTCACTTCTGCCTTCTACCCTTGCCCCATAAGATGACGTTTGCCACATGCTGGCACCATGCTTTTGGACTTCCCAGCCTCCAGAACTGTAAGAAATAAATCTCTTTTCTGTATAAATTATACAGTCTGTGGTATTCTGTTATAGCAGCAGAAAATAGGCTAATACTGTTCAATGATTAATCTCCCTTGCTATTTGTTTATTCTGGTAATTGGCATAAATTGACGCTAGCAGAGGACATGTCCATTTTGTGTTGCTATAAAGAAACACCTTAGGCTGGGTAATTTATAAAGAAAAGAGGTTTGTTTAATTTACAGTTCTGCAGACACCAAACCTGAGGGACTGCCTGGCTTTATAAGAACATATTCTCAAGGGAACTAATTACCCTGAGAACCAATCCAGTGGCTCAAGAGCAAGAATGGCACCAAGAATGGCCATTCATGAGGCATCCACCTCCACAACCCAAAAACCTTCCACTAGGCCCAACCTGTCAACACCACCACACTGGGGATCAAATTTCAACATGAGATTTGGCGGGGACGAACAAACCATAGCCACACCATAGCAGTGTGAAGCTGGGGTGAGAAGGTGCAGGGGTGTGAGGAGTCCTACACAGACCTATGGCTTAGTCACTGACTGCAAGCTGGTCGTGTGAGGGGCCTAGTCCCTGGGGTTCCGATGGTGCTGTCACTGTGAGTGCAGGTGACATATAGTTCACCCTGCTGCTCTGTTATAAAGCCATAAAACTGTTTAATGTTGTTCCTGGCCAGCTTTTTTCAAGCAAAAAATAATGTTCCAACATGACAACGGGCATTGCCTTGTGCATTTTCTGCAGGGCAGCCTGTGAAGGTGACAGCAATGGTTTGTTAATTCCTCATCTCTCCTTTCTGTGTCTTTTGCACTTTTGCTGCTTCTCCAATGGGGTCACAGTGAGTTCAGGACGCCAGTCCACCCACACTGAATAACATTATGCCCCTGGCCCTTTCCTCCCACCTCTATTAACCCGGACCTGTGGCCCTCCCGTTACTTCCTTTCTTGGCTGCTGTAATGACAGTTTATGATACACTGAAGTAGGCATTACATTAAAAAGGCAATATATCCCATCCAGACAAAAATCTCACATGGAAGCAGTATTCCTACAAATAAAGAGTTTTAAATCCACAGGAAAAATTTAATGGGGGATGTTTGGTAGTGTAATTGGGTCAAAGCCTTGTATATTGTACTTTTTGATGACTGTTTTGCCCATAAAATATGTAACCTACTTAGGAGTAGGTATTGGTCAGGCACAAATGGTTTTCTTTGTTTGGTTATGACATCTTTGAAACATACTAAAGAATATATGTGGTATATATCACGTGATTATATAGGGCATTTAAGGGCAAACCAGCTAAATAAACAGATGTTAACATCAATGTGTTAGGGATCTGCAAACAAAACCCCACCTTTGGCACCTGAGCCCTCTGTGGGCTCCTTTCTGGTCACATCCCCTGCCTCTTCCTAGAAGTAACCATAGCCAGATTTGTGTTTATAGTTCCATTGCTTTTCTTTACCATTTTACAACATATGTATATATCTCTAAATGATGAGCTGCAGTTGTAGAGTATTACATGTTTTAGGACATATTGTAAGTAGTTTCTTTCACTGTATGTATTCCTCCATGACTTGTTTTATTCCTTCAATGTTATGCTTTGGAGATTTATTCTTGTTGATATGAATATCTGTACATTATTTGCTTTTCCTGATACATACTATTACATCATATGAATACTTCTGAATTATTTGCCATTCTTCTGTTGACGAACCTTTGGGTTACTTCCAGATATCTACTATTACAAACCACACTGTTTCAAATATTCTTATACCATATCTCAAAGTATACATATGCGTGATTTTCTCTCATTAAAACCTACGACTAGGAGTATAGGGTTATAGAAAATGTACCACATAAAGTTTACTAGATTACTGCTATATTGTTTTCCCAACTAGCTGAAGAAAATGACAGTTCTACCTGCAGTACATAAAGGTGTGTGTATACACACACATATATAAAATGATATAGGTTTGTCATATATATCATAGCTAAATTTTGCTCCCAATCTGAGGCCTGCAGTTTTGCTTTTGTCAAAGTATTTTTGTTTGCTTATTTGTTTTTTCATAAAGATAAGTTATTAATGCTATGAAGTCAAGTTTATCTGTTATTTCTTTTATGGTTAGTGCTTCTGTGTCTTGTTTTAAAAATCCTCTACTGTGAGATCATAGAGGTAGTTCTATGTTTTCCTCTTAAAGTTTTGCCTTTCACATTTTTATTTAAGCTACCTTAAATTCATTTTTATAAATGGTGTGGTTAGGACCCAGTTTTACTTTGCACATGGATAAACAAATGGTCCTGGTACTATTTGTTAAATGGTAAATACTTTCCATAGAAATATAAATATTTCCATAGAAATATGCTCTGCTGACACTTTCATAATACCATTTTTCTTTTGAAAATGGTATTATTTCTATTGAAATAAATCATATGTCTATATATGACTACCTTTCATTTTTCTTTTCTTTTCTTTTCTTTTTTTTTTTTTTTTTTTTTTTTTTGAGATACAGTCTTGCTCTGTCACCCAGGCTGGAGTGCAGTGGCGTGATCTCAGCTCACTACAACCTCTACCTCTTGGGTTCAAGAAATTATCCTGCCTCAGCGTCCTGAGTAGCTGGGAGAAAATTTTTGCAATATATCCAGCTGACAAAGGTCTATATATGGAGATGGAGGCCATTATCCTTAGCAAAACAGAAAACCAAATACCGCATGTTCTCACTTGTAAGTGGGAGCTAAATGATGAGAACACATGGACACATAGAGGGAAACAACAGACACTTGTGCTTATCAGAGCGTGGAGGTGGGAGGAGGGAGAGAATCAGGAAAAATAACCAATGAGTGCTAGGCTTAATACTTGGGTGATGAAATAATCTGTACAACACACTCTCACAACACAAGTTTACCTATAAAACAAACCTGCACATGTACCCTGGAACCTAAAAGTTAAAAAAAAAAATCCATTTTCTAAGAGTTCAAAAATTAATTAATTAATAAAAGCACAGTTACTGGATGCATGCGTTGTTTTCACTGAGAGCACTGCATGGTTGAAAACAGTTGCAGATCACAGCTTGAACCAGCAGCCAGACCATTAAATGTTCTCAGGCATCTGAGTCTGTGGATGTAGAACCTGCACAAGGAGGGACACAGCTTGATCCTTCAGCTGGTTCCGGTTTTCACCAAGTGCCTGCCAGGGCCTGGGTCCTGTAGCCCCTAAAATGCTGGGAAAGTGGCAGAGCAAAGGTTATTGTCGACAGCCCACCAGGGTCAAGGGCCATGTTTACTCTGCTCCTCTACCCCAGTGAGTGTTCCATGTTAATTTCATGGTGAGCCACCATTTTATAGCTTTTGTGTTTTATCAAGATATTAGAACCAAAATATTTGCAAATTCGATTCTGGTCACCAGGTTTAAAACTTAGATAGTCATGAGTTCTTTTTCTAAAACAAGATAGGTTGATGGTAATTTCTAAAATAGTTCTAACATGTAGGCATTTACCTGGAGGAAAAGGGCTGTGTTAGATCCCAGCAAATGAAAAAAAAAGAAAAAGAAAAAGGCAAACTCAAGGGTTTATTTACAGAGGTGTGGTCAAAGGCAAAGAAACAACAAAAGCCTGTGAAATGCTCCCAGACTAGCAGCAGCAGAAACCCTCTAATAGCCCATGGCCAAAGGGTAAGGAGAGAATGGGCTGCCTGGACCCTCCCAGGACTCTGGCAGGGCTGTTTCTCCATGGGGTCATTTTGCCTGACACCGTGGGCTCGGGTGGGGGTGCTGCAGGGCTGCTGCTCAACACCCTCCCATGTGCAGGGCACAGAGAATGCCGGGGCGGAAACGCTAGGCCCCAGCACAGGCAATGGCGGGGCGGAAACGCTAGGCCCCAGCGCAGAGAATGCCTGGCGGAAACGCTAGGCCCCAGGGCAGAGACGGGCGGGCGGAAACGCTAGGCCCCAGGGCAGAGACGGGCGGGCGGAAACGCTAGGCCCCAGCGCAGAGAATGGCGGGCGGAAACGCTAGGCCCCATGGCAGAGAATGGCGGGCAGAGTGCTAGGCCCCAGTGCAGAGAATGGCGGGCGGAAGTGCTAGGCCCCATGGCAGAGAATGGCGGGCAGAAGTGCTAGGCCCCAGTGCAGAGAATGGCAGGCAGAGTGCTAGGCCCCAGTGCAGAGAATGGCGGGCGGAAGTGCTAGGCCCCATGGCAGAGAATGGCGGGCAGAAGTGCTAGGCCCCAGTGCAGAGAATGGCCGGCGGAAGTGCTAGGCCCCATGGCAGAGAATGGCGGGCAGAAGTGCTAGGCCCCAGTGCAGAGAATGGCGGGCAGAGTGCTAGGCCCCAGCGCAGAGAATGGCGGGGCGGAAACGCTAGTACAGCTGAAGCTGAGAAACACCAGAGAGAAACCCAGCCTTTGCGAAAACCCACTGCTGGAAAGAAGGAAGCAGAGGTAACCAAGGCCCTCCCCGCCTCTGATTGCTGGTGCCTCCCTCCGGCTGAAATCCTGGAAGGGGACCTGGGTGATGCTCCCAGAGGCCAGCCTCTCAGCACCCAGAGCAGGGCTGGAGAAGTGAGAGGATGACTTAAGAGGCAGGTGGAGAAGACCCACAGCACCCTCCTCCCAGTGCCCAGGCTGGGAACTCCTTCTTCATGCACAAATGAGAATGGCAAATCTTTTTAAAAGACAATTTTTCCCCAGTGTCTTGCCTCTCCTGCTTGCTGTGGTGTGGATGGGGTTTGTTTGTCCTCCCTGAACCTCATGCTGAAATGTAGTCTGGACATGGCAGTGTTGACAGGTGGGGCCTAGTGGGAGGTGTTTGAATGTAGAGTGGAACCTCATCATCGGCTTGCTGCCTTCTGGTGGGAGTGAGTTCTTGCTCTGGCAATGCTAGACTAGTACCTGTGAGCGTGGCTTGTTGCTAAGCTAGGACGTTCTTTGGTTTGCCTCTCTCTTTGCAGGTGTCCAATCCTCCTGGCCCTTCTCTGCCATGTTTTAACCCAGCACATGGCCCTCACCAGAAACCAAGCAGATGCTATGCATGCTTCTCCCGCTTCCCAGCCTCCAAAACTGTGAGCCAAGAAAATTTATAAACCATGCAGTCTCAGGTACTAGGTTATAGCAACCCTTACCATACAAAGACACTGTTCCTCAGCTTCTCCAGTCTATAACCCTGACCATCCCAGGTTGCCCGGGTTAGTTTCCATCCTGAGAATTGCAGATCACAAAACTGCCCCTGGGTGTGGGGTCAACTCACCCAAAAGGTTTAAAAGCACCTGGGAGTTTACCCCACAACTCAACTTAAGCCAAGCACTGTCTGAGGGAGGATAAAATATCCACTGTCTATGCCTGCAGTCAGGATGAATTCTGATCCTATGTAACACTGAAGCACTATCACCCAAGCTCTGAGCCCCCCAAGCCCAGGCAGGGCTCTAGTGCTTCTCCCAACACCTCACCCTGCTTGTTCCATCTGTTTTGACTTCTCTCCTTTATTCAATGGACAATATGCAAATTACAGCTGAATAATCATTTCACTAATATCCTTGTTTCATAATCTGCATCCAGGGAGAGCTTGTCAGAGGCCCTATCACTTATCTCTGCCTTAATCATGAAAAGTATTAACCTGAACAGTAGTAACCCATGACCTCACCCTAACCCTCACCTTCACACTTACCCTCATCATAATGCAAACTGTAACCCTAACCCTCACCCTCATCCTCACCTTCACTGGCACCCTAACCATCACCCTAAACTTCAACCTCACCCTAATCCCAATTCTGATCTTAACTCTAATCCTCATCCTCACCCTCACCCTATCCCTAACTCTAACCCCTAACCCCCAACCCTAACCATATCTCTAACCCTCACTTTATTTACAGCAGTCTGTGCTGTAACACAAAATGACATAAAAAAACTGTAGTGTTGTCCACCCTCACCCTAAACCCTGGAACCTACTTGTGGCCATTGGCCAACTGAACCTTGGGCTCTGAGCCCTGGGGAGGCAAGGGAATCTGGATGACTCCAGCCTGCTGGGGAGAGGCAGCCAAGAGAAGCATGCTGCTAGGAACATAATCAAATTAAATTAATGGGCTGACTGGCCTTAGCAGGTCCATCTAACAACACAGAAAAAACAACAATAAGAAACGGATCTTTTCTCCTGGAGAAAACTTGCAGTCACTGAATAGATTCCAAATGAAATTCCCTACACTATTCTGGGAAATAACTGTTCTCTGAGGTCGGCCTGGTAGCTACAAGGGAAAAAGTAAATATTGCAAATACACAAGATAAGGTAGAGAGACTAAGGGCATATTTGGGAGTTCCCTGGTTTTGAAGGGCAGGAGCAGAGAGAAATGCTATCGGGGCCTGGGGGAGCTCCTGGCCCCTGCTCTGTCTCTCTTTTCACCCTTACAGGGGCTGCAGAGAGAGTGCAGCAGCCTGCTACTAGTGTACTTAAAATGAACTTGCAACTATAAAATCCCTGGTATTTCTGAATTCTCAGGAATACATCTATTACGCTAAAAGGCACATCTGAAGTTTTAAAACTACATACCTCCCAAACATGTGGCCTGATGCCTTTGAAAAGAAGTTAGTGTCTCCACAAGTGGCAGAAGGACCATCGTCTGCTCCTTCATCTAGAGAATTTTGAAAGCAATTCAGAGCTTTGAAATGGCTCCTGGATAGAAGAAATGACCTAGTCTCTAGATAAGACGTAGTGCCAGCTTTGCCAATGTTCAGATGAAGGAACTAGTAGTGTGCTGTTGGTCTTCAACTCACATTTAAAAAGTACAAACCAGGTGCCTCCAAGTCTAGCCTCAACTCCCTCTTTGCCAGCAGGACAGCACTGCCAGGCCTCCTCTGTGCCCCACCAGGCCATCACCCTTGCTGCAGCCCTTACACTCCTTTTTGCCTGCAATCTGTTTTTCAAGACTCACTTCCTTATGGAGCCTTCCCTGAAGACCCAATCCCTAAGAGAATTATTTCTTCACTAGGACCCTGATGGTGGATGTTGCATGCCAGCCTGGAGGCTTCCAACTGCAAACACCTATGACATTTCCTGAAGCCTTTGTCTGGCTCCTGGAATCCACCTGATGGTGTGGAGGGTGGGCCTGAGGTCCTGGGAGTGGCTCTTGGACCAGTTGGTGTGTGAGTCCGCGGGTGGAGCCTCCAGCAGTCTACCCTTGTTTGGGATCCTTTGGAGCCTGCTACGCACCATCTCCTAAAGCTCCCCAGGAGATTTCAGTCCCATTAATTTAATAGGAGTTTATTCTATGGGCTCCCTTTCCTTCTATGTCTCACTGCCCATGGGCCTCCTAGGAACATCTCCCAACAGCATTGCCTGCACTCATTTCTCAGGTCAGCTTCTGGGAAACTCAACCTAAGACAATCACTATGGATCTTACCATGGTGCTCACTCAGCATTCATTCATTAATGCTTTTCTGCTTTCTTCTAAATGTAGTATCTAGTCAGTGAGATCATGAGCTACTTGAAGGAAGTAGCTTCTATCACCAGCTTTCCCCAGTTTCTGGAATATCATAGAGATTTATATAGCTGGCACAGTGGGGCTGAACTTTTCACTTCAAAAGTTTGTTAATATATTGCAAGTTTTCATCTATGCCAGTTTAAGAAATAAGGTGCTTGTGAGCTTACTAAGATGCACTGAAATTATGTGTCCACTGGAAATATTACACCACCGTGGAGGGTCGTCATTGGGGCCCAAACTCCTGGTTTGGGTTACACATTTTTTTTACATGTACAACAAAGGAAGAGTTCTTTGGGAGAGAATAGCACATGCTATCAGGAGTCAGTGATTTCTGAACACAAGGCAAAGACCTATTTTTCCTTTCAAACTGAAAGGTGGAGGGGTACTTGATTATTGCTATTTGGGGCAGTTGATAATATTGTAGTCAGAGGGACTTTGGGGCTATCTGATAGCCAATGTTCTTCTATACAGTTGATCATTTGCAAGAAGGACAAGATAGTCTTAATATTTTAGTCATGAGAGAGCAAAAGCACCTTGCTGTGCTGGAAAAAGAAAAAAAAAACAAAATGAAAAGGTTCTCCAATCAGACACCCTTGCAATTCTCCCTGATCCTCCCTGTGTGAGGTTGTTAAGCTTTAGAGATAGGCTGGCCTGGGTCTTAACTGTGTCACTAGTTGATTTTAGCCATATCATTCCCTTTTAAAATGTATTGTTCTTATCTATAAGTGGGGAAATAATAATGACACTGACTTCATAGAACTGTTACAATTAAAGTACATGAAACAACGTGTATGAAGTGCCCAGTACAGTGTTGGACACTTAATAAACTATTAATAAGTGGTTCCTGCTGTCACCACCACCGTCATCACCGTTGGCGTAACCTGAGGCCCTGCGGCATCCCTGCACCACGGTGGAGAGGCCGAGTCCCGGGTGCTGGTTTAACAGCAGATGGGCCCTTTCCACTCGATTCTCACAGGATCACGCACTGACCCACCATCTGCTACATCACTTTGCTCTTGTCCATCCAGAAAATATGCTAATTCCAGAAATGGCTTTTTTTGGTCACTTTAGATCCTTAGAGATTTTGACAAAGTTTGGCTACTGGATCTCTAACCTGTCTTCTCTGTGGGTGATTTTATAAACTTCTCTCATTAGGGTCTGTCTCAAGCAAAACTCTAAAATCAGTGACATTTTCTTATCTTGGGGGATTTTAAAACAATTCCCTGGGGTCCCAGCATCAACTTTCAAAAAGCCACTCCAGGATGTCCCAACTGCAGCCAAGGTTGAGAATCACTGGACTTGGCTGTGGCCATAAACTAGAAACCTGGGGAGGGGTGGAGACAGGGCTAATGGGACTGAGGGGCTCAGGGAACCTCGACGCTCTGGGATGGATGTGTTTTGCACAAGGACATTGAAAGGCAGGGGTGCTGGAGAGGGAAACCGATGAGCCAGGCCAGGAGCCCTCCAGTGAGCAGGAAGTAGATAGCGTGAAGCTGATAGACGAGGGCAGGTGGAGGAGTCAGAGGGTGGGGCCTGAAGGCTTGTCCTACTGAGAACAGGATATTTGAGAAGAGAAGGAAAAGAGCAAGGAGGCACCACCGTCCAGTTGAGGCCCGGTGCTGAGCGGGTATTGAGGAGGAAAATGCAGCTACCAATGTGAGAGAATCTAGAGCGTCCTCGAGGGGGTATTTCTGTTTTCATTAGAGCAAGAAGACTTTCTCATTCACTCAACAAGCATACTGAGTGAACAAAGCAGACAGACGCCCTCCAGCACTCACAGTGGAGAGCTATGAAGGGAACGTGAGAGAAGCTGCTGAGCATGTGGAGGTGCATTGGTCTGAGCGTGTGGAGGTGCTATTGCTTTACTCCGAGTTCTGTGGGCTCACATTTTGGTGAGAGCTTGGGAACCAGTCAGATTAGTGTTAGATGGAAACAAATATAGAGTCCAATCCCTGATGACCTGTGGATAGTGTGGATAGCATGGCTCTGAAGCCTGGTAAATGATCCCCCCTCATCTCTCTGAGCAAGGAAGTAGGTAATAAATTCTATTTGGAGATGCTTTGCAGGATGTGTCAGAAGCACTTGGGGAGAAGGCTGTGTCTTGTCCAGGAAAGAAAAGTTTTACAAGGAACATGTGGGACTCTGTGAGGCCTCCTCTACATTTTACATTGGCAGGGTCAGGACAGGGAAGGACTGTGCTCCAGACCCAGGGAGAATCCCAGCTCTACCGCTGAACTCTGGGACTTTAGGCAAGGCTTTTCTCGGCACCTCCTTTCCTCATCTGCAATAGGGAAGTTATAATGCTACCTGCTTGAAAGGTTTGTTGTAAATATTAGATGAAAATATCAGGCATAACAGCTGGTACCATTCTGGGGTACACAGGAACCACTCTATACATGTTAGTTATTTTTTAAATTATGCTTTAAGTTCTGGGACACATGTGCAGAATGTGCAGGTTTGTTACATAGGTATACACATGCCATGGTGGTTTGCTGCACCCATCAACCCATCTTCTACATTAGGTATTTCTCCTAATGCTATCCCTCCCCTAGCCCCTACTCCCTAACAGGCCCCAGTGTGTGATGTTCCTCTCCATGTGTCCATGTGTTCTCATAGTTCAACTCTCACTTATGGGTGAGAACATATGGTTTTTTTGTTACTGTGTTAGTTTGCTGAGAATGATGGCTTCCAGCTTCATCCATGTCCTTACAAAGGACATGAGCTCATCCTTTTTTATGGCTGCATAGGATTCCATGGTGTATATGTGCCACGTTTTCTTTATTCAGTCTATCATTGATGGGCATTTGGGTTAGTTCCAAGTCTTTGCTATTGTGAACAGTGCTGCAATAAACATATGTGTGCATTTGTCTTTATAGTAGAATGATTTATAATCCTTTGGGTGTATACCCAGTAATGAGATTGCTGTGTCAAATGGTATTTCTTGTTTTAGATCCTTGAGGAATCGCTACACCGTCTTCCACAATGGATGAACTAATTTACACTTCCACTAACAGTGTAAAAGCATTCCTATTTTTCAACATCCTCTCCAGCATCTATTGTTTCCTGACTTTTTAATAATCGCCATTCTGACTGGTGTGAGATGATATTTTATTGTGGTTTTGATCTGCGTTTCTCTAATGATCAGTAATGTTGACCTTTTTTTCATATGTTTGTTGGCTGCATAAATGTCTTCTTTTGAGAAGTGTCTGTTCATATCCTTTGCCCACTTTTTATTGGGGTTGCTTGCTGTTGTTTGTAAATTTATTTAAGTTCCTTGTAAATTCTGGATATTAAACCTTTGTCAGATGGGTAGATTGCAAAATTTCCTCACAATCTGTAGGTTGCCTGTTCACTCTGATGATAGTTTCTTTTGCTGTGCAGAAGCTCTTTAGTTTAATTAGAACCCATTTGTCAATCTTGGCTTTTGTTGCAATTGCTTTTGGCATTTTTGTCATGAAGTCTTTGCCCATGCCTATGTCCTGAATGGTATTGCCTAGGTTTTCTTCTAGGGTTTTTATGGTTTTGGGTTTTACATTTAAGACTTTAACCAATCTTGAGTCAATTTTTGTATAAGGTGTAAGAAAGGGGTCCAGTGTCAGTTTTCTATATATGGCTAGCCAGTTTCCCAGTACCATTTATTGAATAGGAGATCCTCTCCCCATTGCTTGTTTTTGTCAGGTTTGTTGAAGATCATATGATTTTAGATGTATGGTGTTATTTCTGAGGCCTCTGTTCTGTTCCATTGGTCTATATGTCTATTTTGGTACCAGTACCACGTTGTTTTGGTTACTGTAGCCTTGTAGCATAGTTTAAAGTGAGGTAGCATGATGCCTCCAGTTTTGCTTAGGATTGTCTTGACTATATGGGGTCTTCTTGGATTTCATATGAAATTTAAAGTAGTTTTTTCCTAATTCTGTGAAGAATGTCAATGGCAGTTTGATGGGAATAGCATTAAATCTATAAATTACTGTGGGCAGTATGACCATTTTCATAATATTGATTCTTCCTATCCATGAGGATGGAATATTTTCCATTTGTTTGTGTCCAGTTCTTCTTGAAGAGGTCTTTCACGTTCCTTGCTAGCTGTATTCCTAGGTACTTTATTCTCTTTGTAGTAATTGTGAATGGGAGTTCATTCATGATTTGGCTCTCTGCTTATCTATTGTTGGTGCAAAGGAATGCTTGTAATTTTTGCACATTGATTTTGTATCCTGAGACTTTGCTGAAGATGTTTATCAGCTAAAGGAGTTTTTGGGCTGAGATGATGGGGTTTTCTAAATAGAGAATCATGTCGTCTGCAAACAGAGACAATTTAACTTTCTCTCTTCCTATTTGAATATCCTTTATTTCTTTCTCTTACCTGATTGCCCTGGCCATAACTTCAAATACTATGTTGAATAGGAGTGACAAGAGAGGGCATCCTTGTCTTGTACCAGTTTTCAAAGAGAATGTTTCCAGCTTTTTCCCATTCAATATGATATTGGCTGTGGATATGTCATAAATAGCTCTTATTATTTTGAGATATGTTCATCAGTATCTAGTTTATTGAGAGTTTTTAACATGAAGGCTCACACATATCACCTATGGCTGCTTTTGCACTCCAACAGCAGAAGGGAGGGTTTGATGGAGACTGTATATTTCAGACATCCTAAAATGTTTACTATCTGGCCCTTTGCAAGGAATTTTATCAGAGGTCTTTTCTGTGTCTATTGAGATAATCATGTGGTTTTTGTCTTTGTTTTTGTTTATGTGATGGATTATGTTTATTGATTTGCATACATTGAACCAGTCTTGCATCTCAGGGATGAAGCCAACTTGATCATGGTGGATAAGTTTCCGGATGTGCTGCTGGATTTGGTTTGCCAGTATTTTATTGAGGATTTTTGCATTGATGTTCATCAGGTTTACTGGCCTGAAGTTTTCTTTTTTTGTTGGGTCTCTGCCCGGTTTTGGTATCAGAATGATGCTGGCTTCATAAAATGAGTTAGGGAAGAGTCCCTCCTTTTCAATTGTTTGGAATAGTTTCAGAATAAATGGTACCAGCTCCTCTTTGTACCTCTGGTAGAATTCAGCTGTGAATCCATCTGGTCCTGGGCTTTTTTTGTTTTGTTTTGTTTTTCTTTTTGGTTGGTAGCCTATTAATTACTGCCCCAATTTCAAAACCTGTTATTGGTCTATTCAGCGATTCAGCTTTTTCCTGGTTTAGTCTTGGGAGGGTATATGCATCCAGGAATGTATCCATTTTTTTTCTAGATATTCTAGTTTGTTTGCATAGAGGTGTTCATAGTAGCCAGTAGTCTATCTATTTTGTTAATTTTTTCAGAAAACAGCTCCTGGATTCATTAATCTTTTGGAGGGTTTTTCGTGTTTCTATCTCCTTCAATTCTGCTCTGATCTTAGTTATTTCTTGTCTTCTGTTAGCTTTTGGATTAGTTTGCTCTTGCTTCTCTAGCTCTTTTAATTGTGATGTTTATGTGGTCGATTTTAGAATAAGTACCATGTGGCACTGAGAAGAATGTATATTTTGTTGATTTGGGGTGGAGAGTTCTATAGATGTCTATTAGGTCCACATGATCCAGACCTGAGTTCAAGCCCTGAATATCCTTGTTAATTTTCTGTCTCATTGATCTGTCTGATATTGACAGTGGGGTGTTAAAGTCTCCCACTACTATTGCGTGCAAGTCTAAGTCTGTTTGTAGGTTTCAAAGAGCTTGTTTTATGCATCTGGGTGCTCCTGTATTGGGTGCATGTATTTTTAAAATAGTTAGCTCTTCTTGTTGCATTGATCCCTTTACCATTATGTAATGTCCTTCTTTGTCTTTTTCTATCTTTGTTGGTTTAAAGTCTGTTTTGTTAGAGACTAGGGTTACAACCCCTGCTTTTTTTTTCTTTCCATTTGCTTGGTAAATTTTCCTCCATTCTTTTATTTTGAGCCTATGTGTGTCTTTGCACATGAGATGGGTCTCCTGAATACAGCACACAAATGGGTCTTGACTCCTTATCCCATTTGCTAGTCTGTGCCTTTTAATTGGGGCATTTAGCCCATTTACATTTAAGGTTAGTATTGTTATGTGTGAATTTGATCCTATCATCATGATGTTATCTGGTTATTTTGCTCACTAGTTGATGCAGTTTCTTCATAGTGTCATTGGTCTTTATATTTTGGTGTGTTTTTGCAGTGGCTGGTACTGGTTTTTCCTTTCCATATTTAGTGCTTCTTTCAGGAGCTCTTGTAAGGCAGGCCTGGTGGTAACAAAATCCCTCAGCATTTGCTTGTCTGGAAAGGATTTTATTTCTCTTTTGCATATGAAACTTAGTTTGGCTGGATATGAAATTCTGGGTTAAAAATTCTTTTCTTTAAGAATGTTGAATATTTGCCCCCAATCTCTTCTGGCTTGTAGTTTTCTGCTGAGAGGTCTGCTGTTAGTCTGATGGGCTTCCCTTTGTAGGTGACCTGACTTTTCTCTCTGGCTGCCTTTAACATTTTTTTCTTCATTTCAACTTCGGAGAATTTGACGATTATGTGTCTTGGGGTTGATCTTATCATGGAATATCTTAGTGGTGTTCTCTGTATTTCCTCAATTTGTGTGTTGGCCTGTCTTGCTAGGTTGGAAAAGTTCTCCTGGATAATATCCTGAAATGCGTTTTCTGGCTCATTTCCATTCTTCCTGTCTCCTTCTGGTACTCCAATCAATTGAAGGTTTGGTCCTTTTATGAAGTTCCATATTGGGGTCTTTGTTCATTCCTTTTCATTCTTTTTTCTCTAATCTTGTCTGTATGTCTTATTTCAGTAAGGTGGTCTTCAAACTCTGACATCCTTTCTTCTGCTTGGTAGATTTGGCTATTGATATTCGTTTATGCTTCATGAAGTTCTTGTGCTGTGTTTTTCAGCTCTATCAGTTCATTTATGTTCCTCTCTAAACTGGTTATTCTAGTTAGCAGCTCCTCTAACCTTTTATCAAGTTTCTTAGTTTGTTTGAATTGGATTAGAACACGCTCCTTTAGCTCAGTGGAGTTTTTTATTACCCATCTTCTGAAGCCGACTTCTGTCAATTCATCCATCTCATCCTCCATCCAGTTCTGTGCCCTTGCTGGAGAGGTATTGCAATCATTTGGAGGAGAAGAGGCACTCTGGCCTTTTGAGTTTTCAGGGTTTTGTTGTTGTTGTCATTGATTTTTTCTCATTTCATGAGTTTGTCTAGTTTCGATATTTGAGGCTGCTGATCCTTGGATGGGGCTTTGTGGGGACATTTTCTTGTTGTTGATGCTGTTGTTGCTTAGGGCTGCTGTTTTTTGCTGGGGATTCACTTCAGGCCCTATTCATCTGGTTTGCTCCTGCACCTGAGATGTCACTCAAGGAGTCTGGAGAACAGCAAAGATGGGTGCTTGCTCCTTCTGGGATCTCTGACTCGAGGGGCACCAACCTGATGCCAATAGACCACTTCTGTATAGGGAATCTGACAACTCCTGTTGGAGGGTCTCACCCATTTGGGTGGTATGGGGAATAGGACCTGTTTAATTAAGCACTTTGACTGTCCCTTGGTGGAGAGGGTGTGCTTCACTGAGGGGAAATCCACTCATCTGGGCTGCCCGTATTCCTCAGAACTACAGAAAGAAAGGCTAAGTCTGCTGGTCCACAGAGACTGCAGCCACCTCTCCCCTAGGGGCTCAGGCTCATGGAGATCTGGGTTCTGTCCCTGAGCCTCTGGCTGGAGTTGTTGGAGTTCCTGCAGGGAAGCCCCACCCAGTGAGGAGGGATGTGTCAGGGTCAGGCCTGAAGAGGTGCTCTGGCCACAGTCTGCAACAGCCAGTGTGTTCGAGGACACTTCTCAGGCACCAAGCCATCCAGCATCTCTGGCTCCATCAGGGGAAAAGCATGGCCTGGAACTATAGAGATGGATGCCACTCTTCCCCAACCCAGGGAGCTTAGCATGTTAGGCAGTTATGAGTTCCAGTGCTGGCTGCTGCCCCTCCCACAGGAGCTCAAATGGCTTAGGCAGTAGGTAGCCACAGCTGTGGTGCTGGTAGCCTTTCCCCCTGGGAGCTCAGCAGGCTTAAGCAGATTTCAGTTGAGAATCTGCACGGCTCCTGGGTTGGGACCCTAGGCCCTGGTCCGTGGGTTCACAAGTGGGATCTTCTGATCCATGGGTTGCACAGTTCCATGGAAAATGAACGTTTTCCCCAGCTGGATAGCATGCTCACTCACTGTCTCCCTTGGCTGGGAGGTGGGGGCTCCCCTGCCCCATGCAGCTCTCAGGTGGGCTGTTGTACCACACTGTTCTTCCTTCCTCTCTGTGGATCACGTCAGCCGCCTAGTCAGTTCTGATGAGATGACCTGGATAACTTGGTTGCTGGTGAAGGATTCACATGCTAATTATGGTTCTTTATGATGGAAGCCTCTGACAGCTGCTGTTTCTTGTTGACCATTTTAGCCCTGCCCCTGCCTTACTCAGATTCTAAGTACCTATATATACATGGGTCTGTTTGGGGACCTAATTCTGTCCCCCAGTCTGTTTGTTCTTGAACAAATATCATGCTGTTTTAATCACTGTAACTTTATACTGTGTTCTAATATTTATGGAGTCTTAATTGCCTTATTAAAAAATTTGGGGGGGGGTCAGGTGCCTGTAATCTTTGGAAGGCCGAGGCAGGAGGATAGAGGATGATAGAGCTTGAGCCCAGGAAACCTACCTGGGCAACATGGTGAGACCTCATCTGGACAAAAAAATTTAAATTAGCTGAACATGGTGGCACATGCTTGTGGTCCCAGCTACTCAGAAGGCTGAAGTTGGAGGATCACTTGAGCACAGGGAGTTGAGGTTATAGTGAACTATGTTCACACAACTGCTCTCCAGCCTGAACAACAGAGAGAGACCCTGTAAAAAAGGGGAAACATTGGCATTTTAAATTTATTTATCCTTCCAGATGAGCTTGTTTTTTTTTTAAAGAAACAATGTAGTTTTGCATAAAAATGTATATATTCTCTCAAGAGAATGAACATATTTACATGCTTCCCCAAGCAGATAAGTGGTGTCTCCATTTATTCAGATCCTATTTTGCCTTTACAGTTTTGTCATCTTCCTCATATAGATCTTGTACATTTCTTGTTAAATTTGTTAAGTACTATTCTAGACCTTAGAACCTAGACTAATATTGAACTATATTACGTATTTATGTGTTGTCTTAGTCTATTTTGTGCTGCTATCACAGAATATCACAGACTGGCAAACTTATAAAGAGCAGAAATACTCTTTTTACACAGTTTAGTAGGCTGGGAAGTTCAAGATCAAGGCACCAACAGGTTCAGTTGTCTGGTGAGGGCTGCTTTCTGTTTCCAAGATGGCACCTTGTTGCTATATCCCCTCCAGAGGGGAGGAACAGTATATCTTCACATGGCAGAAAACAGAAGGGCGGGCAGAACAGACTCCCTCCATGAAGCCCGTTTATAAGGGGGCCTAATTTCATTCAGGAAAGGAGGAACCCTCATGACCTAATTACCTCTTAAAGTATCTATCTTTACATTGGTCGTCAAGTATCAATACCTGAATTTTGGAGAGGACACATTCAAACCATAGTACAATGGGTAAGAACTAAGTATTACTTGACGATTACAAAAGATTTGCCTTTCAAAACCATGTTTCCTTTGTTCCTTTTTAGTAATGGCTGTTTGAATATCTTCAGTCATTAGAAGTTTACTCATGTGTTTACCTCTCCTTGAATCATTTTGGTAACTTTTTTTTCCTAGAAAATCACCTATTTCCTCTGGACTTTCTACCTTTCTGCCCCCAAACTTATAATTTCTTTCATCCCATTCATATCGGTGTGCAATCTCTCATCTCATTCTTGATGTTTATGGTTTCTCTATTTTTCTTGGTGAGATTTCTTAAAGATTTGTCTTCTGAAATATCAGTTCTTGGTTTGATTCAACAATTCTATTTTTCTTGTTGTTAATTAATTTCCTAATTATTTACATTTGTCATATTTTTCTTCTTACTTAAATTGATTTGTATTTGTTTTCTTCTAGTTTTCTTGAGTTTTAGAGGGTCAGTTTATTTTCTTTTTTTTTTAATTAATTTATTATTATTATACTTTAAGTTGTAGGGTACATGTGCATAACGTGCAGATTTGTTACATATGTATACTTGTGCCATGTTGGTGTGCTGCACCCATCAACTTGTCATTTACATCAGGTATAACTCCCAATGCAATCCCTCCCCCCTCCCCCCTCCCCATGACAGGCCCCTGTGTGTGATGTTCCCCTTCCTGAGTCCAAGTGATCTCATTGTTCAGTTCCCACCTATGAGTGAGAACATGCGGTGTTTGGTTTTCTGTTCTTGTGATCGATTGTTAAGAATGATGGTTTCCAGCTGCATCCATGTCCCTACAAAGGACATAAACTCATCCTTTTTGATGGCTGCATAGTATTCCATGGTGTATATGTGCCACATTTTCTTAATCCAATCTGTCACTGATGGACATTTGGGTTGATTCCAAGTCTTTGCTATTGTGAATAGTGCCACAATAAACATACGTGTGCATGTGTCTTTATAGCAGCATAATTTATAATCCTTTGGGTATATACCCAGTAATGGGATGGCTGGGTCATATGGTACATCTAGTTCTAGATCCTTGAGGAATCGCCATACTGTTTTCCATAATGGTTGAACTAGTTTACAATCCCACCAACAGTGTAAAAGTGTTCCTATTTCTCCACATCCTCTCCAGCACCTGTTGTTTCCTGACTTTTTAATGATCGCCATTCTAACTGGTGTGAGATGGTATCTCACTGTGGTTTTGATTTGCATTTCTCTGATGGCCAGTGATGATGAGCATTTTTTCATGTGTCTGTTGGCTGTATGAATGTCTTCTTTTGAGAAATGTCTGTTCATATCCTTTGCCCACTTTTTGATGGGGTTGTTTGTTTTTTTCTTGTAAATTTGTTTGAGTTCTTTGTAGGTTCTGGATATTAGCCCTTTGTCAGATGAGTTGATTGCAAAAATTTTCTCCCATTCTGTAGGTTGCCTGTTCACTCTGATGGTAGTTTCTTTTGCTGTGCAGAAGCTCTTTAGTTTAATGAGATCCCATTTGTCAATTTTGGCTTTTGCTGCAATTGCTTTTGGTGTTTTAGACATGAAGTCTTTGCCCATGCCTATGTCCTGAATGGTACTACCTAGGTTTTCCTCTAGGATTTTTATGGTATTAGGTCTAACATTTAAGTCTCTAATCCATCTTGAATTAATTTTCGTATAAGGAGTAAGGAAAGGATCCAGTTTCAGCTTTCTACTTATGACTAGCCAATTTTCCCAGCACCATTTATTAAATAGGGAATCCTTTCCCCATTTCTTATTTCTCTCAGGTTTGTCAAAGATCAGATGGCTGTAGATGTGTGGTATTATTTCTGAGGACTCTGTTCTGTTCCATTGGTCTATATCTCTGTTTTGGTACCAGTACCATGCTGTTTTGGTTACTGTAGCCTTGTAGTATAGTTTGAAGTCAGGTAGCGTGATGCCTCCAGCTTTGTTCTTTTGACTTAGGATTGTCTTGGAGATGCGGGCTCTTTTTTGGTTCCATATGAACTTTAAAGCAGTTTTTTCCAATTCTGTGAAGAAACTCATTGGTAGCTTAATGGGGATGGCATTGAATCTATAAATTACCTTGGGCAGTATGGCCATTTTCACGATATTGATTCTTCCTATCCATGAGCATGGTATGTTCTTCCATTTGTTTGTGTCCTCTTTTATTTCACTGAGCAGTGGTTTGTAGTTCTCCTTGAAGAGGTCCTTTACATCCCTTGTAAGTTGGATTCCTAGGTATTTTATTCTCTTTGAAGCAATTGTGAATGGAAGTTCATTCCTGATTTGGCTCTCTGTTTGTCTGTTACTGGTGTATAAGAATGCTTATGATTTTTGCACATTAATTTTGTATCCTGAGACTTTGCTGAAGTTGCTTATCAGCTTAAGGAGATTTTGGGCTGAGACAATGGGGTTTTCTAAATATACAATCTCAGTTTATTTTCAGTTTTTTTTTTTTAAATTCAGGGAGATATCAATTTTACCCACTTTATCTAGCCCATTTTTAAATGTTGCATATTAGTGCTCTTTTAGTTCACAAGAAGGGCTTACTGTATCTTTTTTTTCAGTTTTTATTCTGAAGGCTTTTTCAGCATTTTATTTATTATCACTGAGTTTATCTAAGAAAAGAGGCACAACCATTCTTCATTCATATAAAGTAATTCTGAAAGCATTCCGGTCTTTAGAAATGTAGTTGATGTCGTGATTTAAGGTGAAATTATTGGATATTTGGGGAAAAATCAAGATAACTCCTAGAAACAATAAACTTCAAACAACTGAAGGAACATAGCTGAATATATGTATTCAAAAACTTGAAAGATGACAACCTTTGTAATGTATTTTAATGCCTACTCTTTCCTTGTATAGGTAATTTAGTAAAAGCTAAAACACAAAATTACTCTTCTCTTTGAAAAGCTCTAATTCCTGATCTTTCAAGAAATTTGAAAAACATTTTTCCTTGAAAATTCTCAGCTACAATTTCCCATATATAACATTTTTCTCAGTCCAGACTCCACTGGAAACTAGACAGTGGCCCCTTGCAACCATCCTTTCTGCCTTAGTATTTAACAGCATTTATTAAACACAGCTTGTGCCCAGCTTGATGCTTAGCTAGAGAATGATACCAAGAAATGCATAGCTTGGTTCATTCTTCCAGGAATTCATATGTGAGGAAACCTTATCAAAAAACATGGCAAGATGAAAAGTGAGGCCTTAGAAACAATCTAGATCAGGGGTTGGCAAACTATGGCCCACAGCCCAAAGCTGGCCTGATGACTGGTGTGCAAATAAAGACTTACTGGAACACAGCCATGCTTGCTCACACGTATCGCCTGTGGCTGCTTTTGCACTCCAACAGCAGAAGGGAGGGGTTAATGGAGCCTGAGTTCTTCACACATCCTAAAGAGTTTACTATCTGGCCCTTTGCAAAAAGAGTGTGCTGACCCCGGTATAGATAATTGGGCCAACCCTCAGGTTGAAGTCAAGTAGAAACACTGGACAGATGTCTGTGTCTGCACGAAGCCTCAGGAGGCATGAAACCTCAGGATGCCGAGGACACTGAGGAGCCCCAGGTTCACGCTTCCTAAAAAGACAGAGACAGATAGAAGTCACCCAGTGCTTGCAGCCTCTCTTGTCCTGGATGAGACATTGGCAGCTTCCTGGGCTAGAGGGAAAATGTTGGCATCCAGGGTCCAGCAGGGGGTGGTCCTTCAGGAGCCCCATACTTTGGGTTGGAAAACCAGAAATCCTGCTGGGACAGGGTAACCAGAAGTAGACGCAGGCTGATGTGGTAACCAACACCTAACTGTGAATCAACTCAACCCTGAAATGGACTTATTATGGCTCCTGGCACCTGACAGGGCAAAATACGTGCTAGGAGACAAAATATCACCCTAAGATTTTAATTATTTAAATATAACATCCTCCACACAATAAAAAAGTACCACTTCATACTCTGTTTGTGGTGGTTTAGGGGATATTGGGCGGATCCTCCTGCCATAAACAAACATAAAAGCTGAGCAAAATGTGCAAAGCAACTCTTGGGAAGCATTGGACAACAAATGCAGGGCTATGATCCTCAAGAGAAGAGGTCGCACATATGGGCCTCACGTTCATCCCAACTTTCTCCTTCTAAATCTCAGCACAGCGAAGTGGGGCCCAAGTAGAGACCAGTAGTCTCTGGGCAGAGGAAGCAAAGACTGAAATTCAAGAATGCTAAGGTGACAAGGATTTAAGAGTAGGAAGCTGCAGCAAAGTGGGACCAAAATCTGTGTAAAACACCACCCCCCATACATTGGCTTACTCTAAGCAGCAGGTGCACAAAAAAAGAGTCTGAGAACCCTCTGAGAAAACAGCCAGGAGAGGCTGACACTGAGCAGAGAGTTTAGACCTCACCAAATGCTGCGGAGACATGGTAATTTGGTCCCGGCCAGATTGGAGAAACTTGTTAACACTGTAGGAATCCAGTTGACACCCCAGAAGGGCCATGCCCTAGGAGTAAGGAGCACTCCCTAGCAGTGAGCTCCACATAGTAGGGGTCAGGGCAAAACTGAAATTGTCATACATAGTGGTATATTAGGGTTTGCAATATCTAAAGCCAGATTTCAAGAAAAAGATTCAAAAAGAAATTTAGACTGGATTGCAGCTGGAAAAATGAGTAAAATTAGAATTCATAAGACTGCATAGAAAATTGGAGATTTTTCTTTTTTTTTTTTTTTTTTGAGACGGAGTCTCGCTCTGTCGCCAACGCTGGAGTGCAGTGGCCGGATCTCGGCTCATTGCAAGCTCCGCATTCCCGGGTTCCCGCCATTCTCCTGCCTCAGCCTCCCGAGTAGCTGGGACTACAGGCGCCGCCACCACGCCCGGCTAGTTTTTTGTATTTTTTTAGTAGAGACGGGGTTTCACCGTGTTAGCCAGGATGGTCTCGATCTCCTGACCTCGTGATCCGCCCGTCTCGGCCTCCTAAAGTGCTGGGATTACAGGCGTGAGCCACCGCGCCCGGCCGAAAATTGGAGATTTTTAAAGTATGTTTTAAAAAATAATGAATGGTATTAAATTTCAACAAATGCCTTTTCTACATCTGACGTGTGTGGCCCCGCATTAGGGACTTACTTTTCCGCATGAGTACCGTCTAAGGGAAGTAACCTCAGGAGGCACCTGATTACTCTCCTGTAGTCGCTAGAGACAGTGCTTCACTGCAGGTGGCCAGTGCTGCAGGAATGGATGCCTACGCCTGTGGGTGCTGTGCGCACAGGCAAACAGCATGGCCAACATCACCTGTACTCAACAAGTAGAATCTTTTTGCCCCATCAGGTAATTCTGATTTTGTTCCTTTTCCAGGAGCTCTATTTCTTCTTCCCTTCCTGTTTTCCTCCTTTGTTCTCTTCCTCCTCCTTCTCCTCCTCTCTGTTTCTCTCAAAGAGCCCCACCTTTGACTTGAGTTTGAATCCTGAGTCTGTCTTTTGTTAGCTGAGTATATTGAGGAAAACTAAATTATGCATCTCAATTTTTCTCAACTGTAAAAACACCATTTTTTAAGATTGAGAGGATAAGAATATATTTACAAAAGTATCACTTGCATATCATAATGCTCCATAAATGTTAGTTTCTTTTTTTTTTTTTTTTTTTTTTTGAGATGGAGCCTCACTTTTGTCGCCCAGGTTGGAGTGCAGTGGCGTGAGTTTGGTTCAGTGCAACATCTGCCTCCCGGATTCAGGCTATTCTCCTGCTTCAACCTCCTGAGTAGCTGGGATTAGAGGTGCCTGCCACCATGCCTGGCTAACTTTTGTATTTTTAATAGAGACAGGGTTTCACCGTGTTGGCCAGGCTGGTCTCAAACTCCTGACCTCAGGTGATCCACCAGCCTTGGCCTCCCAAAGTGCTGGGATTACAGGGGTGAGCCACCGTGTCCAGTGGTTAGTTTATTTTTCATTCATACAAAATATTTTGCATTTTTATGGGATATAAGTATTTATTACATGCATAGTTTCCAATTTTTTTATGTTCCATGAAAAATGTTACCATAAAATATAAGTTAGAGTGGATAATATAAAAATAAATTCATAGTCTTTTGAGGCTGTAGAAACCCCCATGGTAAACATTAATTGTATTACCTGGAGATAAAACTCATGCCCTTTATCCTCCTTATTCCCAGCCTCCCGAACAGTATCAGTAGAACTTAGGGGACGATAATAGCAGCTTGAGTGGACACCTGCTTAGAGATAGGCAGTGTTCTAAGGGCTTTGGATCTGATAACTTCTTTAGTTCTCATAATGAGTAAGTGCTTTTATAACTTCCACTTTACAAACGAAGAAACTGAGGTGTGAGAATAAGAGAACGGTCTGAAATTGTTCAGCTGCAGAGTGGCAGATCTGGATTCAGAGTAAGGAGTTTAATCTTTGCACTGTTGCGCAGAGGAGGATATGTAATGGTAGAGGGTCAGAATCTTGGAGCATAGGTACTCGATATAGGGTCGGAATCTTGGAGCACAGGTACTGGATATAGGGTCGGAATCTTGGAGTGCAGAAAGTGAGTATAGAGTCAGAATCTTGGCGCATAGGTATTGGGTATAGGGTCAGAATCTTGGAGCACAGGTACTGGGTATAGGGTCGGAATCTTGGAGCATAGAAAGTGAGTATAGAGTCAGAATCTTGGAACATAGGTACTGGGTATAGGGTGAGACCTACCTTACACATCTTTTGTAAAAATTGCACACTCTTCCATTTTCCTTCTCTATTTGATTTTTTTCCAGTGTACTTATTACATTCTGATATCATTCACTTACTTTTAAAATTTTTATATTTGCCCTCTAAAATGTAATATTTACAAATACATGATTTTCAAAAATGTCTGTTTTAATTCCAGCACTTTGGGAGGCCGAAGCGGTCGGATTACGAGGTCAGTAGATCGAGACCATCCTGGCTAACACAGTGAAACCCCGTCTCTATTAAAAATACAAAACATTAGCCAGGCGTGGTGGCGGGCACCTGTAGTCCCAACTACTCGGGAGGCTGAGGCAGGAGAATGGCGGGAACCCGGGAGGCGGAGCTTGCAGTGAGTGGAGATTGCACCGCTGCACACCAGCCTGGGGAACAGAGCGAGACTCTGTCTCAAAAAAAAAAATTGTTTTATTCATCACTGGGTCTCTATTATCTAGAACAGTACCTGGAACTTTCCAAGTGCTCAAGAAATTACAGTTGAATGAATGGGTAAATATGTAATTTTCCATGTTTTAAAAGTGATTTTTTAATAATATGCTAACTCAATATAATAAACAGTGTCTAGTGGAGTGATGTCAGCAGGAAGGCAGACTAGGAAGCTCCAGGCCCTCATTTCCCCAGAGAAATATTATAGGAACATCTAGAGACTGCCTAAATTAACCATAAGTGAACTCTGGAAGTCTGCCAGACATCTAAAGCAACCAAGCAAATGCCCCATCAAGGAAAAGCCACATTCAAAGTGGTAGTAAAATTTGTGGTGTTTTTACTTGCTTTATCTCACCACATTCCTGGTGCTATGAAATGTGATTTGGAGCAAACAGAGGCCTGGTCCTAAGTTCCCTTCCATGAGCTGGAGAGAGCAGAAAGGACGTAATTTACAACACTCTAACCTGTCTGGGGCTGCCTGATGGACCTTCGAGCTCAGATGAACACAAGTGGTGCACCTTGGATCTCAGGTGAGGAGAATCCCTGGGAAGCAGAGGGCATGGCTTGTGAAAAACCACAAGGACACCACAGACTACCAGGTGTCTGGGGCAAGAGATTACTCATGGAGGGATACAACAGAACAGCTTAGGTCCCAAGAAGAGGTGAAGTGAGACTCTGGGGAAATTAAGACATTTAAAAGCATCTATGTATACAAGGTAATTTGGAACACACACACGCACACAGGCCCGGGGAAGACATACTCCCAGAACAGCACTGAGAAGACCTGAACCCTCCACATGGAGCTATTCCCAAGGTTCAGAATACACCCTGCTAATGGTTGAAAGTCTTCTCCTGCATGAAGCCTGTCTGCAAACACTGGGACAGGTGGCTGTCTTTTCAAATTCTTAATTTTTAACAAACTATCGTAAGGCATACAAAATGATAGGAAAATATGGTCCATTCTAAGGAACAAAATAAATCTTCAGAAATCACCTGTGAAGAAACATAGGCATCAGATTTACTAGATAAAGACTTTAAATATACTTAAAGAGCTAACATGGAAAAGAAGGAGAAGAGAGAGAAAAGGAGGAAGAGAACTTATTTGAAGAAATAAGGGTCAAACTATTTCCAAGTTTGAGGAACTCTAAGAAGCTCCGTGAGCACCAAGTAAAATAAATCTAAAGAGACCCACACTCAGATATGTTATAGTCAAACAGTCAAAAGCTAAAGACAAGAACATAATCTTAAAAGCAACAAGAAAAAAAAGCAACACGTCGTGTGCAAGGGATCCTTAATAAGATTATCAATGGATGTCACATTGATAATAAGATTATCAATGGATGTTGCAGGCCACAAGGCAGTTGAATGATATATTTAAAGTACTGAAAAAAGAAAAATCTGTCAACTGAGAATCCTGCATCTGACAAAACTGTCCTTCAGAAATGAGGGAAAAATTAAGACATTAAGATAAATAGTAACTGAGGGAGTTTATTGCCTCTAGATCTGCCCCACAAGAAATACTAAAGGAAGTCCTTCAAGTTGAAGTGAAAGGATACTAGAGAGTTACTCAAAACCACATTCAAGTATAATGCTGTCCATCATAAGTAGCTACATGAACAAATATAAGAACCAATATTATCATAATTTTGGCATGTAACTCCACTATCTTTCTTTCTTTCTTTCTTTCTTTCTTTCTTTCTTTCTTTCTTTCTTTCTTTCTTTCTTTCTTTCTTTCTTTCTTTCTTTTTTGACAGAGTCTTGCTCTGTCACCCAGGCTGGAGTGCAGTGGCGCAATCTCAGCTCACTGCAAACCCCGCTTCCTGGGTTCACACCATTCTCCTGCCTCAGGCTCCTGAGTAGCTGGGACTACAGGCCCCCGCCACCACACCCAGCTAATTTTTTGTGTTTTTAGTTGAGATGGGGTTTCACAGTGTTAGCCAGGATGGTCTCGATTTCCTGACCTCGTGATCTGTCATCCTCAGCCTCCCAAAGTGCTGGGATTACAGGCGTGAGCCACCATGCCCAGCCATAACTCCACTTTTTATTCTTCCACAAGATTTAAAAGACAAAAGCATATATGTTAGTCTGTTTTCACACTGCTATAAATAACTACCTGAGGCTGGGTAATTTATGAAGAAAAGAGGTTTTATTGACTCACAGCTCCAGATGGCTGAGGAGGCATTAGGAAACATAATTATGGCAGAAGGAGAAGCAAGCACCTTCTTCACAAGCCAGCAGGAGAGAGACAACAAGGGAGGAAGTGCATACTTTTAAACCATCAGATCTCATAAAAACTCACTCACTATCTTGAGAACTGCATGGGAAAATTCCCCCCATGATCTACCAGGTCCCTCTCCTGACACATGGGGATTACAATTTGACTTTAGATTTGCATGAGGACACAGAGCCAAACCATATTAGCATAAAAATTATAAATTTGTGTTATTGGGTACACAATATATAAATGTGTAACTTGTGACATCATTAACATACAGGGGTGGAGGTGTAAAGGAGTAAGACTTTGTATGTGATTCAAGTTAAAATGGTATCAGTTTAAAGTAGATTACTATAACTTAGGATGTTATATGTAATCAGTATGGTAATAAGAAAGAAAAATATCTACGGAATATACACAAAAAATGAGAAAGGAATCACAGTGTCATAAAAAAATAAACTAAACACAAAGGGGATAATGGAAGCAACAAGGGGGAAAAAGGATAACACGTAAAGAAAACAAACAACAAAATGACAATTGTAAGTCCTTCCCAATCAGTAATTACTTTAAATGTAAATGGATTAAACTCCTCAGTCCAAAAACAGATTGGCAGAATGGATTTTTTAAAAAAGCAACACCAAGATCCAACTATATGCTGTCTACAGAGATTCACTTTTTTTTTTTTTTAAACTTTAATTTGAAATACTTTATTTCTTAAAAATGCTAGTGATCATCTGAGTCTTCAGCAAGTTGTAATCTTTTTGCTGGTGGAAGGCTTTGCCTTGATGTTGATGACTGCTGAATGATCAGGGTGGTGGTTGGTGAAGGTTGAAGTGGTTGTGGCAATTTCTTTTTCTTTACATTTTTTATTGTACTTTAAGTTCTAGGGTACATGTGCACAATGTGCAGGTTTGTTACATATGTATACATGTGCCATGTTGGTGTTCTGCACCTATTAACTTGTCATTTACATTAGGTATATCTCCTAATGCTATCCCTCCCCCCTCCCCACACCCCATGACAGGCCCCAGTGTGTGATGTTCCCTTTCCTGTGTCCAAGTGTCTCATTGTTCAATTCCCACCTATGAGTGAGAACATGCAGTGTTTGGTTTTCTGTTCTTGTGATAGTTTGCTGAGAATGATGGTTTCCAGCTGCATCCATGTCCCGACAAAGGACATGAACTCATCCTTTTTATGGCTGCATAGTATTCCATGGTGTATATGTGCCACATTTTCTTAATCCAGTCTGTCATTGATGGACATTTGGGTTGGTTCCGAGTCTTTGCTATTGTGAATAGTGCCGCAATAAACATACATGTGCATGTGTCTTTACAGCAGCATGATTTATAATCCTTTGGGTATATCCCCAGTAATGGGATGGCTGGGTCAAATGGTATTTCTAGTTCTAGATCCCTGAGGAATCACCACACTGTCTTCCACAATGGTTGAACTAGTTTACAGTCCCACCAACAGTGTAAAAGTGTTCCTATTTCTCCACATCCTCTCTGGCACCAGTTGTTTCTTGACTTTTTAATGATCGTGATTCTAACTGGTGTAAGATGGTATCTCATTGAGGTTTTGATTTGCATTTCTCTTATGGCGAGTGATGATGAGCATTTTTTCATGTGTCTGTTGGCTGCATAAATGTCTTCTTTTGAGAAGTGTCTGTTCATATCATTTGCCCAGTTTTTGATAGGGTTGTTTGTTTTTTTCTTGGAAATTTTTTTGAGTTCTTTGTAGGTTCTGGATATTAGCCCTTTGTCAGATGAGTAGATTGCAAAAATTTTCTCCCATTCTGTAGGTTGCCTGTTCACTCTGATGGTAGTTTCTTTTTCTGTGCAGAAGCTCGTTAGTTTAATGAGATCCCATTTGTCAATTTTGGCTTTTGTTGCCATTGCTTTTAGTGTCTTAGACCCATGCCTTTGTCCTGAATGGTACCAAGTAGGTTTTCTTCTAGGGTTTTTATAGTTTTAGGTCTAACATTTAAGTCTCTAATCCATTTTGAATTAATTTTCGTATAAGGTGTGAGGAAGGAATCCAGTTTCAGCTTTCTACATATGGCTAGCCAGTTTTCCCAGCACCATTTATTAAATAGGGAATCCTTTCCCCATTTCTTGTTTTTGTCAGGTTTGTCAAAGATCAGATGGTTGTAGATGTGTGGTATTATTTCTGAGGGCTCTGTTCTGTTCCATTGGTGTATATCTCTGTTTTGGTACCAGCACCATGCTGTTTTGGTTACCATAACCTTGTAGTATAGTGGGAAGTCAGGTAGCGTGATGCCTCCAGCTTTGTTCTTTTGGCCTAGGATTGTCTTGGCAATGTGGGCTCTTTTTTGGTTCCATATGAACTTTAGTTTTATCCAATTCTGTGAAGAAAGTCATTGGTAGCTTAATGGGGATGGCATTGAATCTATAAATTAGTCAGTATGGACATTTTCATGATATTGATTCTTCCTATCCATGAGCATAGAATGTTCTTCCATTTGTTTGTGTCCTCTTTTATTTCATTGAGCAGTGGTTTGTAGTTCTTGAAGAGGTCCTTCACACCCCTTGTAAGTTGGATTCCTAGGTATTTTATTCTCTTTGAAGCAATTGGGAATGGGAGTTCACTCATGATTTGGCTCTCTGCTTGTCTGTAATTGGTGTATAAGAATGCTTGTGATTTTTGCACATTGATTTTGTATCCTGAGACTTTGCTGAAGTTGCTTATCAGCTTAAGGAGATTTGGGGCTGAAACGATGGGGCTTTCTAAATATACAATCATGTCATCTGCAAACAGGGACAATTTGACTTCCTCGTTTCCTAATTGAATACCCTTTATTTCTTTCTCCTGCCTGATTGCCCTGGCAGAACTTCCAACACTATGTTGAATAGGAGTGGTAAAAGAGGGTATCCCTGTCTTGTGCCAGTTTTCAAAGGGAATGCTTCCAGTTTTTGCCCATTCAGTATGATATTGGCTGTGGGTTTGTCATAAATAGCTCTTATTATTTTGAGATACATTCCATCAATACCGAATTTATTGAGAGTTTTTAGCATGAAGGGCTCTTGAATTTTGTCAAATGCCTTTTCTGCATCTATTGAGATAACCATGTGGTTTTTGTCTTTGGTTCTGTTTATATGCTGGATTATGTTTATTGATTTGTGTATGTTGAAACAGTCTTGCATCCCAAGGATGAAGCCCACTTGATAATGGTGGATATGCTTTTTGATGTGCTGCTGGATTTGGTTTGCCAGTATTTTATTGAGGATTTTTGCATCAATGTTCATCAGGGATATTGGTCTAAAATTCTCTTTTTTTGTTGTGTCTCTGCCAGGCTTTGGTATCATGATGATGTTGGCCTCATAAAATGAGTTAGGAAGGATTCCCTCTTTTTCTATTGATTGGAACAGTTTCAGAAGGAATGGTACCAGCTCCTCCTTGTACCTCTGGTAGAATTCAGCTGTGAATCCATCTGGTCCTGGACTTTTTTTGGTTGGTAGGCTATTAAATTATTGCCTCAATTTCAGAGCCTGTTATTTGTCTATTCAGGGAGTCAACTTCTTCCTGGTTTAGTCTTGGGAGAGTGTATGTGTCCAGGAATTTATCCATTTCTTCTAGGTTTTCTAGTTTATTTGTGTAGAGGTGTTTACAGTATTCTCTGATGGTAGTTTGTATTTCTGTGGGGTTGGTAGTGATATCCCCTTTATCATTTTTTGTTGCATCTGTTGATTCTTCTCTCTTTTCTTCTTTATTAGTCTCGCTAGCAGTCTATCAATTTGATCTTTTCAAAAAACCAGCTACTGATTTTTTTGAAGGGTTTTTGTTTCTCTGTCTCTTTCAATTCTGCTCTGATCTTAGTTATTTCTTGCCTTCTGCTAGCTTTTGAATGTGTTTCCTCTTGCTTCTCTAGTTCTTTTAATTGTAATGCTTGGGAGTCAATTTTAGATCTTTCCTGCTTTCTCTTGTGGGCATTTAGTGCTATAAGTTTCCCTCTACACACTGCTTTAAATGTGTCCCAGAGATTCTGGTATGTTGTATCTTTGTTCTCATTGGTTTCAAAGAACATCTTTACTTCTGCCTTCATTTTGTTATGTACCCAGTAGTCATTCAGGAGCAGGTTGTTCAGTTTCCATGTAGTTGAGCGGTATTGTGTGAGTTTCTTAATCCTGAGTTCTAGTTTGATTGCACTGTGGTCTGAGAGACAGTTTGTTATAATTTCTGTTATTTTACATGTGCTAAGGAGTGCTTTACTTCCACCTATGTGGTCAATTTTGAAATAATAAGTGCAATGTGGTGCTGAGGAGAATGTATATTCTGTTGATTTGGAGTGGAGAGTTCTGTAGATGTCTATCAGGTCTGCTTGGTGCAGAGGTCTTTTCACATAGTCCCCTATTTCTTGGAGGCTTTGTTCATTTCTTTTTACTCTTTTTTCTCTAAACTTCTCTTCTCACTTCATTTCATTCACTTGATCTTCAATCACTGATACCTTTTCTTCCAGTTGATTGAATCAGTTACTGAAGCTTGTGCATTTGTCACATAGTTCTCGTGCCATGGTTTTCAGCTCTATCAGGCCATTTAAGGACTTCTCTACATTGGTTATTCTAGTTAGGCATTCGTCTAATCTTTTTTCAAGGTTTTTAGCTTCTTTGCGATGGGTTCGAACTTCCTCCTTTAGCTCAGATAAGTTTGATTGTCTGAAGCCTTCTTCTGTCAACTCATCAAAGTCATTCTCTGCCCAGCTTTGTTCCATTGCTGGCGAGGAGCTGCGTTTCTTTGGAGGTGGAGAGGCACTCTGATTTTTAGAATTTTCAGGTTTTCTGCTCTGTTTTTACCCCATCTTTGTGGTTTTATCTACCTCTGGTCTTTGTTGATGGTGATGTACAGACGGTATTTTGGTGCGGATGTCCTTTCTATTGGTTAGTTTTCCTTCTAACAGTCAGGACCCTCAGCTGCAGGTCTGTTGAAGTTTGTTGGAGGTCCACTCCAGACCCTGTTTGCCTGGGTATCAGCAGCGGAGGCTGCAGAACAGCAAATATTGCTGAACAGCAAATGCTGCTGCCTGACCATTCCTCTGGAAGCTTCGTCTCAGAGGGGTACCCAGCTGTGTGAGGTGTCAGTCTGCCCTTTCTGGGGAGTGCCTCCCAGTTAGGCTACTCGGGGGTCAGGGACCCACTTGAGGAGGCAGTCTGTCCATTCTCAGATCTCAAACTTCATGCTGGGAGAACCACTACTCTCTTCAAAGCTGTCAGACAGGGACATTTAAATCTTCAGATGTTTCTGCTACCTTTTGTTTGGCTATGCCCTGTCCCCAGAGATGGAGTCTACAGAGGCAGGCAGGCCTCCTTGAGCTGCAATGGGCTTCACCCAGTTTGAGCTTCCCGGCCACTTTGTTTACCTACCCAAGCCTCAGCAATGGTTGGTGCACCTCCCCCAGCCTCACTGCCACCTTGCAGTTAGATCTCAGACTGCTGTGCTAGCAATGAGGGAGGCCCTGTGGGCATGGGACCCTCTAAGTCAGGTGTGGGATATAATCTCCTGGTGTGTTGTTTGCTAAGATCCTTGGAAAAGTGCAGTATTAGGGTGGGAGTGATCCGATTTTCCAGGTGCTGTGTGAAACAGTTTCCCTTGGCTAGGAAAGGGAATTCCCTTACCCCTTGCACTTCCTGGGTGAGGTGATGACTTGCCCTGCTTCGGCTCTCCTCCATGGGCTGCACTTACTGTCCTGCACCCACTGTCCAACATGCCCCAGTGAGATGAACCCAGTACCTCAGTTGGAAATGCAGAAATCACCCGTCTTCTGTGTCTTTCACGTTGGAGCTGTAGCCTGGAGCAGTTCTTATTCGGCCATCTTGGAACTGCTCCCCAGAGACTCACTTTCAAACTAAGACACACATAGGTTAAAAACAAAAGAGTGGGAAAAGATATTCTATGCAGATAATAATCAAAAGAGAGCAGGGGTGACTATATTAAAAATGAGAGTCTATTTCTGAACTGTATATTCAGTACTTTGGGACGCCTGCAGTACTAGAATTACAACACAAAATATTGTAACTTCATCATAAATTTTGTGATCAGAAGGCGTATGTTTCTTTTTATATGCTTTTATGAAACTTCCTTTGCCTTTCAGACATTTTGTCTCTTTCAGATAAATTTTAGAACTATTTCATTAAGTTTTTCAAAAATCCCAATCTGGGTTTGACTGAAACCATGTAAAATTTTTGTATGCATTCGTGGAAAATAGACATCTTTACTAGACTAAGGTATCCTATCCAGGAATGTGTCATGTATCTTCATTTAGCCCTATACAGGTTTTGATATACCAGAAAAGTCTACAAAAGAGTCGTACACTAAATTTACACTTTTTATTTCTATAAATATTTTAGAATTAGTTTGGCAATTTACACACAAGAATACAAGAGAACCGACATGCTATTGAGTCTCACATCTCACTAGCATAGTCGTATGTCTCCATTTATTTACCTCTTCTATAAAATTTTGAATAAATGTTTGTATTTTTCCCCAATGTCCTTAAATGTCTTTTGTTAGATTTATTTCTATATCCTTTATATTGTTTATGGTTTTTGTAAATGAAATAATCTCTCTAAAATTTTCCACTTGATTCTGGTATAGAGTAATATAAACGAATTTGGGATATTGCTTCTGTATTCAGGAACCTTGTGCTTCTAATTCTAAAAATTACCTGTAGTTTTTTTTTTTTTTTTCTACAAAGAAAAATCACATCATCTGTATATGATGATGTTTTTCTTCCTTTCCAAGCATGGGTTTTTGTTTCTTTTTCTTGCATATTGTACTTGCTGGACTCTCAAGCCTGTCCAACCCATGGCCCTGGGCTGCATGCAGCCCAGGACAGCTTTAAATGCGGCCCAATGCAAATTCATAAACTTTCTTAAAACATTTTGAGGTTTTTTTGGTAATGTTTTTCTTTAGTTCATCAGCTGTCACTAGTGTTAGTGTATTTTGTGTGTGACCTAAGACAATTCTTCTTCCAATGTGGCCCAGGGAAACCAAAAGATTGGACAACCTTGCTCTAGTACAGTGCTGAGTGAAAGCTGTGAAAACAGAAATGTGTAGCTTGTTTCTGGTCTTAAAAGGGACTCCTGCATTTGTACACTTTTTTCTTTTTTTTTACAGAATTTACAAAAAATTCTCCTTACCAGGCACTTTGTCTTCCAGTTTGTTGAGGGTTTGTATCATAGATTTTCTTTAACTTTTATTTTAAGTTCTGGGGTACATGTGCAGGTTTGTTATATAGGTAAACTCATGTCACAAGGGTTTGTTATACAGATTATTTCATCAACCAGGTACTAAGCCTAGTACCCAATGTTGTTTTTTCTGATCCTCTCCTTCCTGCTATCCTCAAGTAGGCCCCAGTGTCTGTTGTTCCCTTCTTTGTGTTCATGGGCTCTCATCATTTAACTCCCACTTACAAGTGAGAACATTCTGTTCCTTCATTAGTTTGCTAAGGATAATGGCCTCTAGCTCCATTTGTGTTCCTGTGTTATGTCATTCTTTTTTATGCCTGTATAGTATTCCATGGTGTATACTTACCACATTTTCCTTATCAAATCTGTCATTGATGGGTATTTAGGTTGATTCCATGTCTTTGCTATTGTGAATAGTGCTGCAATGAACATATGCATGCATAAGTCTTTATGGCAGAATGCTTTATTTCCTCTGGGTATATACTCAGTAATGGGATTACAGGTTTGAAAGGTAGTTCTTTTTTTAGCTCTTTTTCTTATTTGTATCCCTCTCTTTTTCTTAGATTAGTGGAAACTTACTAGACATGCTCCTCTTTACTTGCTTTTTTCTCTTAAATATAAAATTTAGTTAAATAATTACGTCAATTGAAAAACTTAAACTTCAATTAAAAGTTTTTCTGAGATCACTTAATAACGATATACACAAAGTAGGAGCTAAATATTGTGTACTTGTGGACATAAAGATGGAAATAATAGACTCTGGAACTACTAGAGGGAGGAGGAAGGGAGGGGGCAAGGGTTGAAAAGCTAACTATTGGGTACTATGCTCACTGCCTGAATGATGGAATGATTCATATCCCAAACCTCAGCGTCATACAATATACCCAAGTAGCAAACCAGCACATGTACCCCTGAATCTGAAATAACAGTGGAAATTATTTTTTTTAAATTTAAAAACCGGCCGGGCGCGGTGGCTCACGCTTGTAATCCCAGCACTTTGGGAGGCGGAGGTGGGCGGATCACGAGGTCAGGAGATTGAGACTACAGTGAAACCCCGTCTCTACTAAAAATACAAAAAATTAGCCGGGCGTGGTGGCGGGCGCCTGTAGTTCCAGCTACTTAGGAGGCTGAGGCAGGAGAATGGCCTGAACCCAGGAGGCGGAGC
Source organism: Macaca nemestrina (assembly GCF_043159975.1). Lineage (NCBI taxonomy): Eukaryota > Metazoa > Chordata > Mammalia > Primates > Cercopithecidae > Macaca > Macaca nemestrina. The sequence goes on from NC_092128.1 coordinate 87,938, forward strand.
TTGCAGTGAGCCGAGATGGCGCCACTGCACTCCAGCCTGGGCTACAGAGGGAGACTCTGTCTCAAAAAAAAAAAAAAAAAAAAAAAAAAAATTTAAAAACCAAATATATAAAGATATTCCTCATTTCTTTTTTATAGCTGTTTTCTCTTCTTTGTGTAGTACATCACACATACTTGATAAATACTCACAAAATTATTCAATCAAAATTCCAGGTACAGAGAGATTAAGTAGCTTGACCAAGAGCTCACAGATGAATTCAATAAGAATCTGTTTAATATCATTATGAAAATTAAATCACATCTACTGTAGTAGAGTGAGCTTTTATTATTACTATGTACTCTGCTCAGAATGACAAAATTATTAAGATTCAGAAGTGTTGATGTTTCTTTACTTTCATCTTTTTATAAACATCTTTCCAGCAAATAAATTCAGAAAGAATCAATATTTAAAAGCTCTCAGACTATTAATGCAAGAGAAACAGAAGAGTTCCCTGATTCCCCTCACAGGACATGCAGCAGGGGAATGACTCACCTGCTCGGTAGCCCTGCAGCTCAACCCCCTGGGGGAGCCTGCAGACAGGCAGGTGCAGAGGCCAGGGTGAGCGCTTCAGGCTGTCAGCCCCACTGCAGTATCTAGGGGCTGGTTGGCAGCCTGCATCGCCAGTGTTACAAAGCCCTTTCAGCTTTGACATCTGCAGATGGCTTGTGTGTTAATCAGCTCAATGGACTCTGCTTTATTGCAAGGGCAGAGGGCCAGTGTGACAGCCTTCTGTATCCCCAGCTCTTACTCAGTGTCCCAAAAGAATCAGATCACTTGTGGGCTCAAAGGAAGAGTGCCAGGTTTTACAGAGTGGTGGAGGTGGCTCTCAGTGAGGATGATGGGGAGCTGGAAGGGGGGTATGAAGTGGGAAGGTGTTTTTCCCCTGGAGTCGGGCCGCCCAGCAGCCAGACACTTCTCCAACCACCCCCAGCCAAACTACTCTTGGCATCTGGACGTCTGTCCTCTTCTCTCTTTCTCTACCACGTCATTCCACCATCACTGGTCTGCTGGTCTGCTGGTCTCAATGTTCAGCTGCTTCTGTGTGTGCCCACCGAGGCCTCAGGTTTATATGGGCACAGGAGGCGGGGCGTGGTGGGCCAGAGTGGTCTTTGAAAATGCAACATTTGAGCATAAAAATAGGAGTGCCTGTTCTCACTTATGTCTGTGGGCAGAGGCCTGAGGGTGGAGCCCTCACCAGGGACACTCCCCCCACCCCTTCTCTACCCAACACTTCCCTGCCTCCTTCCCATATCACAAACATTAATTAACATTGTTTGGAAAACTGCCTTTTGAACTGATGTTTTTGATGTAGTATTTGAAATTCCTTAAGGTGCTTAAGAAAAAATTTTAATTGTAACCTTAAAGCCAGTAAAAATACATTGTTATGTAAGTGCTAAAATACTGAAATTTGCTGGTCTTTAAAAATGCTATGTGAAAAGCCCATTAATTTGCCATGAGTTTCAAGAACACTTCATATACTACTGAGAAACTGAATGAATGTGCAGAAAAAAGAACAAAATGTAACTCCCTCAGCCATTATTCCTGGATGCTACACAAAGAAATGCTGAAGATGAGTGATCTGGCAATTCTTCAAATAATTCAAGTGCTTCCAAATAGCCCAGAGAATTAATATGCCTTCAGAGAACTGGCAGTGGAAACAGAATCAAGTAGAATAACTTCAAAATGGAATTCTTTTCTCCAGCTTGTTTCATTTAGATGACTTAGATGTAACCTTGGAATATTATTGTAGAAATAGTTGTATATATATATATGTGTGTGTGTGTGTGTGTGTGTGTGTGTGTGTGTGTGTGTATTTAAAATAGGCACATAAAACTAATATGAGAGAGAAGCCAGCAAAGTGGCTGACTAGAGATGCCTGGCACTTGTCTCCCCCATAGGACAGGACCAGGACAATGTATAAATGCTAACATTTGACTGGAGTGTCAAAGAAGAGAGCACTGGGATGCAGTGGAGGGCTGGAGGTGCACTGTGGTGGGTGAAAGTCCAGGAGGGCAGCTTGGAAGGCACATGGCCTCTTAAATCCCATTTCTCACAACCTAGATTGGATTGGCCTGGAGACAGGGTGGACTTTCTGTTGCAAGGAAAAGGGAAGCAGAAGATCCCCACCAGCCCTTACTGCCATAACAAACACCTGTGTTCCATACTACAGGAGAATAAAACAGTCCTCACAAGCCCTGAGCCCAGTTTGGAGTGCTGCTGGGAATTCAGGCAGTTGTACTGCCCCAGATTAGGAGCACGAGGTATGCACTCTCCAGCCCCAACACACTCCCTGTGAGCCACACTGCTGCAGCACATACCGTCATGAAACCAGAGCCACCTTGAAACTCCATACCTCTGGAGTGCACCCTTCTCTGAGGGCGAGTAGCTACTGTACCTCTCTAGCACTCAGGCTCCATTTTCATTAAGCAAGGCCCACATAGGTGACTGAATGCTACAAAACCAGCTGTGTGGACCCTGGGCCCAGGATTGGCTACACTTCCAGTCAAAGGAACAGTCTGCCAGTCCCGCCCAGGATGAACATGCTCTTGAGTCAGCTAAGCTGCTGCACATACTCCCCTATATGGGAGACCCTGAGCTTCCAAGCAGCTGATACACTCCGGGGCCAATGGAATGGCTACATACTTGCTCTCAGAACCTACATAACAGCCCCATAGTACCCTCAACCCCCACAAACTTGCTCCTGGCGCCCAATGACCCTGCATCTCCAATATGGGTCTAAGAAAGAGTCTCACAGATTGCCCTTGGTGGGCACACCCCCAGGTCAGCCAAGTAACTGTGCACTCACATCCTAGGCCTGAAAAACAGCCCCACAAGTTGCTCCTGGCCGCAATGCCCCCAGGTTGACTGAGCAACCATGTGCTTGTGCTCCTGGCTGGAGTAATAGCCCCACAGCTCCAACCCCAGTGAGTCAGAATGCAGTTGGCTGACCTACCATGTGAATACACACACTCTCGACATGAGAAATAGCCTGGCAAGCCCACCCTTGGCAAAGCACAACACTGTCACTGCAAACTGTCTTAACCTAGGCCACTGAGAAACTTGCAAATGCCACTTGTATAGATTACAGCAGAAGAATCTACACAGAGACTACATTAATGCATCCACCTAGAACCAAAGCCAACACACCCGACTGAACTAGCACTCCAAGACCCATTCATACAAGTAAGTCCTTCCCTACAAAACCTACTCCATAAAATGGAAAGAGGGGACTTTCCCACAAGATGCATAGAAATCAATGTAGGGACGCATCAACCATGAAAAAGCAAGGAAACACGTCACCTCCAGTGGAAAACAATAATTTTCCTGTAACAGAAACCAGTCATAAGGAAATTCATGAAATACCAGAAAAAGAATTCAAAACAATAATCCTAAGGTGACTCAATGAGATATAAGAGAACATGAATAGACAATTCAATGAAATCAGGAAAATAATTCATGATTTTAATGAGAAATTCAACAAAAGATATCATTAAAAAGAATGAAATGAAAATCCTAGAGCTGAAGAAATCAATGAATGAAATAAAAAACACAATTGAGAGTTTCAACAACAGACTAGACCAAGCAGAAGAAAGAATTTCTAAACTTGAAGATACATCTCTTGAAATAATATAGGCAGACAAAGCAAAACAAAAAATGAAGAAAGCCTACATGATTTATGGGACACCATTAAGCAAACAAATATTTGTATGATGGGCATTCTAAAAGGAGAAGAAAAAAGGGAGGAAAACATATTTAATGAAATAATAACAGAAAACCTCTCAAGTCTTGGGAGAGAGATGGACATCAGGCCCAGGAAACTAAAAAAATTCTAAATAGATCCAATCCAAACAGGTTCTCTCCAAGGCATGTTACAGTCAAATTGTCAAAAGTCAAAGACAAAGAAAATTTAAATCAGCAAGAGAAAAACCATCAAGTCACATATAATGGAATCTCCATTAGACTAACAATGAATTTCTCCACAGAAATCTTACAGGCCAGGAGATAATTAGATGATATATTCCAAGTATTGAAAGAAAAAACTGCTAACCAAGTATATTATACCAAGGAAGTCTGTAGTTCTGAAATAAAAGATAAACAAAACCTCTTCACAGACAAGTAAAAACTAAGGGAATTTATCATCACTAGACTGGCCTTACAAGAAATACTTAAGGGAGTCTTACATCTGGAAGTGAAAAGACAATAACCACCATCATAAAAGTATGTGAAACTATAAAAACTCACAGGTACAACCAATACACAAAGGAGAAAGAGAAAAGAATCAAACCTTATCATTGCAGAAAACCACCCAACCACAAAAATAAACAATAAGAGAAGATGTAAGGAGCAAAGGAATACCAAACAACAAGAAAGCAGTCAATAAAATGACAAAAGTTCTCACTTATCCATATTAACCTGGAATGTAAATGGATTAAATTCCTCACTTGAAAAATATAGACTGGCTGAATGGATAAAGAAAGACCCAACTGTATACCTCCTGCAAGAAACTCACCTCAACTGCAAAGACACACATAGACTGAAAGCGCAAGGATGGAAAAAGTTATTTCATGCGAATGGAAACCAAAAGTGAGCAAAAATAGCTATACTTATGTCAGACAAAACAAACGTCTTTAAGTTAAAAGCTGTAAAAAGAGGCAAACAAGTACCCATTGTATAACAATAAAGGGGTCAATTCAGCAAGAGAATATAACAATTGTAAATATATATGCACCCAACCACACAACTCCCACATATATAAAGCAAATATTACATCTAAAGGGAGTGATAGATCCCGATGCAACAATAGTTGAGGGTTTCAACACTCCACTCTCAGCATTAAAGAGATCATCCTGACAGAAAATCAACAAATAAATATCAGATTTAAAATTCCACTGTAGACCAAGTGAACCTAACAAACATTTACAGAACATTTCACCCAACGGCTGCAGAACATATAATACATTATTTTCATCAGCACCTGGAATATTCTCCAGGATTGACCATATGTTAAGAACACAAAAAAAGTCTCAAATTTTTTTACACATGGAAATATATCAAATACATAATCTGACCACAATGAAATAAAACCAGACATCAATACCAAAAGGAACACTTAAACTATAAAAATGAATGGAAATTAAGCAACATGCTTCAGAATGACTGATTGGTGAAGAAAGAAATTAATAATTAAATTTAAACATTCCTCGAAACAAATGAAAATAAAAGTACAATGTAACAAAACCAATGAAACACAGCAAAAGCAATATTAAGAGCCAAGTTTATAGCAGTATGATGTGATTTGGCTGCATCCCCACTCAAATCTCATCTTGAATTGTGGCTCCCATAATTCCCACATGTTGTATGAGGGACCTAGTGGGAGATAATTGAATCATGGGGGCAGTTTCTCCCATACTGTTCTTGTGATAGTCAATAAGTCTCATGAAATCTGATGGTTTTATAAGGGGAAACCCCTTTCACTTGGTTCTCATTCTCTCTCTTGCCTGCCGCCATTTAAGACCTGTCTTTCACCTCCTGCCATGATTGTGAGGCCTTCCAAGCCATGTGGAGCTGTGAGTTCATTAAACCTCTTTTTTCTTTATAAATTACCCAGTCTCAGGTACATCTTTATCAGCAACGTGAAAATGAACTAATACACAGTAAGTGCTATAAACTTGCCTACATCAGAAATAGAAAGATTTTAAATAAACAACCTAACAGTGCATCTCAAGGAACTAGAAAAGCAAGAATAAACCAAAGCTAAAATTAGCAGAAGGAAAGATAATAAAGATCAAAGCAGAAATAAACAAAATTGAGACTAAAAAATAACATAAACGATCAATGAAACAATAAGCTTGTACTTCAAAAAGATAAACAAAATCAACAAACCATTAGCTAAACTAAGAAAAAAACCGAAGACTGGGTGTGGTGGCTCATGTCTGTAATCCCAGCACTTTGGGAGGCCAAGGCGGATGGATCACCCAAGGTCAGGAGTTTGAGACCAGCTTGGCCAACATGGTGAAACCTGTCTCTACTAAAAAAACAAAAAAATTAGCTGGGCGTAGTGGTGTGCACCTGTAATCCCAGCTACTCAGGAGGCTGAGGCAGGAGAATTGCTTGAACCTGGGAGGCAGAGGTTGCAGTGAGCTGAGATTTTGCCATTGCACTCTAGCCTGGGCAACAAGAGTGAAACTGTCTCAAAAAAAGAAAGAAAGAAAGAAACCCAAATAAATAAAATAAGAAATGCAAAAAGATTTTACAAGGGATATCATAGAAATACAAAGGATTATTAGAAACTACTATGAACAACTATAGGCCAATAAATTCAAAAACCTACAGGAAATGGATAAATTCCTAGATGCATACAACCTACCAAGATTGAAACAAGTAACTAAAAATCCTGAAAAGACCAATAACAAGTAATGAGATTGAATCAGTAGTAAAGTCTTCCAATAAAGCAAAGTCCAGGACCAGATGGCTTCACCACTGAATTTTTCTGAACCTTTAAAGAAGAATTTATAATAACTATTCTCAAACTATTCAAAAAAAATTGAAGCAGAGGAAATTCTTTCTAACTCATTCTATGAGACCAGCATAATCCTGATACCAAAACCAGATAAGAACACAACGAAAAAGGAAAACTACAGGCCAATATCCCTAATGAACACAGACACAAAAAACATTCAACAAAATACCAACTAATTGAATCAAACAACACATCAAAAACAACACATCCCCATGATCAAGTTAAATTTATCCCAAGAATACAAGGAGGCTTCAAAATGTGCAAATCAATAAATGTCACATCACATCTGTAGAATGAAGGGCAAAAAACATGTGATCATCTCAATAGATGCAGAAAAAACTTTTGATAAAAAACTTTTCATAATAAAAAAATCCTCTTAGTAAGTTAAGTATAGAAGGAAAGTACCTCAAGTAATAAAGGCCATATATGATAAATCCTCAGCTAACATCTTATTGAATAGGGAACAGCTGAAAGTTTTTTCTCTAAGAACTATAGCAAAATAAGAACATCCATTCTTACCACTCTTATTTAATGTAATACAGGGAGGCCTAGCCAAAGTAATTAGGCAGGGGAAAGAAATAACGGTCATCCAAATTAGAAAGGAGGAAATCACATTGTCCCTGTTTGCAGACAGCATGATCTGATATAGAAAAACCTACAGACTCTACCAAAAAAAAAAAAAACTTAAAAACGGGAAGTTGCCTTGTTTGATCGCTCTGAGTGTTTATTAAAAGAAACCAGACCTCCATCACAGATGGGTGCCTTAATAGACACAGTGAAATTATTCCTGTTTTTGGTGTTCAGATAATTCTATAGTATAGCAATGTAGTTAGTTCTAGTGTTTCATAAAATACATTCTTAATCTTTATTTTCCAAAAGATACAGTCCCTTCAGACTCCTCATTTGGGTGAATAACATAATTCAATCTGTTAAACAGAAGACATCAACCAAAGACATTGTAAAATTCTCACAATTATTAAAGTATTGAAATAGCCAGGCAGGGTGGCTCACACTGGTAATCCCAGCACTTTGGGTGGCCAAGGCAGGCAGATCACGAGGTCAGGAGATCAATACCATCCTGGCTAACATGGTCAAACCCTGTCTCTACTAAAAATACAAAAAATTAGCCAGGCATGGTGGCGGGTACCTGTAGTCCCAGCTACTCGGGAGGCTGAGGCAGGTAAATCGCTTGAACCCGGGAGGTGGAGGTTGCAGTGAACTGAGATCATACCACTGCATGCCAGCCTGGGTGACAGAGCAAGACTCTGTCTCAAAAAAAAAATGTATTGAAATAACATTTTGTAGTTATTTCTGGGATAATTTTTCTCAATTCCAAAATTTTATTATTTTCCCTTAAAACATTTTCTACTTTGTCCTAATAAAATCTGAATTTGTTCTTTTCAGAATCTGATTAAGCAAATGAAGATCATAATTACCCTATATGGCAATTTTGTATGAATTAGAAAAAGGTACTTCCTCTGGTAGACAGCAATCTGGGCTTAGAGCCTTGCTGAGCAGAGGGCACATTTGCACACAGAAAAGGATATCACCTCTCTGTGCTGATGCTAACACTAGGGCATGTAACTTGAAGAGGAAAGCTTGGACTAATTCAAACTCCCACTTATCCTGTCCATTATTCTGGTATGTAATTTGTGAAATGGAAGGTGAAGTGAAACCATGAAAAGAGTCATTTAGGTCAGATCGAATTATGAAAAATATAGCATAATTTTTTTTTCTGTTTTAAAACTAAAATAGTAAAATTAAAAATATAAAAAGTACAATGAAGAAAATAACAATCTTTCATATTATGACCACCTAGAATTAATCATATCTTGTCACATTTATTTGCTTTGTTTTCTCAAAAATTATCTTATTACTTTTGTTTTATTCATTATTTTAATCAACATATAATAATTGTACATCTTTGTGGGGTACAGTGTGTTATTTTGATATATGTAAACCATGTGTAAGAATCAAATCAAGGTAATTAGTGTATTTTACATCTGGAGATGCAATCTTACTAGTTGCCCGGGCTGGTCTCAAACTCCTGAACTCAAGCAATGCTCCCAGATCAGTCTCCCAAAGTGTTGGGATTAAGGATGTCAGCCACTATGCCCAGTGTAATTAGTACATCTATCACCTCAAACATTTATTGGTTCTTTGTGTTGGGAACATTCAAAACCCTCTCTTCTAGCTGTTTGAAATGTACAATAAAGTACTGTTAACCATAATAACCCTACAGAGCTGTAGAACACTAGAGCTCTCATGTAGCTGTAATTTTAGATCTGTTAACTGACCTCTCTCTATTCCTCCTCCTCCCCTGTCTTATTACATTTGTATAAAAGTCATGCTCATTATGAAGAACTAAAATGATAGAAAAAATATGCAAATTAAGGGTCCCACCAAATTCTGCCACACAAAAATTACAACAGTTAACATTGGGGAACATTATTTTAGATATCTTCCTATACACATATTTATGGAAAGATAGAAATAATTTTATCATGCAAAATCATATTATAGGTGTGATTTTTAAAATAAAAATGATTCAAAAATAATAAATAACAAAACAATTTTTAATTTTTGGCAGTCTCTATTAATTTCCTGCTTTGGAAGAGAAGAACACCAGTACTCTCATTTCTTTCCATCTCCTTTTCTCCACCTACCTCCAAATACTTATTAATGACTTTATGCATCATAGATTTAGAATATTAGAATTCTCTCTGCAGCTATAATTTATGTCATGGTTCACTATTGGTTAGTTCTACAGATAGATTCAGGAGTCACCACCAGTCCTTTCACTGCAGCTTCTCCTTTCCTGAGTTCTTTATTCTGATTCACCTTTTGATTGGCTGGATTTTTTTAAGGAGGCTCATGAGGACTATATTCCTGAATATCTTTATTACAGTTTCATCTGGTGACCATTTTTCTTGAACTACATCTTAACATCTTAATTGGGTATAATAGTCTTGGACCACATTGTCTTTTCTCAGCATGTTGCTTTCTTGTCTTTTGATTGAATGTCCCACTTGGGAAGTCTCTGTCATGTCTTATTTAGCACCTTGTCAATGATGTGTACTGTCATTCTAGATATAGATGAAATATTTTCTGTCACTGAAGTTCAATAACTTGAATAGGATGTATTTTGGTGTTGAGCATTCTGTATTAACTATCCCTCAAAGAGCATATACGTTTTAAAATTATAGATTAAATTATTCATTTCAGGAAAATTCTACTATATTATAAACATCTTCCCTCTTTCCTTCACTGATTTTTTAACTTTAGGGATGCCAATTATTTTTATGTTGGACCATCCTTGTCTTTCTTCCTCTTTCTTCCTTCCTTCCTTTCTTTCTTTCTTTCTTTCTTTCTTTCTTTCTTTCTTTCTTTCTTTCTTTCTTTCTTTCTTTCTTTCTTTCTCTTTCTTTCTTTCTGTCTTTCTGATTTGATCTTCTCTTTTCAAAAATAGTCATTGCGATTATTTCAAAATTTTTATTTTGGTCAATAATTAGATTTTCAGCAGTCTCTATTGTGATCTTTTCTGTTTCTAACTTACTTATTAGTTGGATATTGGTATTGTTTTGAACCTTGGTGTATCTCTTAGGACTCAAACTTCATTTTATTCAGTTGTTTCATCATCTTACCATTGATCATTTGTTCATGGATATTATGTTTTTGTTAAGTTATTCTACAATAAAGAGAATATTCTGAGTTACATTTTATTTCACTCAAACTTTTTGTGTTTTTATGCCATCTCTCTGCTACTCCTTTTTTCCTTCTCGTTCTCCACCCTGTCTTCTCTTCCTTTTTCTCCCTCTCCTCTGGTTTCCTGTCACCCTCTTCTCTCTTCCTCTTTCTCTTCATCTTCCTCTTTCTTTATCTTTTCCTTATCTTCCTTCTTCACTTCCTTTTTCCTCTGCTATATGTTTACATGGTTTTTCTGCTGTGTCTTCTCATCCTGCGCATGTTTGGGTGCCTCCAGACATGTTATTTCTCCTGATAAAGTGTGAGTAATATCTCTTTCTGTTGTATCTATCACCAGCTTTTTCCTTGGTGAGTAACTTTCCTCCCTGAGCGAGAAGTAGTCACTTTGTATTTTTTCAATATTTTTTGTAGCCTGAGGGAATAAAAGTGTATTATGCGGTTGTATAAAAGTGTATGATTGAGAAAGGCTTAGTGAAGCAGTTGCAGTTAATATTAGAATAACTGGGCTCTGCCTTTTCTTCCTATGCCAGAGTTTATTCAATCTAGATAGATGAAAAATACTATCCCATGGAGAGATAGCCTTGCACTTCAATTTCCTCAATTTAGTATATAGACCTGAAGCCTTATTTTTATTACATTGTTAGTCCTGTTATTTAGTTTCTTAACTTTATATTTTTCTCTCCAACAATGGTCTTTTTAAAAACTTTTTAACCAGAGAATAACAAGATAAGGCTATTTCTTGATTTATTTATTCCTATATTTGAGGTATAAGTGACCAATCTCAGGATTTTGTGACTTTACCAAAATAATTTTGGAGAATGGTGGTGAAGTGATTATATTCCATTTCTTTTGTTATTCCTAGTTTTGGAAGCTTATTGCTGTTGTTTTTTCTTAATAGTTGTTCTTGGAATTTTTATCCCCCTCACCCCAACCCATTTTGTTAAGCATTGTGAGAGATAAATTCTGTAAAGTTTTGCTTTCCATTTTAAACTCAGAACCATATTGTGTTTTCAATAAGAACAATTTCTTTCTGGAGTAATTCCTCAGTACATTTTCATAATTTTTTAATGGACTCCAAATGTTGGAATGGGCCTTAGGGATAATTTTATGGATATTGTTCTATCCATATGCCCAGCTGACTTCCTCACTGAAACTCTCATAGGCCTCTTAGACCTAATGTCTATGAAGAAACTTTTGGCTCCTCCCTGGTCCCATTGATCTGCTCCTTACCTAGTCTTTTTCCATGTCACTAAATGGTACCACCATTTCTCCTGTTGCTCAAGCCAGCAACTTTGATCATATTTGACTTTTCTTTCTGTTACATCACACATCCAATCTATAAGCAATCCCTAATAGCTCTGCTTTTCAAATATAATCTAATTTAGATAATCTCTCACTCTCTATTTCCTGTTCACCTTGATTACTATAGCAGCTTCCTAACTAGTTTTACTGTTTCCTCTCATTCTATACACCATCTTCACACAGTGACAACAGCAATCCTTTTAAAATATAAATCGAATTTACTCCTTGTTCAAAAAACACCACAAGATTTCCACTAGCCTGAAGCAAAATCACAAATCCTGCAAGGTCATTATCTGGCCCTGGCTGCCTCTCAATCCTGTACCATTTTTACTGTGTTTGCCAAGCTCCAGTCCTGTTGTCTTCATTTCTGATGCCTCAACATGCTTTTTGCCTGGGGGCTTAGCACTTGTTACCTCTCTGACTTCTAAACCCTTCTTTTGTGTATTTTCATGGCTCATACCTTTACTTTATTAAAGTTACTTCCCAAATACCACCTCTGCAGAGAGGTCTTTTACTCCACTCACTGTCTCCTCAACCTGCTTTACTTTTCTTCAGAGGAGTGTCACTACCTGATATTTTAAAAATATATTTATCTATTGGTTATCTGCCTCCTCTTCTAGAGTATAAGTTCCCCAGGGCAGAGTCTATTTTGTGTGCTTCTGTTTCCCCAAAGCTGAAGACAATGATTGACACATTGTTGACATACAGTAATTTTTTAAAGTAAATGAATGAATTACTATATGATTCTGTTTTCACTTGAATCATATTTCTATGAATGGTGACAGAAGAGCCAATTCATTCAATTCTATTATTGATGCTGCTGGTATGTTCTATTTTCATGAATATGTCAGTAGAAAACGACATGGTCCTTGTATGTCTCTGAAAAATATCGAACACTTCACTTTGAGAAACTGTATTCTCTCCATTATTCCTACTAATGGATTCACTTAGGTAAAAACACTGACCTACAGCTTGAAGACTTTCAAGCAGAGAGTAAACTCCCCCTTCCTCAGCCCTTTGTTCTGTTCAAGTCTTCCACGGATTGGACAAGGCCCACCACTATGAGAGAGGGCAATCTGATCTATTCAATTGAACAACTTGCATATTCATCTTATCCACAAGCATCTCCACAGACACACCCAGAAATGATTTCTAACAAAGCGACTCAACACCCTGTGGCCCAGTCAAGTTAATGCATAAAACTAAACAGTGTAGCCCCTTTTCATAGTCTTCTGCCCAGAAATATTAGGTTCCTATTGGACTTTTAGCCACCAGCTCCAAGACTGGAGACTGCTGCTGTTGGGGAAAAAGAAAAAGAGAAAATCATCTTTATGTAGGTCCTCTCCAAGTTGACTCACCTTCAAAATCTTTCCATTTTATTTTTCAGAATCCTCAGGTGGTTATCTTTTTTTCCAAATTTGTCCAGAGTTTTTAGTTGTAATCAGCGAGAAAGATGGACTGTATTGGGCTTCCTCCACCACATGGAAATTGGAGCCAAATTACCAAATTAAAAAAAATCTGGTAACTTTTATGTAACCTGTCTTTCCTATTGGACTAAAAGGGGATCATATTCATTTTCTAGTATATCTCTTATGTGTAGGATACCTTATATCCTCAAAAACATATAAATACGTAAGTAAACCTGGAAAATTTTCTAGCACAATATTTAAAAATTGAGAGCTACTGACACTTGGAATTCTCCCAGAATGTCAAACATTTCCCACCTTCAATTTATATGTTTGTCTTAGTAATTTCTAGGCATACTGAAGTTTTTTTTATTAAGAATTCTAGCAGTAATTTTTAGATGATGAAGCCTCCACAAACATAAACCAGCCATTCATTGGCAGCTGATGAGTGGGCCATTGTGTTCCATCATATTGAAATTCAATCAGACACGAATTGGGGGTTTCCCTGAATAGATGAATCAAAAACATTTTGTGCATTTTGCTATTAAACGGATGACACATTTAAGGCAAATAGATTTCTCAATTTCATATCCAATGTTTACGTTCTCTTTAGTAAGAATGAAACAGTTCTACAGATCTAGACAGACTCACCGGACACAACTCCATGCAAGAATTTGAGTGGGTAATGGACTCCTGTGGAGAATGAGAGAGGAGTCTCGCCAGTAACAGAGACCTGTTCAGCTTTGGGTAAATTCTCTCCAAGGCCCTGGATTTTTTGGAAGTAGTATCACAAATAAAACTGTTTCTTTTTTCAAGGGGAAAAAATTATAGGTTGAGGGAGGGCAGGCAAAAATGTAGTGGTTTCAACTCTGTGAACATACTAAGAGCCATTGGATTGTATACTTTACCTTGGCAAATTGTATAATATGTAAATTATATCTCAATAAAGCTGCTTCTATATATATTATATAAATATATGTATAAACATAGTGATATATTATATATTATATATTATATATTATATAAATTGATATTATATTATTAGTTAATATATTATATTATATTATTAAATTTATATTTTATATATATATATATAAATGTAGTGATTTAATCTGCCTGACTCCAGCAGGAAGGGAGAGGCCAAATCTGCCACAATGGTGCTCTGCTTTTGTGGCTATGAGAGTCTACTGCAGAAATAATCAATCCGCCAAAACCATATGTTGAGAATTTGAGGATGCTTCAGAAGCCATTTTACAGATAAAATTGTCCTATGTTTTTTCCCAAGGTGATTCTTCACAGTGCCATAATAATGCTGTGACTCAATTAGTAAAGCTATGAGAGGTGTGAACTGCGAGTAACGTGCTGTCAGCCTAAGTAGCTGCTGGTATCACAGCAGTGCCCAACAATTGGGAATGCAGACTAAAAAAAGACAGATTTCTTTCATCAACAACTTTCCATTTGTATTGTATTCATAGAATGAATCTGGCATGATTCAAATTTATATGGAAATTGATTCCTTTTCTCCTGGGATTTTCTTTATTTGTAAAAATCGAATTCTTGATGTTTTGCACAAATACAAGGGTGTAGGCAGATATCAAAATGTAAATGACTATGTTTTTGTTTTGAGTGTGTGAGTACAACATTTATACCTGAATATAGACATTCAAAATAAATTGCTAGAGACTTGAATCAGACCAAATTCAGAACCAAAATAGGTATAAATGGCACTCACTATTGTATAAACTTTGAATTGAAATCATCAGTTTGCCATAGTGTCACACATAATTGTGTGGTCTTTGAGTTCAAATCTCAGTTCCCTCATTAACTGCACCGTATGATTCCAGGAAGTTACCCCACCTCTCTCCACCTTTGGTTTTCTCATCTATAAACTGAGTTAATAGATTGTTCAGAGAATAAATAAGAAATTTATATAAAGTACAGTGTAAATATTCAGTAAATTGTTCTTGCGACTTTTTTTTCAAATTATTGTTACTAGAAACTGGACAAAATAAAAATATACATAACATAATTAATTAGTGTAAGTCAGAATAGAAATGATCTGTCCAGTTCTTCAAAACCAACCTCACCAAGCTGATAGTTCATTTGATTCAAGTCCCTGAGTTCACAGTGTTACCAAACCGAACTGGTTCCATTTGCCCACATGTAGTGGAAAGCCAAATACTGAAGCACTGGAGTTTTGCAGCAAGAAGGGATTTTACCAAGCAGCTGAGCAAGGACACAGGAGTTGGGCTCAAGTGTGTCTCCTGAGTCAGCGGTTGGGGCAGGTTGTATGGTCAGAGGGTAGTGAGGCATCATCTGATTGGGTCTTGCAATGAGTGGTGCTGGGAAGTGTGGTCTGACTGCATCCTGCCATGGCTTATGCGAGGGTTCAACCTGATTGGATCCTGGATCCCACCATATTGTGTCCACTTCTTAATTCAGTCCCTGCTCCTCAGCCCAACCACCGAGGTTACGCCCATGTTGCACACTTGGTTTATCTGGGCGTGCTCAGGTTATGTGACCTTCAACTTGGGGGTCTGTGGAAACTGAAAAATAATTCAAAACTTAGTCACATAAAAGTTGAACCAGATTGGTTTAGTTACAACAGACCCAGCCAGCAACTCCCTTTGAAGGCTCCCTGGCTCTCTCCTGTTTCCACTCCAAACCCTCCCAGTTCATTGTTCTCTTTTCCCCCTTTTTTCACATCTGTCACTTTTTAACACATTGATTACTTTATCTGCAAACAATTCTGTCTTTCCTCAGGAATCATATTCACAAGTCTCAGGGCCCTTTTGGAAAGATCCTTTCTGGTTTTCCTATGTGGTGTTTTGGTGGCACAACTCCTTAAAACACAGTATTTGGAGTTTTCCCCACCTCAGAGAGTGGTTTGAATAAAGAAAACTTGGTAGATTTCTAGGAGGACAAATAAAACAGCCTTGAGGCAAGTTGTAATCTGTAACTATCAATCTTTTCTTTTTCTTTTTGAGACAAGGTCTCGCTCCCTCACTCAGACTGGAGTGCAGTGGCTCAGTCATAGCTCACTGCAGCTTTGAACTCTTAGGCTCAAGCGATCCTCCCACCTCAGACTGCCGAGTAGCTGGGACTACAGGTGCACATCACCACGGAGCTAATTTTTTTTTTAACTTCTTGTGGAGAAAGGGTCTCACTATGCTGCCCAGGCTGTTCTCAAACTCCTGAGCTCAAGTGATCCTCTTGCCTTGCTTCCCCAAAGTGTTTGGGTCATAGGCATTCGCCACTCTACCTGGCCATGAGTCTTCTTCATCAGAGATATTTTGCGTGGTTTATTCCTCTCATTGATGCCTTTCTTTGTATTACATTTGAGTGTAGGAGGGCTAAATTTAATTCTAAGTTTATTATGCAGAATATTTGGTAAATATGAAGGTCCCTAGTAATTTACTTTAGAGAATTAGTTTTTTAAATTTACAAATTTCTGGCAGCAATCCAATCTCATTTTTTATTTAGTTCATTTTCATATTTGGAACTCTTTCTCTGTTTGAATCAAGTGAAAATACACATTTCCAGAATTTCTGTTTATACCTTTTACGTACAATGTTAAGCCACTGGAACAGCATTTGTGCCGATTATGCCTTACAACGAAATAAGGAGAGAAGAGTTTATTAGCTTTTGATTACATGGAAAACTATATTTTGAATAATCACATAATGATTTTAACATTTCCAGGAGCATTCAGAAATCTATCTCAACATCTATTTTTGAGAGTCACAGAAAGCTTGAAAATAGGTGTAATAATCTGTCTCTTGCCTGCAGGCAAGATTATACCCACATTATCCCCAGTAAGTAGTTGTGGCACTATGGAAATTTTTTTAAACTGCTTTTATATGTACTGTAAGTATTTACAACAGAAATACAAAAAAAAAAAAAAGAATAAAAGATAATCATGTTATTTTTGAAGGGCTGCTGATGAGTCTTATTTCCCCACCCTCATTGACTGGAACGAATTTTGCTCGTTTTGGTTTTTTTTCTTTCATACTCTCCTCCTCCTTATGGATCTGATTATTTTTTCCCAAGGAAACTAATGATTCAGGAAAAGGAGTGACAGTTTGAGGGCAGTTAGACGTCAGTGATGTAGTGAGAGGGCCGTGGTGCCGGCACAGGGAGAACTTTTGTGGTCCCCACAGTTCCAAAGACCGCTGCTTCCCAGGAGAGTCCATCCGTCCCTGCCGCCCACAAGAATCAGGGTTGCTGATCGACAACTGATTAGCGAAGCTTTTCTAGGTCCTTCAGGTTGCCAGGTTGACTTGGGTGCTTTGAAATGGAAGCCAAGTGTACCTGCCCAGAACCAAATTCTGTACCAGCCTGTCCCACACCGCAGATCTTTGGAGGAGAGGGCTGTGCAGGGGTGGAGTGAAGACAGACAGTTTTCTGAAGGTTTTCCAGCCCGAGGGTTGTGAGGAGTGAGAAGTGGGAAGCCTGGTTTGCTGAGAATTTCAGTTTAGTCGAGCAAATGAATGAGGTGGATTTGGTGCTTATGCTGCTACAAATTTAAAAACCACTAAGTTCTTACAAGTATCACAGAATATTCTTGGCTTTCAAATTCTTAACCAGCAGCTCATTTTAATGATAATAAGGTAGGATGAGGAAGGCAAGGCTCTTCCTCCTAAAGCTTAGGCTTTGTTCAAACAATCGTTTGCCCCTTTTCCAGTTGGACCTGAGGGGTCCACACGGATTGGATTGCTTCCACCCCAAGGGAACTGCATCGTCTGCAGCCTGTGGCATTCTTCGGGCCCTGTCGTGGCTTGAAACTGCTGTGCATTCACGCTTACAAACTTGTTCATACCCACCCACAGCCTTGTTGAAACACACCTTCCAGAGGCTCTGGAACCTCCCTGCTCACCTCCCCACATCATGACTAACCACCCTAACCCCTGCCCCACCTTCACCCGCTCTTCAATTTGGTCTCATGATGTCCCTGGACACCTCAAGAACACATCACTGTCTTGTCTGTCTTCCACGTTCACCTTCCCAAGATTCTGCTTTCCTCCATTCTCTCCGAGGCTGTTGAACATAGCTGGAGAACTAAATAAACTGAACCCCAAACCTTGCATTACTGATTTGCTTCCACCTCTCAAAACCTGCAGACCTTGATCTCACTTTCCTCCATTTTTTCCTTGTACATGTGTCATATACTCCTTCAGGATGAAGAAAATGTCTTATTCACCTTTTTATGCCTCATAATAACAGATCAACATCTAACAAATAATACACATCTGTTAGATTAAATGTGTTTAAAAGTGTTTATTAAATTGAGTAACAAAGAATAATGAGAAAAATGATTTGATTATTGCTGAGAAAAAGTCTACACATGAGAGTCGTGTGAATTGCAATATCTGGTTGGATATTGTCTTATGCTATAAACTTAGTGTTTCTTAAGCATGAATCTTATCTAAACAAGCTCACTGGCTGGGCACAGTGGCTCAAGCCTGTAATCCCAGCACTTTGGGAGGCCGAGACAGGCGGATCACGAGGTCAGCAGATCGAGACCATCCTGGCTAACACGGTGAAACCCCGTCTCTACTAAAAAATACAAAAAAACTAGCCGGGCGAGGTGGCAGGCGCCTGTAGTCCCAGCTACTCAGGAGGCTGAGGCCGGAGAATGGTGTAAACCCGGGAGGCGGAGCTTGCAGTGAGCTGAGATCTGGCCACTGCACTCCAGCCTGGGCGACAGAGCAAGACTCCGTCTCAAAAAAAAAAAAAAAAAAGCTCACTGTAAGGTCTGTTAGTTAAGGAATGGCATGTTGTATTTCTCTTTAAATTCCCATGTTATTTATCCAATGGGCTAAATAATTCACCAAATTCCAGAGTAAAAAGGGTCCCTAGAATTATGTCCAATAACTGACTACATCAGGGTCACCTGGGGAGGCTTACAGAATCGGCTTCTTAGGCTGTAATCAGGAACTTCTGAATCACAATCTCAGAGGCACAGGTACACATGACTTTAGGAATTCCCAAAGTAATTCTGTTCTGCAAATAGGTTGGCAGCCATGAGTGTAGTCCAGTCTTCCCAAAATGCAGATGAAAAAACCGAGAGAGGGCCAGAGAATTCAAGCGATTCTCTGAAGTGGGGGGTGTCAGTGTCCTTTCCTTGGTGTGTGGGCTTTGTTCATGTCCAATTTCTTGTGCAGAACTCGTGCCCTCAGCATCACCTTACAGAGGCAGGGGGCTGTCTCCTGGGCCCTTGGGTTGAGTCTGTGCTGACAGTGCCTTACCTGACACTTGGCCCACACTTCCTGTCTTAGGCTCCTTTGAAGCCTGCCCTGCATTCCTGTGAGCACAGACAGAAATGGCAGGGAGTCTACACTCCATGACACACTTCTCAACTGCTGGGAGTGGGTTGACAGAGACTGCTTCTAATCTTCAGTCTGCTAGCAGATAATTCTGAGAAGTGTTTTATATGCTCCCAGAAGGTCTTGGTGACCAACGGGTAATGCCTTCCTGGGTCAGTTTCCCTCTTTTCCATTTCACTTCCTCTGGTCTTTCATTCCTGCTCTCTGGAATAACTTTCCAGGAAACTGCATGGACAGAAGTCTTTGCCTTGGGTTCTGATTTCGAGGGAAGTCCAGATCGAGACAGTTAGGCCCTTAGGATGAGATCTGAAGCCAGAGCTCACGGCACTGAGGCCCACATTGCTAGGAAGTGTCACTCATTGGCATCAGAACTACTGAGCCCTTATCTGTAGAGAATACGAATGGAAGGAGTTGTAACATGTGAACCATTGGGCTGTGTGATAGCCCTGATAGTTGGATGATTTAAGGGCAACTAATCATTAAAATAATTTTAATGATTTTGAGTTAGTTGGCTTTTAAATGCTTTGGAAGCCTTGAGAAACCAGTGGCAGGCTTAGGATTAAGCAACCTGGTGAGAACTGGTCCTTGTGGGTTGCTGGGATGGCCCCCGGGACACAGTGTGTCCACAGCAAATGAACAGGGGCAGCGGAACTGCCTGGGCCAGATGTTGAGGGAGGGTCAGGAGGCTCAGAGAGTGGGTTTCTCATGTGATGCCGGTATACTCTGCTGCGAGACCCTGGAGAACGTGTCCCCTGATAAGGCTACTGAGGATTTTCCTGAGGAGCGGACACTGGCGTAACTGAGAAGTGTGGGGTGCTGAGCCCTGGAAGCTGAGGCTAGCAGTGGGAAATGCAGCCACAGAACTGGGGTCCTGGTATCAGTTGGGACGCAGGGTTCCAGAATGACAGCAGTCAGTTGTTACAAACTGCCAGGAGCAGGGTGGGCAACAGCAACACAGCCACAAGCAGCAAGAAGGAAACTCGGGGACGTGTGTGTCTGGAGCCCCAGGGGTCAGGATGGTGGCAAGTCACTCACGGTGTGGAGAGACAGGTGGACAGCAGATGCTGACTGAGGGTGTTACCTGAATTGCATAACAGAAAAAAAATCAAGTTGCTGAGATGTCTGTGTTGTGCTGTCACAACGTCACCTGGCATTGCAGAAGGTAGGAAATAAGTATCCGATCTGCCAACTTGTGGTCCAGGCTAGCAGGGTTGGAACTGAGGAGAGTAGATGGACAGGGTCTGTCCAGAGGCTCTAGAGTTTGCTGACAGATTAAACGTGGGGCAGGGTGGAAGTGGAATCAAGGATAATGCCCGTGTTTTGACTTAAGCAGTTTGGTGGACAGTGGTGCCAAGAATGCCAGGGTAGGGCAGGAAGAGGAACCAGCCAGCAGTGGATGAGCTAACTAAGAGTTCTCCTTAGAACAGTCAACATCTGAGGCATCTGCAAGACACCCAAGGGAAAAGCCAGATAGGCCGTCAGGTCCAGGAGTCTAAGACTCGACAAAGACATAGACTTGGCTAAGACTGACACAGAGGTAATCATCACTGTGTGAGAATACCTGAAGAGATAGTGTGGCTAGGGTGGACAGAGAGCCAGTGGCACACCCCTGGTGCATGCTAGTGTTTAAGTTCTGGTAGAGGAGTAGGGTCTAGCAAAGGAAGCAGAGCAGGCAGAGCCAGGGAGGCTGCAGGAAACCCAAAGGATTCTGGAATCGAGAAGTGGAGAAGAAAGTATTTGAAATGGGAGAAAATACAAAAGGACAGTGTGACCAACTGTTTTCAATCCTGCTGAGAGTTTGAATAACAGCTGAGGACAGAGGAGTAACTGGTGGCAAAGTGGAGGCCAGTGATGATGGCAAAGTGGAGGACGGTGATGGTGTTGACAAGAGCCAGGTCAATAGAGTGGGACACAGTAGGCTTTTGAGAATGGATTGAGGAGAACCTGGTGCTACCACTCACGGTCATGGTGTGGAACAGGAAAAACATGGGATTTCAAATGTGCAAGTCTTCATGTTCATTAAAAAGAAAGATAAACCATACTTTTAAAATATTTTGCTATATTTGGTAGCTTAAAATACTTAGAAAAAAAGATCCGATTTCCTAAAAAGACCAGGTGTTACAATGGAAGACCTACTTTCTAGGAAATAGAATTCTCACATGAATCCTGAGGAGTACCAGATTGAACTGTGTTTCTCTATTTCGAGAGTGAAAGTTCAGAAAGGTAGTAAAGAGTAAACAAAACAAATTGGACACAGATCTGGAGGACAGAAAAATGGATGGCAAATCGTGAGTGTACAGGAAGAGATGGAGCTAAGGCCAAGAAGCTGTACCAAGACCACTGCGAAGGGGAGAGAAGATGTAGCCGGGTGGAGCCTGACACATTTGGCTGTATGAATGACACACTATTTGAACCTTGTAATACTTCAGTTCACTTTTTTTTTACTATTTAATTTTGAAACAAAAGTAGAAGTCATGAAATATCCTAGTGATACAGACATATATTTGTGTAGATAAAATGTGTGTGTGTGCATTTTATTATTATGCATTATGCATTATGGATTATGCGTTACACACCGATCCCTTCATCACTGAAGTCTAAACACAGCTTACGTGTTGTGCCTCACCACGCACTGTTATTCACTGTGCTGCACCTACATGAATTATCACCATTACAGCTGGATGGCATGGAGAGATGAAACACAAATACTCCCTGAAGATTCCATTTTCTAAGCATGAGAACATGGAGTGGAAATAAATTAAATGTGGTCAGTGAAGTTCAAGTCTGTTCACTTGGAATAGCTTTATTTGTAGCTCCACCACTACTCACCCTTACAAGAATTTTAAGAGCAGGCAACAGTCGTTGCCAATCTTACTTGTAGCCAGTCATGAACCCTTTAATGCCAAAAGATGCCTTGGAGTACTGGGAATTTTGTTAATGATATTTTGACAGGCTAAAATGTTTTATAGCTTCTAGGTAAGGATGCTCCAAGTCTTCTGCAGAATGAAAACAGGTTCTTAGCCTCAAATCAGGCTGTCTGGTTTCCATCTAACTTACCATAGACTGCCTAGAATGGGAATATTTCATCTGACCTGGCTTTCTCTGCAACGTTAATGATTATCCCAGGAGAATGTTATTTTTCCAGAGCAGATCCTGTTTCATTTTCAGTCTAGCTACATTTGGCGTCTTTGAACCATAAACTTCAAACCCATGAGAGGGAATGTTATGTTGGCTTATTGTGTGTGAAGCTGCAATTGAAGTTGAGTTCACAAGAGAGTAAACATGTAGGTTTAATTATTCCACAGCTTTGCTGGAGTAATTTTCCCTTGTGTTCCCACAACTTTTATAGAAAATTAATGTCTACAGTAGTAACATAAAGCTAGAAAATCTATCACATTTGACCTCTATGTTTTCATCTGTTTGAGTAAAATTCTGTCTTTGGTAAATAAAAACATAATTTGAATTACCAAAATCCTGTTTTTATACCAGAAGTGAGGCTCAGCTAACATTTAAGTGCTAATTCCCCTTATCAAAGGAAAATACCACAGTGAGAACACTTGTAAACTGATGAATTAAAATGTTTTTTGTGTGTGGTTCTTCTCTGTTGTGAACGTTAGCTGTCTCTGTTTTTCTAAATAAGTGGATGTAGCTAATGCATTCAGCCACCTACCTTAGGCTTCTCCAGATTTGCATGTAAACAATGCATGAATACACAAGATGGACACCCTGTAACGTGATCGTGAGCTATGATTTATCATATAAAGAAAACATGTGACGTGAGTAGATATTGAATCTCTTGGGGAAAATGGGGTCTTGAGCATCGTTTGCGTGGTCACTACTTTCTCTCACGCGCCAGGAAAAAAGAGCAGCCGAGGATTTGGGATCCAGCAGCCAGAGCCTCAGAATCTTGGGGCTGGCTATTCAAATTTTTCCATTTCTGTCTTTGAGAAGTCAAGTGAATTACAGGATTATGTGCAACTTTCCAATTTATCTCTGTCTGGCAGCTGGAAAGTCCATGCTTCCTGGAATTTGCTGAACAGAATGATCTGAAGCCACCTAACTTTCTGCTTGAATATGTTCACTACTTTACAGCAAGTTCAAAATTGACCTTTCTCTTGGGAAGAAAGAGTGGCATCCGGCTAACTGCAGAGTTGTTTTGAGTATGTGTCATGCAGCATGTAGTAAACACCACCGCAGAGATGACAGGATCACACAAAGCCAAAATAAACCCTTTCTTTGAGCCACCGGAACCAAAATTGTCTGAATTCATTCCCTAAAAGATAATATGTGCTTTGAACAGAGTTTGACTGAAAATGGCCTAAATACATCCCAGATTTGTATAGAAATTAGAATGGTGTAGAATTTTTTTCTGAAATGAGTAATTTCCCCATCTGCACCCTGGTGATAAGCATGTTACTTGCCTCTTGGGATTATTGTGAGAATTAGATGAGAGGAGACAAGCTGCTCCATGCAGCAGGCTGTTGAGTCCCAACCTGAAAACAGAAACAGGTGCATATCTGAACATTGCCCTTTGAATAAGTTGAAGTTCTTGAAACAAACTGGTGATCAATAAGTGCTTTCACTTGAACATAACTCATTTAATATGAAACAAATTTCAGTGAAAGTAAGAACTCTTGAGTAGAGTTTCCAGAGATCTGAACTGAACATAGAATGCCTAGATTTTTTCTTAATAATTGTTTCTTATCTATTTTTCGTTTATACATGTTTGAATTGTTATTGATTTCTTTTTACATTTATTTTTTAATTTTAATAACAAAGTATAATTGTGTATATTTATGGAGTACAATGGATGTTATGATAATGTACACAATGTAGAATGACTACATCAAGCTGATTAACATATCTATCACCTCATATACTTATTTTTGTGGTGAGAACATTTGAAATTTACTCTATTAGGAATTTTGAAATATACAATACATTATTATTAACTGGGGTCACCATACTGTGCAGTAGATCTCAAAAACTGATCCCTCTTGTGTAACTGAAACTTGACAACTTTGACCAACATCTCCTCAACTCCCACCCCAGCCCCAGGTAAACATCACTCTGTTCTCTGCTTCTGAGTTTGACTGTTTTGGACTCCACATATAAGTGAGATTATGAAGTATTTGTCTTTCTGTGACTGGCTTATTTTACTTAGTGTATGTCCTGCAGGCTTGTCCATGTCACTGCATGTGGTGGAATTTCCTTCCTTTCTAAGGCTAGACAGTATTCCATTATGCGTATATAGCACCTTGTCTCTATCCATTCATCTGTTGATGGACACAGGTTAATTCCCTATCTTGGCTATTGTGAATAGTGCTGCAATGAACATGAGAGTGCAGCCATCTCTTCAACATATTGATTTCAATCCCTTTGACTATATGACCAGATGTGGAATTGCTGGATCATATGGTATTTCTATTTTTGTTTTTCTAAGGAAGCTTTATACAGTTTTTCATAATGGCTCTACTAACTTCCACCTATAACATGCGAGAGTTCCCCTTTCTCCACATCCTCGCCAAGACTTATCTTTTGTCTTTTTGATAATAGCCATTCTAACAGGTATGATGTACTCTCTTATTGTAGTTTTAATTTGCATCTCTCTAATGATTAGCGATTTTTTCATATACCTATTGGCAATTTTTATACTTCTTATTCTTTGCCCATTTTTAACTTTCTGTTTTGGTATAGATTCACAGGAAGTTGCAAAGATAGTACAGAGAGGTCCCGTGTACCATAGTACCATATCAAAACCAGAAGAATGGTTCTTGGTGCAATGTTTGTGTATAAACCTCTGTTGGGTTTGCATTCATAATCATAGCTTGAAGATACCACGTCTACTTGGTTGGCCACAGAAGTAGGTAAAAATTTAACTGCCCCCCCAAAAATATCTCTGTAATCTCATTTGAATCACTTTGAAATCTATGAGTCAGGTCATGATCAAAACAGGACTTTTACCAGTCCTCTGAAAATTTTTTTGTAGTTTTTATCAAGCTTGTGGAATGATAAGCCAATTCCAGCCAAAAGTTATTGTGCCAAAGTTAGAATATTTGAAACTAAAACTTAATTTGTAACATTAAAAAATAGAAAATTACTTGAATATTCAGCAATAGTTAGTTTGGTAAATGATTTTTACAAACAGATTGAACTATTATGCAGTCATTTAAAATGACAGTATAGGAAGTCTTTATTGACACAGAAAGATGTTCACAGTGTGTCATTACATGAAAAGCTTATAAGGCAATATATTCAGTATCTATTGAAAACAATGGAAAGATTATGAACTAACTTGTTAGAACTGTTTTATCAGTTTATTTTCATTTTATTAATATCTTTTCTTCTGTAGTCAGCTATATTGTTTTATAATTTGCATGCAATAACATCTCCTTATTTTAAGTGTGTAGTTCAGTTAGTTTTGAAAAATGTGTGCAGTCATGTAAACACTAGCATAATCAAGATAGAGAACATTTCCATCACCCTCCAAAATTTCCCCTTTCTTACCACCAGCCACGGGCAACCGCCCATCTGCTTTCTGCCACTATATTTTGGGTTTTCTAGAATTTCACACAAAATGAAATCACACAGTACATAGTCATTGTGTTGCGTTTTTCTTCTTCCTGTCACACAGCAGTTCTGAGCATCATTCGTAGTGTCATGTGTATCAGTAGTCCATTCTTTTTTATTGTTGTGTCATTTGCCATTGTGCAAATATACCACAATCTCTTCATTCATTTCCCAACTGAAAGGCAGTTACCTGTGTCCAGGTTTGACTATTATTTTTAAAAGTTGCTATGAACATTTGTATATAAGACTTTGCATACACCTAGAGTAGAACTGCTGGGTTAAACGATAGCTATGCATTTAACTTTATTAGAGCGTGCTACACTGATTTTCAAAGTGGCTGTAACATTCTGCATCCCACCAGCAATGAGAGTTTCCATTTCCCCACATCCTCTTCAACAATTAGTTTAACACTTTTTTGTGTAGCCATCCTGGCCGTTATGTAATAGCATCACATTATTTTTCACTTGCATTTTCCGAAGGACTAAGGATGTTGAACATTTTCTCAAGTGGTTTATTCTTTATTGTCAATGTTGTATCTTCTATTGGTCACGTGTCTGTTCAAATTTTTGGCCTATTATTTTAAAATTGGATTGTACATCTTATTATTGGCTTTTGGGTGTCATTGACACAGTCTGGATACAAGTCCTTTATGAAATACATTTTCCTTCCAGCCTGAACTCTGACTTTTTAGGGTTTTTAAACAGGGTTTTCAGAATAGGAGTTTGAATTTTGAAAAATCCCAATGTTATCAATTATTGCTGTTATCCATATTTTTGGTCTCATTCTGGTTCATGTTTGCCTAGCCCAAGGTTATAAAGATTTTCTCCTACATTTTATTCCTGAAATTTAAAAATTTTTTCCTGTAATTTTTTTTACATTTTCTGTTTATGTCTGTGATGCATTGTCAGTTAGTTATCTTTGTGTTTTGTTTGGTTGGTTGGTTTTTGGCTTTGGTTTTTTTGAGACAAAGTCCCTCTCTGTCACCAGGCTGGAGTACAGTGGTGTGATCTTGGCTCACTGAAACCTTCTCCTCCCCATTTCAAGCGATTCTCCTGTCTCAGCCTCCCGAGTAGCTGGGATTACAGGTGTGCACCACTGCACCCGGCCAATTTTTGTACTTTTAGTAGAGACAGGGTTTCATCATGTTAGCCAGTCTGGTCTCAAACTCCTGACATCAATTGATCCAACCGCCTCAGCCTCCCAAAATGCTAGGATTACAGGCATGAGCCACCATGCCTGACCAACTAGTCATCTTTGTATATGGTCTGAGGGTGAGGGTCACTGTGCTTTTTATCCATGTAGATGTTCAATTGTTCCAGTAACATGTACTGAGAAGTCTGTCCTTTCTCCATTAAACTACCTTAGCTTCTTTGTCAAAAATAAATTATATTTGTTTATAGCTGGTCTGTAGTTCCGTTGGTCTGTATCTCTGTCCTTACACTAAATCCCATGGTTTTGATTAGTGTAGTTTTATTATACCTTTTTAAATAATGTATTGTAAGTCTTCCAAGTTTGTACTTTACCAAAATTGTTTTGGCTATTCTACATCTTTTGAATTAGCATGCAATTTTATAATAGGCTTATAAATATGTACAATCAATGCTGTTGGAATTCTGATTGAGGCTTTGTTGAATCTTTAGATCAATTTGAGCACAATTGACCTTGTGACAATAAGTCTTCCAATGTATTGACATGGTATCTCTCTTCATTTATTTAGGTCTTTAAATTATCTTGGTAATATCTGCTAATTTGGTATACAGATATTGTAATACTTTGTTCAATCCATCCTTGAGTATTTCATATTTTATGATACTATTGTAAGCTGTATTATTAATGTAATTTTCATTTCCAGTGTTTATTGATAGTATGTAGAAATACAAATGGTTTTTGCATTTTGATCTTGTATCCTGAGACATTGCTAAACTCACTTTTAAAGTCCAGTAACTCAAAATAGATTCTTTAAGATATATTATGTAGACAATTCTTTTGTCTGTGAAAAAAAGGGAGTTTGGTCAATTTCTTTTCAATCTCCAAGGATGTTATTTCTTTTTTTTCCCTTATCGCACTGGATAGGACCCCAATTACAATGTTAAATAGAAGTGGTGAGATCATATATCCTTGCCTTGCTCCTAATCTTAGAGGAAGGCAATCAACCTTTTACTATTCAAAGAATGTTAACTGTAGGTATTTTGGAAATTTCCTTCTATTTCTAGTCAGCTACATTTCATTGATGTTGAATTTTGTCAAAAATGTTTTCTGCATATCTTGGATTATTTGCATGTTTTTGTCTTTCAATTTTTAGTCTCTTAATATGATGAATTATACTCATTATTTGAAGGCTAAAACAAACTTGCATATCTGGGAAAAACTCCACTCAGTCATGCTGACTTCTCCTTTTTATATATATTGAATATATATAATACTGCTGTATTCAATTTGCTAAGATTTTGTTAAGGACTTTTCTGTCTATGTTCATGAGGGATATTGGCTTTTGTAGTTTTCTTAAGATGTTTTTATCTGGTTTTGGTATCAGGATAATGCTAATCTTATAAAATAGATAGTGAAGTGTTCCTTTTTTTCTTCTTTTCTGGAAGGGTTTGTGTAAAAGTGGTGTTTTTTTTTTTTTTTTTTTAAATGTCGGGTCAGCAGAGACTAGAGTTTTCTTTTTTTAATGTTTTACTATGAATTTAATTTTATCTAACATAATGAGATATCAAAATTTTATATTTCTTCTTAAGTGAGCTTTAGTAATTTGTGTCTTTCAAGAAATTCATCCACTTAAATTATCAAATTTATCAGCTTCCAGAGATTTATAGCTTTTCCTTATTAATCTTTTGTATCTATAACATCTGCAAGGATATCCTCCCTGTTGTTTCTGATACTGATGATTTTTTATGTTTTCTGCTGGCATTTCTTTAAATCAGTCTGGCTAGAGATTTATCAATTTCATTGATTATTTCAAAGAATCCAGGATTTTCTGTTTTTAATTTTCTCTGTTGTTTTATTTCCTTTTCATTGATTTCTGCTCTCTTCTTTATTTTTTCTTCCTTCTGCTTATGTTTGGCTTGTTTTTCTAGTTTCTTATAGCTAGAATTTAGACAACTGAGTTGAGAATTTTCTTGTCTATTTGTTTACTTGTTGTTTGTTATTTAAGTTCTGTTAGATTTTGCTCCACATCTTCTGACACTTCACTGTTAAGTGCATACACATTTAGGGTGATCTGTCTTCTTAATAACTTTATCCATTTGTCATTATAAAATATCTCCCTTTATACCTGATAGTATTTTCTTTTCTGAAGCCTACTTTCAATATTAATATAGTTTATCAGTTTTTTTTAATTTATGTTTACATGGTACATTTCTCCCATTTTTTTATTTTAAAAAATAGGGACAAACGTTTTCTTTTTACAGTACATTTTAAAATTTTAGTTATAGTAAGTAAAACTATTTTAGTGTGTGGTTCCACGTGTTTTGACAAATGCACTTTCATGTAGCCCTCACCAGTATCAAGATACAGAACATTTTCATTAACCTCTAAAAGTCCTCATGCTCAGTCGTCACCACCTCCCCATCCCCATCCCCAGCCCCTAGCAAATAGTGATCACTTTTCTATACCTGCCAGTTTGCCTATTGTAGATATTATATAAATGGAATCATAGAGTATTTCACCTTTAGAGCCTGTTTTTTTAATTACTTAGAATGAAGCATTTGAGATTCACCCATGTTGTTGTTTATATCAATATTTCTTTAATTTTATTATAAGTAGAATTCCATCGTATTGATGCACCACAGTTTATCCATTTATCAGTTGAAAGGTATTTGATTGCTTCCCATTTTGGATGATGATTAATAAAACCTCTGTAAACACTTGTGAGCAAGTTTTTATGTGAACCTAAGTAAACTTCACTTGGTTATTTACATGGTAGAGGAATTGCTGTGTCACATGGTAAGCATATGTTTAACTGTGTAAGAAACTACCAAGCTGTTTTCCAAAGGGGCTGTAACATTTTGCATTCTGACTAGCAATGTATGAGAGTTGCTGTTACAACTCATCCTTGTCAGTACTTGCCAATACTTGTCAGTATTGGCAGGTGTTTTGTTTGTTTGTTTGTTAATTTTAGATATTTTAATAGGTGTATATTACTATAATTTTAACTTGCACTTCCCTAACGATTAATATATGTCCTTTTTAGTGAAATGCACATTCCATTTTTTTGTTCATGTAAAAAATTAGGTTGTTTTTTACTGTTGTGTTTTAAGAATTATTTATATATTCTTAAGACATAAAATTGTTATTAGGTATTTTACAAATAGTTTCTCCCAGCCTGTGCATTATCTTTTAATTTATTTAACTGTGTCTTTTGAAGAGCAGAAGTTTTAGATCTTGATAAAGTCGAGTTTATCAGTTTGTTCTTCTATGGCTCATGATTTTTGTGTCCTATCTAAGCAGTTTTTGCCTAACCCAAATTAAATTTGTTTTTGCTGTTTCCTTCTAGTGGTTTTGTAGTTTTAGATTTTACATTCAGAATTATGAATAATTTTGAATTAATGTCCCTCTATGGTTCAAGGTATAAAAAGAAGTTTATTTTTCCTTTTTAAAAAACACATAACTAGGCCGGGCGCGGTGGCTCATGCCTGTAATCCCAGCACTTTGGAAGGCCGAGGCTGGTGGATCACGAGGTCTGGAGTTCGAGACCAGCCTGGCCAACATGGTGAAACCCCGTCTTTACAAAAACACAAAAATTAGCCAACCATGGCGGCATGTGTCTGTAATCCCAGGTACTCGGGAGGCTGAGGCGGAAGAATCTCTTGAACCCAGGAGGCGGAGGTTGCAGTGAGCTGAGATCGTGCCATTGCACTCCAGCCTGGTGACAGAGTGAGACTCCGTCTCAAATAAATAAATAAATAAATAAACAAACAAATAAATAAATAAAAATTTAAAAAATGACTTTTCAGTTTTTTTCAGAACCATTTGTTGAAAAAAAAATCTTTATTTCATTGAACTGCTTATGCGCCTTTAAAAAATATTTTGCCCATTCAGACGTGAATCTATTTCTGAACTGTTTATTCTCATCCGTTGGTCTATATGTCTATAACTTTGCTGATATCACACTGTCATGATTACTATAAATCTTTCAACTGATTCTTTATTCTTATTTTTCAAAATGGTTTTGACTGTTCTAGTTCTTCTTACTTTCCATATAAATTTAGAATCAGATTATTAAGTTTTACCCAAAAAATCCTGCTGGGATTTTCTTTGTAATTCCATTGACTCTGTAGTTTAGTTTGGAGAAAGATGACATTTTAACAATATCAAGTTTTCCAAACTTTGAACATGGCATGTATCTCAATTTATTTAGGTCTTCTTTGATTTCTTTAATCAGTGTTTTGTAGGTTTCAGCACATAAATTTTGCAAGATTTTGTTGTATCTAAGTTTTTATGTTTTCTTATTGCTTCATGTTTAAAACTGAAACGTAATTTCATTTCCAAGTTTTAATTGCTAGTATTATAGAAATACAATTGATTTTTGTATATTGACCTTGTACTGTCTGACCTTGCTGAACACACTTACTAGTTTCAGGAGTATTTTTATTTATTCTTTGGAATTGCCTAAAGAGGCAGTCATGATCATACTACCTGAGCATAGAGACGGTTACTTTTTAAATCAGCTTTATTTTTCTAAAGCAGTTTTAGGCTCACAGCAAAGTTAAGCAGGAGTACAGGGAGTTCAGTTTCCATAACCCCCTTCCCCCACACATGCACAGCCTCTTGCATTATCGGTGTCCACCATCAGAGTGATACCTTTGCTACAACCAATGAACTTACACTAACACATCATTGTCACCCAAAGGCCACAGTTTACATTAGGGTTCACTCTAGTTGTTTATTCTATGGGTCTGGTTAATGTATAATGATACACATCCTCTATTACAGTATCATACAGAGTCATTTCACTGCCCTAAACATCTCAGGTACCCTGCCTATCCATCCCTCCTTCTCCTCACTCAGTGGCAGCCACTGACCTTGGTACTGTCTTCATAGCTGCCTTTTTCAGAATGTCATCTCGAATGTCATTAGAATCAACAGTATGTGGCCTTTTCAGCTTGGTTTCTTTCACTTAGTAATATGCATTGAAGGTTCCTCCATGTCCTTTCATGGCTTGATAACTTGTTTCTTTTTAGCACTGAGTAGTGTTCCACTGTCTGGATGCACCATCATTTATGTATCCATTCACTTACTGAAGGACATCTTGGTCGCCTCCAAGCTTTCGTAATTATTAGTAAAGCTGCAGTAAACATCTGTGTGCAGATTTTTGTGTGTTTTCAACTCATTTGGGAAAATTAAAAGGAGCATGATTGCTGGATCATATGGTGAGAGTATGTTTAGTTTTGTAGGAAACCACCAAGCTGTCTTCTGCAGTGACTGTGCCACTTGGCATTCCCATCAGCAATGATGAGAGTTCCTGTTGCTCCATGTCGTTGCCAGCATTTGGTGTTGTCAATATTCTGGATTTGGATCATTCTAATCGGTGTGTAGCAATACTTTGTGGTTGTTTTAATTTGCTATTCCCTAATGACATATGGTGTTGAGCATCTTTTCATATATTTATTTGACATGTGTATATCTTCTTTAGTAAGGAATTTGTTCTGGTCTTTTACCCAGTGTTTAATCAGTGTGTTAATTATAGAGATAGTTTTATTTCTCCAATTCCAAACTGTGTCTGTTTTTGTCCCCCACTCCTCCCCACCCCCCACACACACTTTTTATATTGAACTGGCTAGGATTTCTAGTATGATGATATAATGTTGATTTTGAGTTGGAGAGGTGAGAGTGAATATCCTTTACTTGTTCTTCAACTTAGGGTGAAAGCACTTAGCCATTCAGTGTTAACTATAGTGTTGCAGGTGTTTGTAGATGCCCCTTGTTTTGTTGAGGAAGTTTCCTTCTAGCCCTACTTTGCTGTGAGATATTTCTTCTTATTTTAAATTATGAATGGATATTGAATTTTGTCAAATGCTCTATCTGTATCTATAGGAATTCATGTGGTTTTTCTTCTTTAGTCTATTTATATAGAGAATAACTTTGATTGATTTTTGAATGTTGAATCAGTCTTGCATTCCCAGGATAAACCACCCTTGGGTATGATGTATTGTCCATCTTATATGTTGCTGGATTTGATTTGCTAGTATTTTTGACAATTTTTATGTCTGCATTAAAGAGGAATATTGAACCATGTTTTGTTTTGTTTTTTTCACTTTGGAATATCTTTGACTACTTGTTATCAATGTAATGCTGGTCTCAAAATGAGTTGGAAAATGTTTCAGTCTCCTCCACTTTTGTGGAAGAGTTTTGTAGAATTGTATTATGTCTTCTTTAAATGTTTGATGGAATTCAGTAGTGAAGCCATTTGAGCACAGAATTTTCTTTATTGGAAAGTTTTTAACTTTGAATTCAATTTCATTTATAGATTTGGGATTTCAGATTACTTCTTTTAAAGTGTCTTTCAAATAATTTCCCCTTTCGTCTACATTTTCTAACTTGTGGAAATAAAGTTGTAGACTGCATTCCCTTTTTTTTCCCCTGTAATGACTGTAGAGGTCTTTGGTAATGCGGTTGAGGACCCTCTTCCAATACTGATAATTTGTGTCATTGAGTCATTTTCCTCCTCTTTGTCTCCCTTCTCTCTCCCTTCTCTCTCTCTCTCACTCTCTCCTTTCTCTCTCTCTCTCCCTTCTCTCTCTCTCTCTCCCCCTCTCTCCTCCTTTCTCCCCCCCACCATCAGTGTGGCTAGAAGTTTTTCACTTTTATTAATCTTTTAATGGATCAACATTTGCTTTTATTGATTTTTCTCTATTGTTTTCTGTTTATATTTATAATTTCTTTCCTTCTGCTCATTTAATATAGTCTCCTTTTCTAGTTTGCTATATGAAAATGTTGGGTTATTGATTTAAGACCTTTCTTCTGCTATAAATGGGCATTTAATGACCATTGTTTCCCTCTAAGCACTGCTTCAGCTGCATCCAATGATTTTGGATTTGTTTCCTTTAACATTCAGCTCAAATTTTTCTTCTGCTTCTTATTTGACCGATGGGTCATTTTATGAATCATTTAACTTCCAACCATTTGAGAATTTTCCAGAAATATTTCTGTTTCAGGAAACATACTTCGTATGAATTCAATTTTTTGAAATTTATAACAGTTTGTTTTTGTCTCTCTTGGGTATGTTGTATGTGCTCTTGAGAAGAACATGTACTCTGATATTCTCAGACAGAGTTGTGTAAATGTCGGTTGGGCCAGCTTTGTTGATTGTGTTGTTCAGGTCTTCTGCATCCTGATTTATTTTCTGTTTATTTGTTCTGTTGATTACTGAGACAGAACTTTAGTCTCCAACTAGAATTTTTCATGTAACTATTTTCTCCTTCAATTCTATCAGTTTTTGTTCATTTTCATATATTTTGAAGGCTTGTTAAGTACATACATTTAAATTGTTATACCTTCTTGTTGAATTAACACGCTGATTACTATTTCTCCCTTGTATCTGTTTGAAATCTATTTATATTGGTACAGAAACTGTAGTTTTCTTTTGATTAGTGTGTGCATGGCATATTTTTTCTGTCCTTTTACTTGTAACATACATATCTATCTCTCTATATTTAAAGTGGGTTTCTTATAAACAGCACTTAGTTGAGCCTTGCTTTTTTGTCTAATCTAAACATCATCGTCTTTTAATTGGCTTGTTTAGGCCGTTTCCTTTTAAAGTAATTATTGATATGGTTGGGTTAAAATCTATCATCTGACTCATTGTTTTCTATTTGTTTTGCCCTTTGTTTACTCCGTTTTTCATTTCCATTTTGGTTTCAATTTTACTGTTTTGTTTTGTGCTTATCCCTATCAGTGCTCTACAAGTTTCTCAGATCTGTTGTTTATTTCATTATTTTTGAAAAATTCTCATCCATTATCCCTTCAAACACTTCCTATGCCTTGTTCACTCTGTCTTCTTCTAGGATTCAAATCCCAAGTATTTCAGCCTGTTGGTGCTGTGCTGCATTATTCTGTTTCCATTCTTCATAAGCCGTGTCTTTCAGTGTGACTTGACTGACTTGTTAGGGTGTTAGGGTGCAGAGACTGTGTTGGGTCTGCTAATGAGCCATCTAATGACCCTTCATCTCTGTTACTATTTTAAATTTCTATCTTTTCTTTTTGATTCTTTACTATATTTTTCATCTGTGTTTAAAATTTACCCTTTTCCTAGTGCTTTAAATATACTAATGCTATTTTTAGAAATTCTTACCCAACAGTAAAACACCTGGGTCATATCTGGATCTAATTCTGTGCTTTGTTTCCTGTCATATTTTCTTGCTTTTCTCATCTCATACTTTTTGTTGGAAACCTGGACCACATGTGTGGGACACAGAAGCTAAGGCGTGTGGTGTTTATGCCTCAGGATGGATGGGCCTCTTGTGAGGCCTCTGTGCGGGGCTTGGATGCATTGGGGTCTTAGTTGAGACGGGTTTGTTTTCAGTTTTGTTTCTGTTGTTGCTATGCAGCCCTTATGCCTGATGGACTTCAGTCTTGCTAGTGCTTCCTTGGGCTTAGTGTGGCAACTGGTTGCCTGAGGGCTTTCCCTCTGAGCCTGACCCTCAGGCCCGGGTCTGTGCACTCCCTCCCCACAGTGGTAGTCGGAAGTTGCCTTTGATCCAGCGCTGGGTGGCCTGGTGGCTGTAGCTGGGCTGTCCGCTCTGCTCTCCCTCCTCACTCAGCCTCACACTCAGGCAGGCCTGAGGCTCTTTCAGTAATCCCACCCATGGCAACTGAACCCTTGGAACTGCGTGTGAGTCAGGTTCCTGCCTGTCTCCCTGCCGCAGGGGATCTGTAGGAGTCAGGACTCTGCTTGCTTTCCTTTCCTCCATGGCCTCTTTTCCCCGCTTTTTCCCCCAGCTGCAATAGCTCTTCCCTGCACCCTGAGGTCCTTGGGGTTAGCTTCACTTTGCAGTGGTTCTGGAGTCTTACCCCACTCATAACAATCTCAGCATTCAACCAAATATGCAAGTGTTCCCCACTCTAGGTACCTGAGGTGCTCTTCTCTCTTTGTTCAGCTCACTCCTTTCTGGACCACCAATCCTGGCAGCCTCAGTCTCCCACGTCTGATTTGTGTCTCTGGAGTTCAGTGAGACACTGGGCTCTGTGGGAGCCACTGTCTCTGCCCTGAGTCTGGAAGGCTGCCTCTGGGTAGGGGGGGATCTCAGGGTCACTGCCCTTGCTAGCCTCTCGTAGGTGTTTCAGTTCAGCACACCACTCGCTCCATACATTTTGTTCAGTTTTCTAGCTGTTGATGGCAGAAGGGCATTACCACAGCAGTTAATCTTTCAAGAGTGAAGACAGAAGAAACAGATGCATGTTCTCTTTATATATAAAAGTAAATAGTTGAAAAACAAAAATCTGCAAATCTAACCTTAGTCTGCCTTCCTGAAAACACTTCCAGACTCCCCAGAGTCCAAGTTGCTAGAGGAGCATGGGAGCCTCTGCACTGCCAGAAGCTCCTGTTCTAAGCTTTGGTGGTGCAACCGCGCCCCCACCCTTCATGCCAGGTGCGACTCACTCATGCCATCCAAGTTCCTCAGTGACCTGGGCCACCTTCTCTCTCCTTAGCCTTGCCAATTCCCACTCACTCCTTGGGTTTCCTCCAAGAAGTCTTCCCTGACTCCTCCTGGTCCTGCAGCTTCTGGGTTGGTCAGGGGCCCCTCTCCGGTGGTCTGATACTGTCCTCTGCATGTCCTTTCACTGCACTTGATATGTTGTGAAACCTGTCTGATTATGTAGCTGCCCTCCTCACTAGCCTGTGTTCTTTGAGTATAGATCTGTGGTTTGTTAATCTTTAGATCCAAAATGCCTAGTATAGTATCTAGTTGCATTAGTTAGGGCAGTGCCACATAATGTAACAAATACCCCCAAACACAGGAAGCTTAACACAATGAAACTTTATTTTTATCTAGATTAACAGACAGTTGAGTGTGTTCCTGGTCATCAGAAGAATGGAGTCTTTTCCATGCCATTCTGCAGTCCAGGGACCCAGACTGACGAGGACTCCTCTACCTTCAGCTCCCAGTTTCCAGCGTCGCCCAAGAGGCCACATGCAGCCTTTAGGATAGAAAGTGGAGCCCTCTGCAAGGAGGTTTTCATGGCACAGGCCTGGGAGAAGCATAGACCACTCTGCAGTATTCCATTCCCAAGAACCGGTGCACATGTCGGAAGCGAGGTGAAAGGCAGTTGAGAAATGTGTAGGGCTCAGTGTCCCAGGGGGCAGCCACCTCCGCAGGACAGGCGTGGGAGGGGGAGTGCGTCGTGGCACCAGCTGGGTTCTCCTCTCCACCACACGGCACAGAGTGGGCACTCAGTGCATTGCTTCATGAATGAAGCCCATTTCATTTCAGCGTTGTGACTCTGGGCGAGTTTCTTAAATATTTTCACATGCTGAAGCAACTGCAATTCTGGGGTCATTTGTGGAATACTATAATGTATTTAACGATGTAATTTTTCACTAAAATTATGTTATAATCATAATCAGTTTTTTATTTTTAATTTTATTTTTTTCTGAAAAACTGATTCAAGTTTAATACATTAAAATCGTGTAATACTTTTATATTGCATTTGCCATTTCTGAACAATACAAAGTAGAGGCAAATAGTGACACTTCATGAAAATGTTGATTCCCCATTCCTTTCCCTAAGACCTAGCCCTCCCTCAAATATTCCCTCCCACCCCTTACAGAACTCTATCCATAATAAAACACTTAGATACATCATATATAGTAAATCATGAAAAAACAGCAATAATTGTTTCTTTTCTTCTTGTATAAAAGAACATGGCAACAAAGACAGGCAGCCAGAAGCTGACTGGGGGTGTCTGATATAGACAGTTATTTGGGGTATGGGCTAACCTACTATCAAGGTGGGGTGGGATGGAGAAGGGATAGAACAGGAATTCAACAATCTGTCTGATACCAGGCCCCCTTCCTCCCCTAACAAGAGTGGAAGGATCAGATGGGAACTCTTGTAGAGGGGAAGAGAGGGCACATGCAGCTCCCATTTCCAACTTCCCTGCATGAAGACAGGGGGTAGGACATATGGCACAGCAATGACTTCACTGAGGCAAGAATCTGCTGTTTCCTCATGAGTTTAAGAAAATATCTGTGGCAGGGCGTGGTGGCTCATGCCTGTAATTCCAGCACTTTGGGAGGCCAAGGCAGGCGGATCACAAGGTCAGGAGTTTGAGACCAGCCTAGCTAACATAGTGAAACCCCATCTCTACTAAAAATAGAAAAAATTAGCTGGGCATGGTGGCAGGCACCTGTAATCCCAGCTACTAGGGAGGCTGAGGCAGAAGAATCACTTGAATCCAGGAGGTGGAGGTTGCAGTGAGCCAAGATCACACCACTGGACTCCAGCCCAGGCGACACTGTGAGACTCTGTTTCAAAAATAAAATAAAATAAAATAAAATATTGGCTAACCTCATAGATACGGACTGCCTGTTAAACAGAGGTGTCTCCACCTTAGCTCCACAAGCAGGAGAGCACTGTTGGAAAAGACAGGAAGAGCAAAGAAATCCCCTCTGGAGAATGATCTAAAATTCATTTGATAAGTCTTCATATTTACAAAAACAACCAGAATATGTTTCAAATTGCAATAATAATCATCACAGCCTGGCAGTGAGTAGGACTCTGCCTAGGAAGGGCTATGATCTCCCAGCTCATGGCTGCCCCATGTTTTAACAAAGGAGTAAAGATTATCCCATGTCCCACTCTCTCCATTCCTTCAGCCTTAAGAAATTCATCAAGAAAGGAAGAGTTTAAAGAGGAGCTGTCCTGGCAGAGCAATCACCACACTTCTCTTCACAAACACCATCTCTCTTCGGAGGGAATCCTATGACTAGGCATCTCGTCAACACTTTTGGAGTTTTGGTCTGAAACTGACTTGAAATTGTGTGCTGTGCGCTTTTTCCTTTATTCAGGATAAAAAGAAGAAGAAGAAAGTTGGGAGGTGGTTAAACACCCTTATCCCCTCAAAGCC
Organism: Macaca nemestrina; assembly: GCF_043159975.1. Lineage (NCBI taxonomy): Eukaryota > Metazoa > Chordata > Mammalia > Primates > Cercopithecidae > Macaca > Macaca nemestrina. Next base: position 126,874 of record NC_092128.1, read on the forward strand.
TTTACAGAGATTACAGGGATCTTCTTCCAGGGATCAGAGAGAAAGAACTGAGGTGGGGATAATGTGCTAGCAAGTCTCCTGAGGAAATTATGAGTCCAGCTCCTGGTGAAAGACAAGTGGAAAGAAAACTGCCAACTTCAGCCATCCCATTTCCAGCATGAAGAATGGGGGTCTTCATGCAAGTTTCAATTGTGAAAGCCAAGATTAGCCCGTTGAAAATCCATCCACCCAATTCTGGAGTGCAGGGGTTGCTGCGGTCCTCAACTGTCTAAGGCACTAATGCCCATTCATGAGGAAGGGGAAGGAGATGAGGTTCTTCTTCAGGAAGAAGATGGAGAGCTCCCCCCGTTTCCATTACATTCCTTTTTGATGGCCAAGTAGAAGAAAACTCAGCATTGCTGGGGCAAGGACTGACATCTTGGGATCACAGAGATGGCAGAATCTTGTTTCAGGTCTTCTGAGGCTTTGTGCTCAATGGGTGAACTCTTACTCTGCAATGTCAAGTTTTTCCAAGGTTGTACTTGTAGTTAAAATTTGCAAAGTCTCTCCAACTACAGGTGAGAAACTGGGGTCAGGAATAGGTGTGCCCTCACTGATTTCCTCCAGTGGTGGAGTCTGAGGTAAAACATTAGAACAACCAAGGTGAACACCTGGCTCCTCTTCCGCCTTTGTTGTGGCTTGTGCCTTGTGTTCCCCTGAGACCGATGGCTGGTAAGTAATGCAGGGGTTGTTACTGGAGCTTGCTCACCCAGAGAAAAATGAGCCAGACTGAAACTTTTTGGAAGGAGGAGGCTTCAAGGGGATCTTCTTCCTTTTTTGAGACAGGGTCTAACTCTGTTGCCCAGGTTGGAGTGCAGTGGCACAATCTTGGCTCACTGCAACCTCCGCCTCCCAGGCTCAAGTGATTCTCCTGCCTGAGCCTACCAAGTAGCTGAGATTACAGGCATGCACCACTACCACCCAGCTAATTTCTGTGTTTTTAGTAGAGATGGGGTTTCACCATGTTGGCCAAGCTGGTCTCAAACTCCTGACCTCAGGTGATCCATCTGCCTTGGCCTCCCAAAGTCCTGGGATTACAGGCATGAACCACCACGCCTGGCCGGGATCTTCTTAAATGCTGTGTTGCACATGAAGCACTGGAACCGTTCAGTGTAGAAGCCTGGGCGACGCACTGAGACAGTGTCCCCATCACGTACCAGGGCTTTCCGAGAGTGCTCCAGCTTCTTAACAAACCTGTAAGACTGTAGAATGTCAGTGATGCCAATACAAAGCAGGATCCTTTCCCCTCTACTCTCCTGGGCAGGGATGCCACCCGTATGGTCATCGGTCTCCATGGGGCTGCCCCATCAAGCCTCTCCCTGGATGGATTCCATGGCTGTGGAATACAGAGCCTTCTGGGGGGCTGGTCTTCAAGTGTCAATGGAGCATTGTGCTTCACTGCTTCAGGGCTTTCGTGCATGATCTATGTTGTGGATTGACATCAAGAGGCTATAGTTCATTATCTCGAAGTCACGCTGCAGGGTCTTACAGAAAGCATTGTACATGTCAGCCTCCAAAAAAAAAATAGGACCATCGGGATGTTTTGTAAGAAGTCTAGGTTTTTAAATGTGGGAAGAGGCTTCTCTCACTCTTTCTGGGAAGCCTGCTTTTTGTAGGTTGAACCCTTGAAGTAAAATTTGATACGCATTTTGACCAGTCTTAGTAAGAGATTCTTCATCACCACAATCTGAATGTTCTTGCCACCTGCCTGCACACAGCACAGTCCATAGAATTTAGGCAGAAAAGTCCAAGGGTTCTGGTGGAGGTGGATGTGGTATCCTGGAAGCAGCTTCTGCGGAAACTCCACCTCTTTATGTTGAACTGTTTTAATAATGAATTCATCGTGGCTGGACACATAACAGGGAACTATCAGCTCCAGAGCTACTGAGTTCAATCAGTGGCTCACTGCAGAGGGAGTACAAGCCATCATCAGGGCGGACACCAAATAGCTCCTGAAAGTAGCGGAAGGCAACAGGTGCATAGGTCTTGAAAGGAAAGTCACTGCTGTGATGAGCAGGGGTCAGGTCGCTCCCTTCACTGGGGAAGAAGAGACTCTCCACCATGCAGAAATCTTGCATGAGGACATCACGCTGGGGTGTGGGACCCAGGCTCCCCACAGTGAGTAATGCCCAATCCCATGGCACATTTCAAGGCTGATGCGGTTGTCTTTCTACAGGTTGTCTCTCCTGAGGAATCAACACCTCAATGGCCTATTTTCTTGATGGGCATGCCTGAGACACAAGGCACCTCAGACGCAATGAGTCTCTTGATTCCAGATGCTGAGGACGAGGTACAGGAAGCGACCCCAGGATCAAAGGATGAAAAACCGACCACAGAGGAAGCTCTGAAGAGGCCGACGCCATCTTGGCAGCCCCTCTCCTCGGCGGCCTGGCCTCTTCCCATCCGGCTTTTCCTCTGCTCCAGTGGAATCTTCCTTCCCCAAGCCCCTTCACAGAACCCGTGACTGCGCCACCTCCCGGCCCGGCGGACCCCCCACAGACGCGTGGAGCCGGCTCTGGACCAGCTCAGGGCCGCCCCATTCGCCTGGCCTGGGGAGAACTCCTGCCTCAAGTCCAGCCGCGAGTTTACCCGCTCCCCACAGGGGGCACTTTCCGCTTTCACAAAAGACTAAGCTCCCGGGAACAAGCCACACCTGGAAAACAAACGGGGCATGAAAAGCCCCAGCGGAGCGAACGCCCCGCTCCGTCCTCCTGGACGGCCTGTTTATGCCCAACCCGGTCGCTCCACTCCGGTGGCCCAGAAAAATCCGAGCACTGCTGTAATAGATTTTATTATGAAATTACAATCATGAGCCTAGATATCCACTAAAAAGCAATCAAATCAAACATAATTAGTCAATCTAATTAATTTAAATTAATGTTTATTCACTCATTCACTGTTCATCTGCTCACACTTGCTCACACACTGGTAATAGCAAGCGCCAAAGGCTTAAGAAAAAATAGTGAGAGAAAAATAAAATTGAGATGCAATATGCAAATCCCTTGCTGACTATGTGTTCAAAGAGACAGACAATCACTGCTCAGAGTCGCCGATGTTCTGGGCAGAGAGCCGATGTTCTCTAGGACCACAGCTGAAAAATCACTCGTTTTGTGGAAAGTTGGGTCCTAGGAATTGGGGTACGAGACTGGACATTTTTAAAGGGGAGAAAAATAGAAAGTACCCAGCACAGCCAGTGATATTTGAGGAGCACAGGCATGAGCGAGGTGCCTCGGGACAAGACCATGAGCCGAGGGCGCTCCTGGAGACTCAGTGCTGGCCTAAGGTTCTGGCCAAGTGCACAGATCCTCACCTCTAGCTCTGCCTGAGCCTCTGTCCTGAGCCTCCATCTTCAGTCAGTAACTGCCTGCTGGCCGTTTCCACCTGCATATCCGGTCATGATTCAAACACTAAAGCTCATCCGGAAGCAGCGCACCCTCCGAACACCCCATTTCAGGAAACAGTGCTACAACCTTCCGTCCTGTTGGTCAGGCTGTTCCCATCCCTTCCCTGATTACCCATGCGCAGACACCTCACTCTGACAACTCTTCTTAGTTACTAACTCTAGTCAGTCTCTTTCATTCCCATTCTTTCAGTCATCAATGTAGTCTTTGTCCTCTAATCCCGCCACTCAAATGTGTGTGACAGGATCTCCTGCTTGGGTCTTCCCTCTAATCAATTCTATATGCTCCCATCATAGTCGCAGAATGCACAGTAACAAATTGAAGATACTGAGATACCTGCTTCACTGCATATAATTCATTGTTTCCCAAAATTTTAAATCTATGGGTCCTCCCTTCTTTTTTTGGTGGACACTTACTACTAACTCAATGAACAAGTGTTTTACAGAACACCCTATAGGGAATGTTTTCATAGCACAAAGTCCACACCCTTTTGTTTGACATTGAAGGTTTTCTGCAAACCTCCTGTATCTCCTGCTCCAATGTTATCTCTCATTATTCCCTTTTACTTATGTTCCTTGAATGTGCTATGTATAGCCTCCATGTGTGTTTCTGTGTCCTCCATGACCAAGGAATATCATCTCTATGTTTCTGGGGTTACTTAATGCTCTGTCTTAACTCAAAGGCCTGGTCCTCTTCACTTCATCCTTAACAGGACCCCTGGCAGCTCAATCACCCAGGAAATGTCTTTCTGCTGATTCATGTGTCACTCAATGTCGGGGCCACTCATGGCACTTTGGGGAACTTCTACTGATAGAGATTATTTTGTCTCATCAGGGGCTGGTAGCTCTTCCTCAGTAACTCAGCCTAACGTCTGCTCTTGCTGGGGCTGCAGACATCTCAAAGATTCTATCATATCTTCCATCTGTCCCACTGTGCAATCTGCCCCTCTTCTGTGGAGGCCCTTGGCAGGCCCACCGTGTTCTAGCTCAGCTCCTATTTGTACCCTACCCAGGATATGGAATATTTCTGGTTTCTTTCATAGCATGCCACACAGGAGCTGTGGGAAGCTTAAGACTAATGATTTTCTCTCTTTGCCCAATCACTATCTTTATTCTGTTAGAATAACACATATTGGCTGGGAAATGAAGGATATTCCCAGAATTCTTTTTTTTTTCTTTTCTTTAGAGACAAAGTTTCACTCTGTTGCCCAGGATGGAGTGTGATGGTACAATCATAGCTTACTGCAGCCTCAAACTCCTGGCTCAAGTGATCCTCCTGCCTCAGCCTCCTGCGCAGCTCAGACTACAGGCATGCACTTTTTTTTTTTTTCTTTTTGGTAGAGACAGGGTCTTGTATGTTGCCCAGGTTGGTCTCTAACTCCTGGGCTCAAGCAATCCTCCCACCTCAGCCTCCCAAAGCACTGGAATTACAGGCCTGAGCCACTGCACCTGGCCTATTCCCAGAATTCTAAATGGGGATGGGGCACGCATCCCTATGCATCCAGCATCATCCTTAGGCTGCCCAACAGCCTCCCTGGGCTCTGTCATTTCAGTCTGGACAGTAAACGGCAGTGGAAGCCAAGACACATTGCTCTGATGTCTCATTTCTCCTCCTTCCCAGTCTCCAGGCCAAAGGGCTCTCTTTTCTTCCCCTACCTGCAGGAGGCACTTTCTCTGCCTTTTCTCTTCAACATGGATTTGCCCCCCTCTCCTCCATGATTTCAAGAAGACAGAAGGACAACTGGAGGACATGCTCTTCACAGAGGCAAAGAATTTTTTTAAAGCTATCAGTTTAATATTTTCAAAATATCAATGTATAACACATATGGCTGTGTTTTATAAATTATAAAGCTGGTAAAAATAGAAGGAGTATAAATATTGTTAGTAATTACTTGAAGAAATTGAAAATGAGGAGAAAAATGTTAAAGACAGTCTTGCCTTTTGTCCAAGTCAGCCACGGCTGTGCTCTGGGCCCAGCGAGGACAGCAGAGGATCCGACTCCATCCTCCAATCACTGCAAAGATCCTACGAGGGTGGCGGCTGAGGAGCAGGGTTGGCAATCCTGCAAGTTCACTGCCAGCTGGGGAGAGGATACTTCTCTCCGTCGTGATTGCTGTTTATGAACTTCCCGCCCCAGGTCTAGGGTCTGCCAGGGATTGGCTGCATGTTTCAGTTCTGAGAGGTCCACACTGAAGAGTCACAATGAGCCTCTCTGTCCCTTGTTTATCACAAAAACCAAGTGTTTCCCCCTGTCATGGGTGCGTCCCTCTGAGCCTGACCCACCCTCAGCACCCCATCTCACTACAGAAGCCAGAAATTCTAATGCCCAAGCAAAACAGAGATTTGGGCCAAAATATGCTCTAAAGTCAAGGCTCAAGTTTCTGAAGAAGTAGATTTATGTTACTAAAATTAGCATCTTTACAAATTAGATCATAATCTGTAAAGCATTAACTATCACAGCCTGAACCTGAATTTGGGTTCCTTGGTGAGAGGTGGTCAGCCCTTCTCAAAAACAGACTGAAGTTTTGTAGGTGATGGGGCTTTGGGTGGGCAAATCCTGATGTTGACCTTCCTCTCATAATGCACTCCTACAAAAGAAGACTCAGAAAGGTCTCGAGCACAGTCTTAATCAGCATTCAAGTGCAGCGGCCACCTGACAGTTTAGTCATCCTTTAATTAATGACCTCAACGTGCACTGTGTTTGAGTGGGTGCCAGGCGGTGCCCTAGGAATGCAAAACTGAGTGAGACAGAGCCTCTTCTCCGGAACACTCACCTCTGATCCTAAACAGAGACTTGCAATTCCAAGAGTTAAGTGCTCTTATAGAGGGAAGCACAGGGCAATTTCCTGGACTCTGCTCCCACAGCTTTCATATAAACCACTGAAGACCGAAACCCATGTCGAGCTCCACTTCCACAGAAACAAACCATCTCATTGACTTTATCCATCTCAGTCCAATACAAATCCAGGAGTACAAGAAGTTCAGCTAACATGGAGCACTGTCTTTATTTGGTGTTGTATCTGAGTTAACATTCTATGTTTGGAACACTTGGACACATTTTAGAAATTTTTGTTAGTCAAACAAATTATATTTAGGGACTGAATTCCAAGGCTGGTGACTCCCCCAATGCTGAGTCCACCTGAGGAATCATTAGAACTGCCCCTTTCTCCAGGGAGCCCATGAAAACTTCCTCGGGGTCACAGATTCTCTTACCAGGGCCTCTAGCACAATTCTAAAAGCTCAGCAGCCGCTCTTGCTGTTCAGAAGCCTGAGTTACCTCAGAAATGGGCAGGTTGAGAAGCGACTCACAGGCGTGTCTCTGTCACAGCCCAGGATGTGGGATGGAGGTCCATTGCAAACCCTGGGCCTGCATCGCCCTTAGGTGGGGATGGGGATTCCAGGCCTCCTTGGAGGGCGACCAGCACAGCCACATTAATGTGACATCTTGAAGCTGGAGGAGAGAAGGAGAAGACTACTCCCAGCATGATGAGCCTGGGCCTCTTTCAGCGCTGGCTGGCATCAGAGGGATTCCTCCGGGTGTCTTCCTCAGGGCTACCCACGGCTGATCGGGAGCAGGGAGCTCTGCGCTAACCTCTGTCCTCTCAAAACACCTGAGGAATTGACTCCTTTCCTGTCTGCTCCCATAGTGACTAAACCAATTTAAAGAAATTAAGAGGGAGCCTGGGAGCCCCATAGAAAGCGGCAAACAGCCCCTCGCTCTAGGCCAGGCCTGCTCTGAACCTCCTGCAGGCATTTGTGTGTCTTCAAAGCCCTCTAATAGTCAATCCATCATATGCTTAACATAAACTGTTATTCTGTACTGTGTATAGTATACAGATATAAAATCCTAAATCATATTAAACCACAAGTCATTAGCAGATGCCTGTGCAGCTGTCTCACACACACACATTGAGTGTCTTCACAGCAGACACTTCCAGGATGGGTGCCACTTCCCTCCTGGCTTCTACCCTTCCCAGGGCACCCGTTTCTCAAGTCACAGCCCAGCCCTTGCCTGGCTGTCCTCAGAACGTCCTGCCCTGTTGCCCTAAGGCAGGCAGAAATCCCATCTTCTCCTTCTGAAGCTGGAGGAAAGAAAGCACATGCAAATTCTAAAACATTCCAAGTCCTAACTCTTTACAAGTCTTGCAGAAATTTTTATACCTGACTCATTCTTGTAATCTCATGACTTATCTGGAATTGGAAATGAACTGCAGCTAAGTGTGAGGGGTTAGGAACAGGAATCGGAGGCTCCTGTAGAGATGAAATGAGGGGACAGGGGCGCCATTTGCAGGTGATGGGAGGAAGCTCAGCCAGGAAGAGGTCAGAGGTAACTGAAATCAGGCATTCCAGCGGGGAAGCAGAGACTCGGAGGCACGAAGCCTTGGGAGTTCTCAGTACAGGTAGCAGAGGTCAACCATTGACTTGGGGAGGACCCAACCTCCTGGCAGGGCCCCGCTAACTGGATAGAGGTGAAGACTCAGTCCAGGAGTAAAGCTGCCAGCACCAGTGAGGTCTGAGCTAGTCAAGATTACTTGGCTCACCTCTGAGTCAACTAAGGTAAACTCTTGAGTTCTTCAAGTTCTCCAACTCTCAGCCTCCTTCTCAGGTCTCAGAGCACAACCCAGACTGAAGGTGAACTCAAGGACTGCCAGCTGTGTGCAAAGTGTGGCCTTCAGATCAGGAAATGGGGCTGGTCATGACAGTTTTATGATGTTTTGCTTGCTGCAAGAATTCACAGTCTGTCATTATTAGTGTCAGACACCAAAATGGAGCCTCCCTTGCTATGTATTGCAATAAAGACCATTCTCATTTCTCTAAGTTTGCTCTTAATAACCATTAGTGAATGCTATATGGCACTTGACATCATAGCAGACAGTTTTAGGGTGGTAAATTATGTTTGAAGAGAACATTTTGAAAGAGTTTAAAACTTAGTCAAGAAAACAGTTAAATAGGGATGGAGCATGTTTTCCTCTGTGATAACTGAGAGGAGCTCAGGGGTGCTGACAATTTTAGGTCAACAGGGAGAAGAAGTAGCATCCTCCTCCTCGCAGAAAACCGTTGTGCAAATCAAGGCGCTGGGATGATGTGTGGGCACTTAACACATTTTGTAATGAGAACATAGAAAATAGCATAAAGATAAAAACAACAGCAACCAGGCAATGACCTCTCAGGGTAAGAAATATTACTGAATAGCTGGATCGTCCTGTGCACCTGGGTGCCTCTCTCCTACGCCATTTCTCTTATCCTGGTCAAGCCTGTGGGGAAACGTCTGTTATCGTGTGCCCAGAACTAATTCTTGACGCCAGGACCAAAAATATTAATGATCGGTGCTTCCTTCTCAAAGACCCACATCCTTTACAATATTTTATAATGTGATGTTTTGGCAGGAACGATTACCATTCCAAAGTGGAACAGTGGCTCTCAAGCTGGAGAGAGGACCAGACTCCCCGGGAAGGCCAGTTAAAATGCAGGCAGCTGAGAAAGTACCCCAAGTTTCTGATTTGGTAGGTCAGGGTGGAGAACCTGGGCAAGGTCCCAAGGGATGCTGATGCTGCTGAGCTGGGAACCACCCTTTGAAAACCTCTGCTGTGTGGAAAGTGGGTGGGAAAACTGAGAAAGGACAAGCCACACCAAAGATGCAGCTGCAGACAGGGGCCAGCCTGAACTGCTTTCTGGAGAAAGTCCCCACAACTCAGCAGCCTGGACAGAGGGTTGGAAGAGGTGAGTGGACATTCTATTTTATTTATCCAGTCATTGTCCACTCATGCCTTGAAGTTGGAAAGGGGTAAATTCAGGGGAAATAAAGACCTTAGGACTGTTAACCTATCAAATTACATCAAGAGAAACCACATGCTAACTGTCTACACAGACTCAGAAAATTAGAATACACGTATGAATGACAGATTCCCAGCAGAATAGTAAGGGATTCTAGAATGTTTCATCAACTAGTCTAGCCTTCAGAATTATTATAAGAAGAGTATCTGTCTGTCCACAGTGTGTCTTTTGGGGAAACTGATATAGACAAGATGCTGGGCTAGATGCACCATTGGTCTGACCAAAAGTGACCATCATGCTTTTAAATTTCTATTAGCCATTGTCTGGGAGAATGAAAATATACTGGCATCTGGATGCTTTGATAGAAAGAACATAATCACTTTTCTGTATCTTGGGCTAGTACCAAGCAGGAACTTTACTTGTCTTAATCCCTTAAAATTGTATTTGTTTTTGTTTGTTTGTTTGTTTGTTTTAGATTTAGGGCCTCACTATGTTGCCCAGGCTGGTCTTGAATACCTAGGTTCAAGTAATCCTCCCACTTCAGCCTTCCGTGTAGCTGAGACCATAAGCATGAGCCACAGCACCCGGCTTGTCTTACTCCCTATTTTGTCCAAATAACTGCCACATAGAATGCACTTAATGTATACTTTTAATATATACTTTACCAAGACAATCTTAAGTCAAAAGAACAAAGCTGGAGGCATCATGCTACCTGACTTATAACTATAGTACAAGGCTACAGTAACCAAACCAGCATGGTACTGGTACCAAAACAGAGATATACACCAATGGAACAGAACAGAGCCCTCAGAAATAATACCACACATCTACAGCCATCTGATCTTTGACAAACCTGACAAAAACAAGAAATGGGAAAAGGATTCCCTATTTAATAAATGGTGCTGGGAAAACTGGCTAGCCATATGTAGAAAGCTGAAACTGGATTCCTTCCTTACACCTTATACGAAAATTAATTCAAAATGGATTAGAGACTTAAATGTTAGACCTAAAACCATAAAAACCCTAGAAGAAAACCTAGGTGGTACCATTTAGGACAAAGGCATGGGTCTAAAACACCAAAAGCAATGACAGCAAAAGCCAAAATTGACAAATGGGATCTAATTAAACTAATGAGCTTCTGCACAGAAAAAGAAACTACCATCAGAGTGAACAGGCAACCTACAGAATGGGAGAAAATTTTTGCAATCTACTCATCTGACAAAGGGCTAATATCCAGAACCTACAAAGAACTCAAAAAAATTTCCAAGAAAAAAACAATCCCATCAAAAACTGGGCAAATGATATGAACAGACACTTCTCAAAAGAAGACATTTATGCAGCCAACAGACACATGAAAAAATGCTCATCATCACTCGCCATCAGAGAAATGCAAATCAAAACCTCAATGAGATACCATCTCACACCAGTTAGAATGGCAGTCATTAAAAAGTCAGGAAACAACAGGTGCTGGAGAGGATGTGGAGAAATAGGAACACTTTTACACTGTTGGTGGGATTGTAAACTAGTTCAACCATTGTGGAAAACAGTATGGCGATTCCTCAAGGATCTAGAAGTAGAAGTACCATATGACCCAGTCATCCCATTACTGGGTATATACCCAAAGGATTATAAATCATGCTGCTATAAAGACACATGTACACGTATGTTTATTGCACCACTATTCACAATAGCAAACACTTGGAAACAACCCAAATGTCCATCAGTGACAGACTGGATTAAGAAAATGTTGCGCATATACACCATGGAATATTATGTAGCCATAAAAAAGGATGAGTTTGTGTCCTTTGTAGGGACATGGATGCAGCTGGAAACCATCATTCTCAGCAAACTATTGCAAGAACAGAAAACCAAACACCGCATGTTCTCACTGATAGGTGGGAATTGAACAGTGAGATCACTTGGACATGGGAAGGGGAACATCACACACCAGGGCCTATTATGGGGAGGGGGAAGGGGAGTGGGATGGCATTGAGAGTTATAACTGATGTATATGACCAGTTGATGGGTGCTGATGAGTTGATGGGTGCAGCACACCAACATCACACATGTATACATATGTAACAAACCTGCACGTTGTGCACATGTACCCTAGAACTTAAAGTATAATTTAAAAAAAAAGAAAAAAATGCAAATATATATATATATACACTTTGGTCTATAGTTTTCTTACGACGTCTTTGTCTGGTTTTAGTATTGGGGTAATGCTGCCTCATAGAAAGAGTTAGAAAGTTTTCCTTCCTCTTCTGTTTTCTGGAAGACTGTGTAAAGGATTAATATTAACTCCTCTTTGAATGTTTGGAAGAATTTATCTGCAAAGTCATCTGGGCTTGTGCTTTTCTTTGTGGAAAATGTTTTGATTACTAACTCAATTTCTGATTGTAGGTTAACGCAGATTTTTCTATTTCTTTTAAAGTCATTTTTGGTAGTTTGTGTTTTTTTCCAAAAAGTACTTTTCCATTCCATCTAAGTCATCAAATTTGTTGACATACAGTTTATTTTAGTCTTACTTTAAATCCTTTTTTATTTCTGTAAAGTTAGTAGTAATGTATCCTATTTCATTCTTGATTCTGGTAATTTGAGTCTCCTTTCTTTTTCTCCTGTTCCGTCTTACTAAAAATGTACCCATTTTCTTGATCATTTCAAAGAACCAACTGTTGGTTTCATTTGTCTTCTCTATTGCTATTCTTTTCTCTATTTATTTTTGCTGTAATATTAATTATTCTGTTTTCTGCACTTCTTATAATTTCTTAATGTCAAATGTGGGCTTATTCACTTGACTTTCTTCATTTTTAACATAGATGTTTAACGGTTATAAATTTCCATCTAAGCACTGTGTTAGCTACATTCCATAAGTTCTGGTGTGTTATGCTTTATTTTACTTTATACTGTCTTTGATAGATGTTTTGAGGTCATAAAACTGTTGCTTTTGTAGTATTTTTACAGAAGCAGAAATACTGATTTGTCTGTAAGCTAAAGCTCTAAGGTCTGGCTGTGGGGCTCCTGCAATGTGTTGCACACATTGTACTGAGAGTTTGTGTCGTTGGTTCGAGCCTTTAGATTCTGGGGTCTGGACAAATGGTCATGGTGAGGACCAGGAACCTAAGCGTGGCCACAATGCCTGGCCCCATCCTCCCTGCCCTAACTGTGCCTACTGGCCTTGCTGGAGAGGTCAGACCCTCCAGGAATTCATAGCCTTATCCTCTTTCCCAGGCTCTGCATCTGGTACATAACAATTAAAATTAGCAACATCCTAAAAATAAGGGTTACTAACATTAATATTATAATTAATATATATAATTAAAACTACTACATAAAGGAGAAATCCTTTTGTAAGCAAAGTGTACATGGAAAACTGGGTGTGTTTTTGGTAAGGAAGGTTAAAAGAAAGGCATGAGACTGTGATGTTTGTTGAGAAAAAAATAATTTTATCTAGTTTAGAAGTTATTTAAATGTTGTTTCAAATTGAAGGGGAAATGATATAGCTAAAACTAAATAAATATAGAAAGTTTGGGAAAAAACTTTTAAGAGGTTATAAAAGGTTTATGAAAATTTTATGTATTCAAAAGCTGGCTGGGATTGGATTGATTTGTTTGTAAGATTTTATTAAAATTAATTTAATATTAATAATACACTGATGCAATCGTAAAATTTGGTTTTCTCTTTTGAATGAGATTTTCATGTAGTAAAAGATTTTTACTCACCTTTTGAGTAAAATGTTTTTTTCTTTGTGGGAAGCGTGATTTTTATTATTAATTTTATACTTTAAGTTCTAGGGTACATGTGCACGACGTGCAGGTTTGTTACACATGTATACATGTGCCATGTTTTGAGTGAATTTTTAAGAGGGCAGGAAGGAGAGATTGACTTTAGTAGTTCTCTTGATTGTTTAGAAAACGGAATCACCTCTCTCAAAGAGTAAAAGTTTCAGCTTTTTAAATTTTTTGAATTATCACTTTGACTAAATGAATGACTATTATTTTGCAGTGACTTATGATCTCACTTTGGTCAAGTATTGTAAGTCTTTCTTATTTTAATATCAGATATTTTAAACCTTTGATATTTGACAAACCTCAAAATCAAATTTCTAAATTCAGCCTTTTTGACTTCAAACTTACATTTTGAACATTAGAGCCCTAGAAATCCAAGAGAGACATATTAGACATACTTGGTATATTTAAATTATACAGAAAATATTGTCAAACAAGTGTTGTTTAACTTTCTTTGAGTTATATTTGTATAAATGTGTTGTTAATGCATTCCAGAACTGTATTAGATTCCTAAATTTCTGATGTCTTAGTATATGTTATCAATTACAATTATGGTTGTTATGTTAAATTATTGTAGGCCACAGAAATAACCACAGTTTATTGTCAATTATGCCTTTAACCATGACCATATTAAGTCTTGTCCACAGTCAGTTACTTAATTCTCATGTATTTTTCTGAAAACTCTTTTTAAGCAATTATAATCCTAAAGTGTTGAGTCTTCAAGGAAGTTCACAAAAAGGATGGAAAAGATAAGCACTCTTGAATACCAGTTTCTGGTAACTTTAAAATAATATTATTTGGAATGGGTAAGAATTCCCAGAACTCTAATAAAGAAACTAACTGGTTTATAAAACTATTAACCCAAGCAGGACAAGAAATGATTGAATTCCAAGAAAATACTTTGCCAGATTTTCATGCTAAATCAGTCAGTACTGATATTGTTAAAATATGCAATTTGAATACACTTCATGGTCCAAATCAAATTACCTATGATAACCCAAGTAACAAACAGTACTGTGCATTTGCATTAGAGTAACAAAATTGGTACTTAAGACAATATAAATCCAATATTTAGCATGGGCTCATGTAGAACCTGGGTGGCCACCTGCTTCTTCCTGAGTCCTAAAAGGTATTATTATTAAAAGCTCTGTGCTCCATGACTTGTCATGGAAGAGATAAAGCGATCTAAATAGAAAATACACGTATATATTAGTGTGGTGACTTCTAAATTCCTAAAATGGTTTCTAACTGATGTTTGGTTTGTCAAATCCATAATCCTGAGAAGACAATAAAAAATTTAGGTAAATTTTTGCCACCTGATATGCCATTTAAACATTTATAGAGGGATTCCATTTAGTTGCCATTTTCAGTGCAGGTTTACTAGTTGTATAGAAACCTTTGCATGCAAGAAGGCTGATACTTCAGTAGCTAAAAGCTACACACACTAGTAAACGTTTTTCCTTCGTGGGGCATTCCTGGATAAATATTTAATGACAGAAGTACTTGTTTCAATGGATGAGTTGTAAAACAGTTAGGTAAGGTATTACAGATGCAATAATATCAGGCAAAGCTAACTGAGTCAACTGGATTGCCTTGGTTAAAGGTATTACAGATTGACGACAATCAGGTCCACTTCTAGTGGAAAACACAAGTTGACCCCTTATGAAGTAGTCACTGGAAGGCCTGTGCCCCAGTAATAAATCTCATATTTTTTGCTCCTAAACTCTGATTTGTCTAAATGCAATTAAACTGTCATGCATTATGCCAAAGTATATTTTCACCAGGTGAAGGAAGCTTTCTACGGTCCACTGACGGAGAACAATCAAATCCTCACGATCTACAACCTGGAGAGTGGGTGTTCAAATAATGACGTCAGAGAAAGACTGTACTTGCCATCCACACTGAAGCGGAAGCACTGGGGGTGTCAAACCTTGGGTCTGTAATCTTACAACTCAGAAGGTCCCCTCCAGACTCTTGAAACAGTCCACCCGTTGTTAATTTTATGGTAAAGACAACCAGAGAAGTTTCTCCCTGAAGCAGACAGCATTCTAGATGTGGGCAGCTTTCCCAAATTCATGGATCAAGACTTCTCTACCATCAGGAAACTTACCCCTCTTTTTTTTCTCATGCCTCTGTGAACAATAGAACTTGGAAAGGGGTCTTGTGTGCACCCACAGGGTATACTTTTATTTGTGGTGGATTTCACGGCCAGCGTTATACATGGGCAAACTTATGCCTCAGTGGATGGAAGATGAAGGGCTAATGCAGGCTAGGAATTTTAATGGTACTTTTGTTGCTCTAGTCAGACAGAATCAGAACATTGGCCCTCTCCCCTTAATCTGCATCAGACGTCAAAAACAGCACTGCCAGGCGGCCTTCCTCTTTCTGGGTGGGCATGATTTTTAAGTCTCCTTTATCATGATTTAAAGTAAATGAGGTAATAGTTAGAAATATATCCCTCATAATAGGTTCTGGCTGATTCTGTTACAAAGGCCATGGTTGTACAATAGGTTTGTTTAAATTCTCTTTTTGACTATAATGCTTATGTGTGCTTCTTCTAAGAAAACTAAAATCATGGTATTTCAAAGACTACAGATGATTCAACAAGTGCCAGCAGCTACATAGATGAAGGACTTGGTTGAGGGCTGATTTTTTTTGGCCACTCTGTGATGCCATCCCAATTTGGCTTTTGGGTGCTCTTAAAATCCCTCACCGAGATGTATTCTCTTTCTTCTCAATGTTGACAAGGCTATTTGGGAATAAGCCTTTGCATAAACAATGACATCTTGACACTCAGACTTTGATCATCGATGCTTTCAAGAAGAAAGCTTTTTGATCAAAGAGGGAAAATGAGAATGTGTGTGTGTGTGTGTGTGTGTGGAAAGTATGCGTATATATGTGTGTGTATATTTATATGTGTGTGTATGTGTACAAATATGCCTTTTATCTGAGGAACTGGAGCCCTCTTAAACTATTAGGCCTGAAGAGGCATTAAAATGAGACAACAGTCACATCCTACTTCCCCCAACCCTTGAGCTACGTAATCGTCTCTTTAAACTGCTTGTATTGCCACATATAACTATAAATTAACCTAACTATGCCACAACAGACACCATAACCCACATCCTATAGCTCAACAATGTATAACCAATCACTAATCAATGTTATTTCTGCAAACCAATAAGAATTCCTGACAAAAACTGTATCAGCCCATCCCTTGTCCCCCTTTTTGTCTTTAAAAATCTGCTTGTAACAAAGACTGAATGAAGCACTCCCCAAGGTAACTTGGAAGTGTGTCTCAGGCAGCTGTCCTCAACCATGGCCCAAGTTAACTCTCTATATTAATTTTGCCTCAGCTTCTTCCTTCAGGTCAACAGCTAATATACTGAATTTTTTATTTCTATCATTCTATTTTTTAATTTCAAAAGTTTTCTTTGGCTCTATTTTACAATTTTGATGTGTTTATTAATATTCTCTATTTGATGAGACTTAATTCCTGTACTTTTCTTTAGTTCTTGACACCTGGTTTACCTTAATTCTTGGGCATATTTATAATAGCTGATTTAATGCCTTTCTCTACTAACTCCAATATTTATGTCCTCAGAGACAGTTTCCGTTGACTATGTTTTCCTGCTTTGGGCCAAATTTTCTTTTTATTTGGAAGTCTCCTCAGTTTTGTTGAAAACTAAGCATTTTAAATAATATAATGTAGCAACTCTGGAAATCAGAACACTCCCTTCTTCACAGAGGCTGTTCTGTCTGTTTGCTATTTGTTTTGTGACTTCCTGGGCTAATTCTGGGGAACCTGTGTTCTCTGTTGTAAGTGGCCACTGGAGTCTCAGTTGGTTTGGAGGTCAGCCAATCACTGAACATAGATGTCCTTAAATGTGTTGAGTCTTCCTGCCGCTGCCGTGGGGCTCTATTTCCTTACCCGCCTGGCAGGCTGTTTACAACCCTGTCTTCCGCATCGCTTCCTGCCTGAGGCAATCACGAGGTAAGAGGCGTGGACCCTGCGGCACTCTAGTAGGCCTGTACAACCCTGCACCTGTACAGGACTTTATTCCGGGCATTAGCTTGGAACTTTTCAAAGCCCCTTCAGGGCATCTCAGTCTTCAGACCTCAGATTGTCCTTTTTTTTTCTTGTCAACCTTTTTGTTTGTTTACTCCTAATGCTAGTGTTGCCTCAAGCATCTGCTGTCACTGATTTTTATTTTTTTTTTCAATAAATACCCCAGGGGAAAAGCTGTCCTCACTGAGTGAGCTCTGAGTCAGGTCAAGTAAAGACAAGCCCTTGAGTGGAGGTTTCCAGGGAACTTCCAGACATGTCTGTGAAAGGAAAATAAAATCTTGGGACCCCAAACTCACTATGCCAAAGGGAACATTAAGCGTGGGTACTGAGTCATGTAAAAAAGAAAACTGCTTTCCTTTTGTTCTCAAACAGATGGCTGCAACATCGAAGGCTGCATAGCTCCCCAGGGGGCCTCCCTCACAAATTGCTCACAAGGAAATTCCTTGTAGGCCCCCAAATCTTTGATAATATATATTCGCCCTATAAATGAACCGTAAAGCAGAGTTGTGTTGAATCTCACCCTGACAATCTAAATTAACAGCTTGTCTCACAGGTATGGGACAAAGTCAAGACTAGAAATTATTCCTCCGCCCACCCTGAGGTAAATGCATATTTGACATCTTCCTTACACTATGCTTACTTCATCTTATGCAAAATGTAGACTTACGGGCCATGAGATGAATGCATAGCTGACCTTTCCCCCACTCCTCTCTTTCCACATGTCAAATGTGGATTCAGCAGGCACTAATCGGAGCCTCACAAGAATGCAACTGGTTGACTCACAGCCTAACTCCTGCTCTTTTCTTCTTACTTCCTTTCCCTCCCGACCACTCTTTCCCCCAAAATACTGAAGTCGTAAAAACAGTGTTTGGAAAAAGCACAGGCCACAGATCCTACTGTAACTTGTTCTCCTTTTTCCCAGGCATTTCCCCAACTTTGGCAAAATAAACCTTCAAAACTACTGACATCTGCCTCAGACACTTTTTAGTTTACATATCCAATGTCCAATCCCAGAGAGTTACCTGGGCACAGGAGTTGGGGAGCTCAGACCCATGCTGCCCCCTCTAGTGGCTGGTAGGCTGCTAATTTCCACAGCAATCGTAATTGTGTGGCTGCCAGTCTTCAAAGCTACTGCAGAGCTGGTGGACGAGTGTTGCAGTAGGAAAAGTGAAAATGCCACAAAGCTCTTAGGAAGAGTCAGCACTTTTCTTGAATAAAAGTTCTTTGGGTGGTTGCAAGAGTGGTTAATTTCTAGAGTCTTGAAAAGGTTTATTCTTACAATTTTTCCAGTATTCGTACTGCCTCGTGGAAGAACATATTTTTGAGGTCCTTACTCCACCATTCCAGAAATGCTGTGTTTAATCTGCAGGTGGACACTTTAAAACAAAGAGCACTTACCTAGTAAAAAGTGCGTAACTACTAAAATGTCTAGTAGTTAGGGACTACTAAATCAGTAGAGAAGTAGCAAATATAGAATGCCTGATGGGGAATGAAAAAGACAGAAACTATTAGCTTAAAAGAGAACCTCCCAAGACAAGGCTGAGATACAGATCCCTCGGGGAGGCTGTGGCTTCTCCAGGCGGCGAGGACCCTTGCTGGGGGCGCAGACCAGGGGGAGTCAGAAGCGAGCACGGCCGTGCCTCTGCCCAGCCACCCACTGGAAGCCACACGGAAAGCACCTCAGATGTGAAGCCCCTTCTTCTTGCTATGGTGCCTGCAGTCCCTCCAGCACCCATTATTGACAAATCCTCACATCACCGGCTGGCAAAACAGATGTTTACACTGTCCAGCTCCAGCATCACAAAACAAAGTCAAGAAAAGTGAACGTGGAGCATGAAGGCAGTATACTGATAACGGGCACTGCATCTCTTGATAATGGAAATGCCATCCTCTGTAGTGCACCCAGCTCCAGCCCCTCTGCCACCCATGCAGAAGCCGGCAATCTGTAGGAATCCCCAAAATGGAAGGTTCTTTATTCAAATGATGTCTAGTCTTATCAAGACTCAAATCCATTTGATCCAGGAAGCCTTCACCCTATTAGTAGATTTTCACATTTTCTTATGCTCATCCAGTAGGTTCTTCAAATGTGTGAATTTGTATTTAGGTTAGTATTCTGTATTTTAAACCTGAATAGCTGGCAGCCTAAAGGTGGTGAGCTTTCAATTCAATAATAGAATTGGCTACTTGGTGAAGCACATTTTATAGTCTTGGAGATTGATTCAGACTGATTATATTTGGGTGGTATAACTAAGTCCTTGAGCTGCTATCTTCAGTTCCAAAGTGCAACCAAGTTGCCAGCTGCTCTTCCTTACAGCAGGAAAGGGCTGCGGGGCAGCGTCGGGAGCCAGCGGCCACTGCAGACAGCGGTGCTCTGTCCCGCGTGCTCACTGCAGCTGGCTCCCAGGGCATCCCGCAGGGAACCTCCTGGTAGAATTTTTCAATAACTTTATTTGAGAAGTCATCTTCCAAAACGGCTGCCTAACTGCATGTTTATTTATAAAACAAAGAACTGACTTGGGGAAAACATGACAACTAAAAACAGTTGGCCGTAGGATACTGTGAAGAACAATCATTTGAATTATTTTTCCCGCAGGAGTTGACTGCTTCAGAGAGCGTGCAGTTGCCTCCGAGGTAATGTGCTGTGAATATCTTGCCATCCTGGTGGTTTCACTGTGGATTCCCTTTATTCTTCGCCTAGGAATATGATGAAAGTCACCCTAAAATTCACCTGCATTGGAATTTAAGGATGAAAGGTATTATCAACTGTAATTTTTTAGAATGTGAAATGCCAGCAACAGGGTGAAGAAGGAGCAGAAATAAAGTCACTTCAGAGCACAGGCGCTAACCCAGATCAGTGGGAGCGACGTTGCCACATACGCGTTTTAATCAGTCGGGAGCCTCTGCTTTTGAGGAACAAATCGTCAGTCTTGTTGGGGCAGTAGATGGGGCATAAGAAGGGAAAGCGAAGATTTGAAATGATGGAACATGGCGTTTCTCCAATTGCCAAGATTATTCTGTAACCAGGGTCTGAGGCATTGCAGGGAAATGTGTATCTTTGAGGACTTGCCAGGAGATTATTTTCGCCCTTAAGGTAGAATCGCAGACAGAAACTTCTGTTCCCTCATGTCAGTAGCTCAGGCAGCTGCGACCCCCACTGCTCTGAGGCATGGTCTCCCACAGAGGGCCCTGAGGCCCTCTGCCTTTCCCATTTCCAGTTCCAGCAGTGGGTGTTGGGTGTGTGGCTGCCCACAGCTCGCAGGTCAGCATGCAGTGTCGCTCCAGAACAGTTTGCAGGTTTCCAGATGGTGTGAGCCACTGGCAACATTGGATGCCTGGCAGAGAAATTCCAAAAAGAAGAGGCATGGACCATGAAACTTTTCTAAGATTTAAAACTATCGGTCTCAGTTGGGGTCTTGACGTTATCTCCTCTTGAAGAGAGGATATAGATAACTCTGCACTTTTGTTTCCTTATCTGCTCAAAAGAGGGGTGGATTAGGGATAGGCCAAAAGTCTATGACTGCCTATGACTAAAGCCAGCTTTCTTTTCCCTTTACAGATTGTGGCCTAGGACAGTTTTGTACAAACAACAATGCCAGTTAGGGGCCTGGAGGGTAACACAGGCCTGATCACTGTGAGTATCTTACTTCGTGGACGGCTGGGTTTTGAACAGTCCCATTTCCTTACCTTTATAGCAGGCAGGCTCCACGCCCGACTTTTACAGCTCCCTGCTGGGAAACAGCCCTACCTATCACTCTGCTGGAACGGCTGGACCTGTGGACGAGAAAGGACCCCTCTGAAAGTGCAGAGTTCTGCACACTCAGTCTGCAGTTCATCACCCATGCTTGCTTTATGCTCCTCGCTTCAGAGAGCGTACAAACGGCCAGTGCCATGCCTGCAGATCCCCTCATGTTCCGTTTCAGTCTTTTCTCCCCGTGGACGTTAAACTCTCTATGGAAAATATGTTCTGCAAAAACTATCTCCTCATTTTTAAAACTAGCTGAGAAGTAGAAATAATAGCTTTCCACTTTTATTCTTCAAAGAGATATAGCACTTGGCCAATTCAAGGGTAGAAACTCTCTCTCTTAACTGCTTTTTTGGGCCTAATGTAACTTCAAATTGAGACTATCCTCAAAGACACATGGGCTTAGGAACCAAAAATAATTCTGTTTTCGGCAATCACCACTTCTGAGCAAACTCGGATCTTTATCCAGGGCTAATGGCAAAGGACTATAGAGTCCATGGGAATCATCTTTTAAATGTCTGAAAAGAGTATCAATGCCTAAATTACTAATAATTACACTCAGCTTCCTTTCAAGCAAAGACATTGAATGCAGAGGAGAGAAAACATACTGCAAGGCTGAGCCGTCTCTGCACTTGGCTTCTCATCTGGTTTAAGAAAAGTGTCTCAAGGCCAACCTAATCTTTGGGTTGAAAAGAGGCGTTTTAGGATAAGATAGCAACTTGGGCTGCCTATGGGACGTTGGCTCCTCCGTGGATCTGTGTGTCAAGCTGCACACACCCTTGTGAGTTATATTCACATCACCGTGTGACACCCACAGAGACACTTCCCTCACACAGACTGATAAAAATTCCATGTTGGGCCAATTTTTAATCTGCACCCTGTAAATTCAAATTCCATGGGTAGTTTGGCTTAATACAACCAGCCCACCCCGTGGCTCTCTTTGGCGGGTTAACTCCACTGGCTTCCAGGGAATTCCCACAGATCTTCCCAAGGCAGAGTCTTCCATCCCAGGCCCCACCAGCGCCTGCCTCCACCCATCTGAGCCATTCCTTCTCCTGCTAGTCGTCAGCATTAGGGAGGTCCTCAGCACTGCAATCTTGGGGTTCTTTCTTTGAGGCTTATGTCATTCTAGCCTCATTACAGGAGGAACAATTAAACCAATATAGTTATCCAGCTTTCAAGGGCTGTGGTCAGGGTGGGTGGGAGGTAGTGGTGGGAAAACAGCACCTGCCTGTCTGCTCGGCTTCCGCAGGGCAGTCCTACAGCTTAAAATCACTTTCATGTGTCATTTGTTGCCCTTCAGGACTGACATTTGATTTTAAAAAATTATTTCCTTTCAATTAATCTTATATCTCCTTAGAGATATATTTTTTTTTGCAAATATACACCATAATTTTGTCCTCCCTAAGCTTACTTTAAAAGTAAATTAAAAAGACAGTCAATAACAGTACTTATTAAAAACTTGTTTTATGGGAAGTATCGCTATGCTGGGACTGAGAGGTACATACAACAAATCTCTTTCCGGAAGAATGTGTAAGAGAGTGAGCAAAGAGCAACCAGGAATTCAATCAGCAAGTAATAAGTTCACAGCGATGTGGAGGTTCACAGAAGGCCCTGGCAAGTTGGGTGGGCTGTGAGTCCCATGGCAGCCCCTGCCCAGAGCCACGGCTTAAGGCCCTGGGTCACCTTATGCTGCTGATGCAGAGTCCCCCGAGCCCAGTCACACCAGCACACTGTGCCTGCCACTGTCCCACACGGAGGGATTTACTCCCTCCCCTTCTCTGAGCACATTTTGTAAATACCTTTGTTTTATAACTTATTGCTCCAACAGAATATAAACTTATAATTGTGGGAATTGTTCATTTTTTAACGCCCAAGTCACAGCATCTGCCAAACACAGAATAGGTCTTCAATAAATGATGAATTGAGTTGGCCCTACTCATGAACTCTATTGACTGGAAATGGTTTCACAAAGGTGGTAAGATTCCAACTGAGCAGTGAGGATTTGGGGTAAAATTTGGCCAGTTGAAAGCTGTAGCAAGCGTGTTCCAGTGCATGGGACTGTGAGAGCAAAGGAGCGGAAAATACAGGAGAAGGAGCTAATAAAAGGCAACTGTGAGAATGGGGCCAGATGTAAGGGACCCTGGAAGTGAGCAGATGTGCCCCCACTGTAGCTGGTAGCTAATGGGGGCATCTGGGTCTTCTGTGTGGGACTGTGGCACACAGACGAGGGAAAGCAATTCTCACAGCAGCCCGGTACAACGATGATGACTTTTCCTAGATTTACCCAAGCCAGGAGGCAAGGGACTGGGATGGAAGATACAGAGACCAGTATTATGAGAGACTAATCAAATATGAGAACGGTTGGCCTGGTAGGTTAGAAAAAAGTGATTTAATATAGCTGCCTTTAACTGATGTTTGAATTTATCTCCCCATGACTAATTTAGTTAAGAAATTACACAAAATCTCTGTTGGTTCTTGGAAACATGAGAATCCTTGACCAAAGGAGCTATGAGCTCCCCTTGTCTGCCGCAGTTCCCTGGGCAACACAGCAGCAACACCCAGCCAAGCCTGTGCCCAGCACAGCCAGAATTAGACACAGTCCGCGGGTGAGCACACGTTGTAGCCTTGGGGAGAGGCCAGGGTCAGCATCAGAGGAGCAGCGCGGCCATCAGGCTCGACGCCCGCGGGCAGCTGCAAGCCGGTGAGACCCAAGTCCAGGCACCAGGAGCACAAAGCAAGATGCACAGTCGAGACGCACTGTGGCAGGTGACACAAACGTTGACTTCACTGACTGTCACTGGAAGGTCAGTGCTAGTGTCCTGGGCCGTGGCATCATGAAGACAGGGCCGGCTCTCCTCCTCCCTGCTCGGGTGCTCCCTCTCCCAGCTCCCTGCTCAGGGAACACGGCTGTCATCAGAAGGCCAGGTTCACACACTGGTCTCTCAGCAACTCCCGCAGAAAGGAGGGATTTCCACTTCCCTAGAATCCTGTCCAAACCCAGAAATTATGTGTTTCTTGGCTCCACTAGGGCCACAAGCCCATCCCTGAACTAACTGTGGCAGCCAGAGGGGATGCAGAGCCCAGAGGTCCAGGGCCGTGTTGTGGCCACTCCTGGGAATATGGAGAATGGGTGATTCCCCAAGGAAAACGCAGGTGCTGTCATCCTAGGAAGAATGACTGGATGCCGGACAGACAGAGAGAGAGAGAGGAATGCTCACTGCAGGAGAAATGGACTGTGCAGTGAACACAGGTCCCACTGGGTGCTGGTTCATGACCCAGGCTGGGCCCCCCACTCAAAGTTTGTAAAGGGCTTTGGAGAGTTCAAAGAAAAGGAAGATAGTAATTTTTCTTAAATGGTTTCCCTACAGACTTGGAAGTAGAGGAATAAATGAAATGACTGCCCTCCACAATGCTTGCACCTCCGTCCAACCCCCTGGTTTTCCAGTCAGATTTAAACCAAGCTGAATATACTTACTCTGGGCCAAATTAATTTATCATTTCTTCTGGGATTAACCTCTGGAAATATGCCATAGAAGAAATGGACTGTTAAAGTGTCCCTGGATGAAAACACACAGCCAGGATTTAGCTTTTACCATCAGCAATGCTTTGCTATCAAATCATAACGTATCATATACATGCCATTGTATGGGCATGTGTGCCAACATCATTTACACTCAGGATTATACTCAAATCCATTACTCAATGACCTTCTAATGACTTTTAATACTAGTTTATACAGTAGTTGAACTTTTTAAAGTTTTGTTTGTATAAGAGATATCAATGATGGCTATATTTTCATAAATCTGAAAAAAATAAGTAAACTATCCTGGAAAGATTTATTCTTAGTGAATCCAGAGTCACTGAGTTCCCATGATACTATTCAACTCTTGGAGCAGAGGCCATATTTTTCCTTCATTTTCTTTGTTATTTTATAGTAGCCAAATATTAAACTAAGAGTTACATATGCAGAAGCAAAAACAACACACCTCTCAAATCAGTGGACTCAGACTATTGCGGCCATGAGTGGAGGCGTCTGGTCTCCTTCAGGACTGTGAAATATCGTTTGACATTGGGTTCTGGGCGCCGTAAATTAAGAGGCCCACTGAGAGGTCTGGAGTGGCCAATGGGAAAGGGATAGAGCTCACTAAACACGCTAGGGAACTCGTGAACTCAAAGGAAAAATGACACTTGCAATTCCACGATGGGGAGGAGGGATTGCTCTGTTCTAGACGACCCCCAAGGAAGTGACAACCAAGGGAAAGAAAACTCAGGAAGAGATTTTGGCTCATGCAGAACTGTTGAAAGCTGCTCTGGCTGGCCTTTGGTTGAAAGCATGAGGGATTTCTTAGCCCTGAATGTGCTCAAGAGGAATGTGGATGATCACAAAATAATCTTGTTATTAAAAAGAATCCTACTGCTGGGTGCGGTGGCCCACGCCTGTAATCCCAACACTTTGGGAGGTCGAGGTGGGCAGATCGCGAGGTTAGGAGATCGAGACCATCCTGGTTAACACGGTGAAACCCCGTCTCTACTAAAAATACAAAAAATTAGCCGGGCGTGGTGGCGGGTGCCTGTAGTCCCAGCTACTCAGGAGGCTGAGGCAGAAGAATTGCTTGAACCCAGGAGGCGGAGCTTGCAGTGAGCCAAGATCGCGCCACTGCACTCCAGCCTGGGTGACAGAGCGAGACTCCATCTCAAAAAAAAAAAAAAAAAAAAAAGAAAAGAAAAGAAAGAAAGAAAAGAATCCTACTATGCAAAACTAAATTCTTCACCTGTGCCTGGGACTCTGTCCTTCCACAGGATTTTGATCAGCCAATCAGTTTCAACCCACTTCCTGCCATCCTTGTTGCCACCACCCTCATTCCTCTCCTGGGCTATGTAAAGGAAAATAAGCTAATCAGCTTCAACATCTATTTCTCCATCAGCCAATCAGCTTCAATATCTATGTCTCCATCATCTCCTCCCATTATGATGTAGGTTTCTCATTCCTAAAAACAAGCATAAACCAAAACCTGGCACTTCCCATATCTCCTTCAGCTGCCAGCCTTTCTCCTGTCACTTATAGCCACACTTTCTGTATGCGTTGTCTAGATGCAATCGGCGTCATTTCACCCTGAACACACCTCACAAACCACTCAGACTGTGGACCACTCCTCTGAGTGTGACCTTGCCAAGGTCATTCATGATTTTCATGTCAATCAATCCAGTGGACACATGTCAGTCCTCAGGCTGAATGATCTCTCATGGTGACTCTTGAGACATTCATATCCCTGAGGCTCCCATGACTACATTTTGCTGCTGTTCTTACCATCTTCCCGACCACCACTGCTCAGTCTCACTTGTTATCTCTTCCTCTTCTACCCACTCCTTAAAGCAGAAGCTCAAGAACGTGAATTTGAACAAGGATCCCAAGTGATCTGATGCCATGACTCAGGGGTCACACATGAAAGAATGCTGCCACACGTGGAACCATTCAGGGGCACACGTGGAGAACACGGCTGTACATGGTGGTGTTGGGGGCCACACGTGGAGAACACGGCTGTACATGGTGGTGTTGGGGGCCACACGTGGAGAACACGGCTGTACATGGTGGTGTTGGGGGCCACACGTGGAGGACGCTGCTGTACATGGTGGTGTTGGGGGCCACACGTGGAGAACACGGCTGTACATGGTGGTGTTGGGGGCCACACGTGGAGAACACGGCTGTACATGGTGGTGTTGGGGGCCACACGTGGAGAACACGGCTGTACATGGTGGTGTTGGGGGCCACACGTGGAGAACACGGCTGTACATGGTGGTGTTGGGGGCCACACGTGGAGAACACGGCTGTACATGGTGGTGTTGGGGGCCACACGTGGAGAACACGGCTGTACATGGTGGTGTTGGGGGCCACACGTGGAGAACACGGCTGTACATGGTGGTGTTGGGGGCCACACGTGGAGAACACGGCTGTACATGGTGGTGCTCTTCACGGCTCCTTCCTGACCCTGCCCTCTCTACCACACATTCCCCTGGTTTCGAGGACATATAAGGTAAGGATTTCCAAAGGACTCTCCCTTGGCCCCTGAGCTGTAAATAGAACTGCTTTCTCAACGTCTTCACTTGGACCTGAGTAGACACATCCAAACTTCTCATCTTCATCTCCCAGCCTCCTCTGCTTTCAGATTCTCTGTCTCAGGGCAGCCTCTTGGGCACAGATCAGGTGAAATGGATCCTGGAGTGGAACAGAAAATAACTGGCAAATCTACCTACCATTCGTCTAGTTACTCATGCCAGAAACCTGGAAAACAGCTTTCGTAGATCCTCTCCCTACCATCCAACAGGCAGCGACTCACCAGATTCTCTTCGCTCTGTCTCCTAAACGCTACACTGAGCTACCCACTTCCTGCCATCCTCGTTGCCACCACCCTCACTCAAGCCACCCTCATTTCCCTCCCGGACTATGTAAAGGACAGTAAAATCTCGGGACCCTCAAACTCCTTACGCCAAAGGGAAAGTTAAGCCTGGAACTGAGTCGGCCACACAGCCATCCTCTCCCCAGATGAATAGCTGTCACTTCAAAACCTGTGTCAAGACATTCTACGTTGGCCAGGCCCCCACAGAAAGACAAAAGGCCTCAGGCGTCCTGGGATGACTCTGCCCCCACAAAATCGCTTTCAGTACATTCTTTGCCAGCCCGTAGACTTTAAAAATGTATATCCTCCCATAAAACATGAACCTGTCAATTGTAGTTCCACATCTGCAATCTAAATGTAGCTCACACAGCCAAAGCCTGTTCGCCTCCACAGCGGTGATGCAGATTGCTAGTTTACCTCCGCACGTGCGGAACGAAGGCACAAGGAGATCTGTCCTTCCTCCACCCACACAGAGACACCTGCACAATCGATTCTTCCTTTACTCTGTTTTCTTCAAATGTTCAGCGTATGTAAAATGTAGATTTACTGGGCACTAAGTAAAGTTTCACAAGAATGTAACTGTTTGCCTCACTGCCTTCCCCCCGATTTTTTAAGGAAAATGTACAAATATTAAACATCCTGATCTGAAGAAACAGCCATAGATGCATCTGTGACTCATGTTTTCTCCTGGGCATACTCTCAAGCTGGCACGATAAATCTCAACTGAGACACCGGCCTCAGCTACTTGTTTTGGTTAACAACTACTACCTCCTCCTGCCTGGTACCCCTTCTTCGGCGCACCGGTCACCCTCTGAAGGGAATCCACATTCTGCATCTTGTTCTCCAAGACTGTCCCCTCTGTCTCTCCTTTGCACCATGCTGTTCCCCACCTCGCTCTCCTTTGCACCATGCTGTTCCCCCCTCCCTCTCCTTTGCACCATGCTGTTCCCCCCCTCGCTCTCCTTTGCACCATGCTGTTCCCCCCCTCCCTCTCCTTTGCACCATGCTGTTCCCCCCCTCGCTCTCCTTTGCACCATGTTCCAGTCACCAGGGCCACATTTTGGGCGTCAGTGCACACATTCTTCTTCTCCTACAAGCTTCAGCACATGTTGTATAATTTTTCTTTCTCGAACAATCTTTGCCTAAGTCCCTGTCACGACTTGGGTCTCAGCTTGAAGGTTGATTCCTCTAGAAAGCCTTTCCTAACTCCTGAAAAACGCAGCAGGCTCTGTGGTGGCCCGACCACACGATTTCCTATTTACCTTCGCGGGTAAACCATAAGCTCTCTGAGGGGATAGCTGTGTGTGTTCCCACCACAGAAAGTTGTAGTTTGGATCAGGCTTCAGAGGCTCTTCAGGACCCAGAGAGAGAAAAATGCACGTGTTTGCCATTGCCTCATCTGGCCTTGGGCAGGTGCACCTTGTGTTCCCATTGCGTCTCTGAGTTGGGCCCCAGCAGAGTCCGAGGGATGCCCTGCGTGCTGTGGTGTGTCACCTGCTGTGTGGGCTGCCTCCTTCCCACTGGGCTCCTTTCCTTCTGCTGGAGATATTTCTACAATCGTCTTTGTCCTGGCTCCATCCACGGCAGCCCCCTTCTCTGCCATGGCCTATCTCGAATCCGGGACTGGACAATCTAGGTGACGGGGTGGAGGTCTTTGGTGCCTTGGAACG
Organism: Macaca nemestrina; assembly: GCF_043159975.1. NCBI lineage: Eukaryota > Metazoa > Chordata > Mammalia > Primates > Cercopithecidae > Macaca > Macaca nemestrina. Next base: position 155,755 of record NC_092128.1, read on the forward strand.
GATTCTGTGATCCTTCCTCCTTTGCTTTCCTTGGAACCCGCATATTCCCTGATAAAGTCTACATCTGACAGAGCTTTGTGAAATGGTCATAGGAATTTGGAAATCCAGGACATGCATGGCCTACCCATTGTCTCTGAAGTCCCAGAGCTGAACATGTTTCCACTGCTCCCTGTGTAATCATCTTCCAGAAAAACAGACAATTATAACTACATCTAAGCAGCCAGGCTTGAGACCCTTTAGACCCAAGACTCAAGGGGACATTGAAAGACTCGGGAATATACAGCTTTTATGATTCAATTATTCTAGGTTTCTCTGTCAATTCACTCCATATCAGGATCTCTGTAAACCTCAAAGAAAAACACTAATAATGAAAAAAGCCTTGGAAATGTACCCAAAGTGTGGGTAACTTGAGGTCCTCTGCCAGGAGGCATTAAAGTGAGAAAATCTGATCATAAGCGACCAGGAAGGGCCAGCCAGTGCCAGGCTCCACAGGGACACTTGACCTTATACCATGTTTATGTAGAGCTGAATGTGAACACTGCCCTCTGGGCATGGCAGAGGCCTCAGAAGGACTGGCCCGACAGGCCACGCTGAGCAACAGCTCCCAGCCTCCGTGGGACACATGTGGCCCGTCTGGCCTGGCTTCTACTTGGCGCACTCTCTCGTGCTTCCTGTGCCCGATGCGGGGCCCCAGCTGCTCCAGCAGTGAGTGTGAACCCAGGGCCCACATTAAGGCTGCTGTTCTCTCATGGACAGTGGAGGGTTGCCCCCAGGCCTCAGTGTCGGGGGGCTTCCAAGGGAGAAATTTGTTGCTATGTGAGAACAATTTGTCGCTATAAGGATGGCTGCTCAGAGAAAGGCCATTGATAATCTCACTGAAATGGATGTGGAGAAATGCCTTTTAATGATCGTGTTTAAAAGGTAGATTTGTATGAACTAATTTAGTTCAATGGAGAACACACAGGTGTTTAAAAGGTAGATTTGTATGAACTAATTTAGTTCAATGGAGAACACACAGTTCTGGGTGCTGGAGACCTGGATGGAGTTTGGGCTCTGATCCCACCCGTGTAACTTGAAAAAGTCTCTCGACCTGTGAGATGCCGGGCTCACTAGGTCACAGCAGATATCTCCCAACTCTAAAGACTAGACAATCTTTCCCAGCTTACAATGCTGGAATTCTATGGCTGCTTTTTCTAAAATCATATCAAACGTGCTTCTTAACATCTACTCTAATTTGTTACCTCTAAGCACTCATTAAAAGCTGAATCCAAACGTGACCTCATGGAAGTTCTGATTACAGATTACTTTCTTCGGTTTTGCTGTCACTGCAAAACAAGCATTTAGGGCCATGAAATAAACCCTCAGATAACCACAGCTCCATGCAGTCTCCCCAGGAGAAACGATGGAGAGAGAGGAACTGGAAGCCTCCGCCCAAGGTGAGGAGTGACTGGAATTCTTTTCTCTGTGCAGCTGCCGCCGTTTGCAGCTTATCTGTTGCTTCATCTGATGACACATCTCCACATGTTTCTTTGCAGGACTAAATGATCATCACTCATTTCAGAGGTCAAATTTCTAAATAAAGGTAGTTAACGCTAGTCAAACGGACACTGATTTGAGCATGAAAATGTTGTAGGATGTAGTCAGGACCTGGGGGGATATCATGTTCTTTACGTGCCTCCTTAGACTCCACCTCCCTGTGCGTTTCCCCACATCTCCACAAACTCAGCAGGCCTGGTCCCAGGCCGTCTCCTCAGGCGTGGGGCGCCCTGGTCCCAGGCCGTCTCCTCAGGCGTGGGGCGCCCTGGTCCCAGGCCGTCTCCTCAGGCGTGGGGCGCCCTGGTCCCAGGCCGTCTCCTCAGGCGTGGGGCGCCCTGGTCCCAGGCCGTCTCCTCAGCCGTGGGGCGCCCTGGTCCCAGGCCGTCTCCTCAGGCGTGGGGCGTCCTGGTCCCAGGCCGTCTCCTCAGGCGTGGGGCGTCCTGGTCCCAGGCCGTCTCCTCAGGCGTGGGGCGTCCTGGTCCCAGGCCGTCTCCTCAGGCGTGGGGCGTCCTGGTCCCAGGCCGTCTCCTCAGGCGTGGGGTGTCCTGGTCCCAGGCTGTCTCCTCAGGCGTGGGGTGTCCTGGGCCCCAGGCCATCCTCCCAGGAGCACAGTGACTGTAGGGTCCCTTGTGTCTTCCCTGAGCACTGTCTCTTAGGGCCCCTTGCTCCCATGGCTGTGCCTGTGTCCTGTGGTCACTCACGGGAAGACCACAAACTAGGAAATTGTGGACTTCAGGGTCCAACAGGCTGAGTCTCAGTCCTGGCTCTGGTCCTACCTGGAGGTGCAGTCTGGGTTACCTCACCTCCAGCCTTAGTTTCTTTGCTCATACAAATATTTTTTAGGGGCTTTTTAAAGCTTGATGGTGATAACAAAGTAAACGCCTGAATGAAGTGCCCTCGGTGTCTGCCCCTCAGGAGAATCAGCCATTCACTTGCATCCTCAGTACAAGGCCCCTTGTTTCTCTCTTGGTGGACAGAATCAGTGCTGAGTCGTTGGCTGGATCCGATACCTGGTACCTACCAGGGACCTCCCCTCTCCCTCTCTTCTCACGCCCAGCAGGGCCCAGGCTTGGAGGGTTTACCTCTCCGTGGCCATGAGTCATCCCTCCGTCTCCCGCACTGCGGCTGTGGTTTGGATGCAGACCCTTCTCTCCCTTGGCAGGGATCTGGGCCCTTCTAACTGGCCTCTGTCTCTCCTCCACCTGCACCCAACTGCTGGGTTTTTTTAAAAATAAAAGGGATCAAATCAGGGCCCTCCTTGACTCCACACCCTTTGGGGCCCCCGGCCCTGTTGGTAAGACCCATGCTCTGTGCTCTCCTTCTGAGGCCCTGCACCTGTGGCCGGGCTCACTGGGAAGTCCTTGCAGGGTACACAGCACACACTGGCTGTTGGCTCAGACTGGACTTGGCCAGGGACGTCCATCTCCTTATTTTTGCCCCCACTAGAAGCACCATAATGATACATTTCCTTACAACAGAAGCTTTTAAAGCCCAATTCATGGGACCTAGGTCTGAGGCAAGCAGAACGCCAGGGCCAGCAGCCTCAGTGGCAACTCTGACCCCCGCTGGTGGGGCTGCCATCTCTCGAGAGTCTTGCACTAGTTCCTAATTGTGCGTGTGCCCGAGTTTACTAAACAATTACAGTATTGACAGCACAAACACTGGAGAAATACGAGTGGAAAAATAAAACAATTTTTGTTTAATAATTAATTTATTTATTAAACAAAACTGAATGCTTTGGAAAGAATAAAAGAAAATTCCTTAAAAAAATGCTTGTTGAAATAGATATGGGAAAACTTCTGTGAAAGATTTTAAAATATTATAAAGCTAACAAAAAATGTTTGTAGATGGCTTTACCTTAATGTCCTTAAGTTCTATTTTATTTTTACAAAATAAAATGAATAGTATAAATAAAGCTTTGTGGATGTGATTTATTCCAGAAAAGTAGTGTAGAATTTCAGTCAAAAAAATATTTAAGGAAAAGCTATGGTGCAACATTAAAATACGGGCAAGAGAATGTAGCTCTGTGTCTTGAGTTAAAATAACATGCTTAAGGTGGGCCTCTAACATTTGTATGGTTTTCGAGGCTACCTGACCTTCTGATCCAGACTGAGTGGGCGAGGGCTCCTGAATAAGTGGTGCTTCCTCCATCCCTGTGTCACAACTCGCAGTTGCTGGACCCATATCCAGTCTGTTCTCACAGCCCCAGAGGACCTCACAGAAGATGGCCACGATGTTCGCCACGATGTTCGCCACGTGAGTGAAGAACAACCAAGCTTCTTGCACCAGTAAAACCAATGAGGCCCAGCCTTGCGAGGGACTGGGCTCCTTCTCTCCTGCTTGGGGCTCACGTTTGGACAGGAGAAAACATTGAGGAAGCCACACAGAGGGCAACCGCATTAAGGGAGCGCTCACCAAGACGAGTCAGGGTAACTCTGTGGCCGCAGAAGCCCCTCCTGGGTCACCCCTCACTGCTGAACATTTTCTGAGATGTATTGGGTCACGTTTCTGGCTGAAAACATTTGACTCCTCCTATGGTTCCGAAGATGCAGGTGTGTCTCGCTGTCACGGCAGCCTGGTTCCGAACATCAATTCTTTCTGTCCAGTTTCATCAGAGTGTGGAAGATTAGATACAATCTGCACTGAACCCCGGAAATCCCAAAGCTCAAAGCCATTCTTCTGCATGTCTCTGGAAATTATCTGCCAGCAATTTATTTCATGTGTTCTGTCTCTTTCTTAAAAGTTAAGTAAAGCCCCGTTTCTTTAAAATGTTGAACAGTTAGACTCTGATAAAAACAGGAACTTCCCTGTATTATTTGATAGCTAAATTTACTAAATATTAGGCCTAACTCTCCTTATATACCCCAAGGGTATTTTCAAAAGTCTTGCCTCAAGAGCTTCCAAACTGCCCTGTGCACCTGTTCACCATACAGGGAACTGACTGCATGGAGAGATGCCCGTGATGGGGCCTCCTGACTGCTTCCTAGTCCGTCTGTGCGGAAGGCTTGACTGTGTTTAATTGCCAAGCCATTATAGACTAATACTAATAAAATACAACAAAAATAAATTACTAGAAAAATGTAATTTTAAAAGGTATACAAAAGCAAGCCTAGGTTTTTATTAGATTCGAAACCTAAAATCATGTTTCAATAAATAGAATATAGTACAGAAAAATTATCAAAAATGTACAACTGTTTACTTAAAAGTGTACACACCAGTACAGGCATAACTTTTGGTTCCTTTACAATAATAACCAAATAAAAACTTATGAACACAACAGCAAACGTCCATGTCATGCTTTGAAAGCATATTGCAAACAGCAGTAATGGGTCTTTGATGCAACATATTCCTTCTCTCCTCATTTGTCTAATCCATGCAGGAAAGCTGGAGACACGTCACCCAGGGAGAAGCTCACCCACTCTGTTCCCCTGTTTCCATGTTTCATCTTTGGAAGCTCAGAGACCATCCTGACAGAGGTGTGTTGATGACACAGGAGAGGTTGAATAATTTCAGCAGGCTTAAGATTTTGTTTTGTGCTGCCTGTAGGGGCTCACACTGTAATCCTAGCACCTTTTGAGGCCAAGAGAGGATCCCTTGAGCCCTGGAGTTCAAGAGCAGCCTGGGCAACATAGTGAGACTCCCATCTCTACAAAAAAATTTCAATTTGCCTGGCATTGTGGTGTTTGTCTATAGTCCCAGCTACACAGGAGGCTGAGGTGGGAGGATTGCTTGAGCCAGGGAGGTCAAGGCTGCGGTGAGCCCTGATAGTGCCACTGCACTCTAGCCTGGGCAACAGAGCAAGACTCTCAAAAAAAGAAAGGAAGAAAGAAAGAAAAGTGTGATGCCTTCAGTCCCTCATCTGCAATTATACTAACTATGCATTCTGTGAAATTATAATTAATCTTTAATTATTTCTCAAGAAGAGAAATGGATTCTGGTTTTATATATGTTTCTGTTACAGTTGACAAGCTGGTCCTGAAACATCACCAGTGGAGGTGTGGACAGCAGTAGCAGCAGTGTCCACTCACCGTGTGAGTCCTGCGGGACCCAGGCCAGGCTCTGCCTGGTCACTGAAGCAGAGCTTGAACCCCACACTTGGGGGACAGTTAGAGGCCGCTGCCTCATGGCTGTAAAGCCTCTAACAGCTCCTTCAAGGCTTCTGTTCTGTCGATGGCTCTCACCAGGCTCTGAGCAGCCTCGAGTCCTCTTCACTCCTGGAACTCACCTGGAAAGGGCTGGTGGCCCCTTCACTCCAGCACTTCAGTGAGTTTGGGATGGTATTGATGGGTGGAGTGTCCTCTGTGTGAGATTTCTGTGCACACATGTGAGTGTGTTGTGTGTGCACATGTGTGCATGTGATGTGTGCATGTGACGTGTGCAGTGATGTGTGCATGTGACGTGTGCATGTGATGTGTGCATGTGATGTGTGCATGTGATGTGTGCTGTGACGTGTGTGCATGTGATGTGTGCATGTGATGTGTGTGCATGTGATGTGTGCATGTGACATGTGCATGTGACCTGTGTGCTGTGATGTGTGCATGTGATGTGTGCTGTGATGTGTGTGCATGTGATGTGTGCATGTGATGTGTGTGCATGTGACGTGTGCATGTGATGTGTGCATGTGACATGTGCATGTGATGTGTGCATGTGACGTGTGCATGTGATGTGTGCATGTGACGTGTGCATGTGACATGTGTGCATGTGATGTGTGCATATGACGTGTTCATGTGACGTGTTCATGTGACGTGTGCATGTGACGTGTGCATGTGACGTGTGCATGTGACGTGTGCATGTGATGTGTACATGTGACGTGTGCATGTGACGTGTGCATGTGACGTGTGCATGTGTGCACGTGCACACAAGTATGTGTCAGGCATGTGAAGCTGAAGAGGCCCACAGTAGATGCTGTATGGCCTCCACTCTGCGGCTCCCTTGGCAGCAGTTTTCACCCACACCCACTGTTTCTCATGCAGCAGATGTGTTTTCACACAAAGCTGCCCACAGACATGCACTGTGTGAATCAGACAAAAGCCGACCCGCTTGGTGCACAGGCGTGGATGGAGGAGAGACCCACGCCTGCTGAGGTAGCCTCCGTCCACCTTCTCAAGTCCCTCACCAAGCAGGGCTTGAATCCCTCTTTCAGTTAGAAGGTGAGGAGAGAAGGCTGGGGAGTGTCCTGCTCTCAGCTATGGCCACTGTCTCCAGGCTCAGCCATGCTTGGGGAGAACCCCACCACACTGGCTCCCCCAGGCCCGAGGTCCTCCCAGGGGCCCATTCTGAACTTCACCAGGACAGATTCATTAGCACTTGGGTCTAAATGACAAATAATCAGTGATTAAAGTCTGTTGACATTTTAGGGGGATCGAAAGTGGGTGAAGGAGCTGCCCTCTGGAGGCCTCCAGGCCAGTGGGCCCTCAGCTCTCTCAGTCTCACTGGGGCCTGCCTCCTTCTCTGGCATAGAAATAGCAGGAGCTCAAAATATTTGAAAAAGGAAGGAAAAGAGGAATAAATAAAGGAAGGAAGGTAGAAGGAGAGAAGGAAGGTAAGAAGGAGAGAGGGAGGTAAGCTGTTGGTGGGACTGTAAACTATTCAACCATTGTGGAAAACAGTGTGGCGATTCCTCAAGGCTCTAGAACTAGAAATACCATTTGACCCAGCCATCCCATTACTGGGGATATACCCAAAGGATTATGAGTCATGCTGCTATAAAGACACATGCACACGTATGTTTATTGCAGCACTATTTACAATAGCAAAGACTTGGAATCAACCCAAATGTCCATCAGTGGCAGACTGGATTAAGAAAATGTGGCACATGTACACCATGGAATACTATGCAGCCATAAAAAAGGATGAGTTTGTGTCCTTTGTAGGGACATGGATGCAGCTGGAAACCATCATTCTCAGCAAACTATCACAAGAACAGAAAACCAAATACCGCATGTTCTCACTCATAGGTGGGAATTGAACAATGAGATTACTTGGACACAGGAAGGGGAACATCACACACCAGGTTCTATTGTGGGGAGGGTGGGGGGAGGGATAGCATTAGGAGATACACCTAATGTAAATGACGAGTTAATGGGTGCAGCACACCAACATGGCACATGTATACATATGTAACAAACCTGCACGTTGTGCACAGGTACCCTAGAACTTAAAGTATAATAATAAAAAAAAAAAAAGAAGGAGAGAGGGAGGTAAGAAGGAGACCGGAAACTTCTGAAGTCCCCCCTTGTTGCTGACATTGAGCGGCCCCTCTCCGAGCCACATGCACCTTGCAGGTTTGTGTTTGTGACCAACGGACCAGACCCAGTGGCTGAGCTGGGAGGCTGAGGCTGTCTTCCGTCTGTCACATGCAATAACTTAAAAGTGCTGTGCAAATACAGGATGTAAGAAAAAGAGGAATGTAGCATTCTCATTCTGCAGTGAAATGAGTGAGAAGGCTGAGTGATATGACTGATAAGTGGTATGACTTGCCTTAAAACACATACTCATGAGCTCAGGGCACCCAGAACCTCTCACTCATCTATCCGTTCATGTATCCAACGCATATCCCTGGAGCTTCTCCTGCAGGCCAGCGTGGGGAGGCTGTAGCCAAAACACGGCTCCTGTCTTCAGGGAGCCTGTGTCTTCCTTGGGGAACAAGGAGGTAAACAGGTCACAAAGACGCAGAGTAGCTGCTGAGGGAGCTAAATAAAAGCACGGGAGAGGAGTCTCTAACTGGGGAGCTTTTCCTGGGAGGAGTCCAGTGAGCTGAGCCCTAAAGGACCGGAGGAAGTCCGCCACACCAAGGAGGAGGGAGGCCTGGGGGAGCCTGTCCCTAAGCAGGGGGCAGAATGCACGAAGCCCCTGAGGCCCATGAACTCCGTGACTCTGTGGACTCACAGCCAGCCCAAGCCCGGGTGGGCACGACTGGGCTGGCTCCAGCCTCCCTCAGCTCCACCACCCTGTCTGCAAGGAGCAAAGAAACCCCAAAGCACTTTGTTGTCTTAGTAAACACAACAGATGACTCAGGGCATTGAGCCTCTGATTATGATAATTTGTAAAAGTAATAGAAGCACATTTGAGAAAATGTTGAAAATAAAACGGGAAAAAGATGTGAGGGACCCCTGGGATTTGACGTGGAGGCAGGGGTTGCCTTCAGTCTTGCAAACTCACTGAGCACGTGCCAGGTGTGAGCCAGGCGGTGGCAAGAGAGACAGGTGATGTCCCAGTGGCATTGACATTCCAGCATGGAGTCAGACAAATCAGGTTTTTAAAAGTGACAGAAACTAAGCACGAGGATTACAACATGCAATTTGCTTTGTAATGAAACTACCACAGGATTGTATCAAATGAGATGATAAAGGTTTTATAAATTTGAAAGCCAAATAGAAAATTAATATGATGATTTTTATTAGAGACCTAGTTCATTTCTAAGATATTTGATAATATGTTTAGACTAAAATTGTCATAGGAAATATTTAATATTAATGGAAACTTACGTTTATTACAGAAGTGGTAAGAAGCAGCAGGCTGGGTGACCTTTCCTGCTGATTTATTACCTTATAAAAGATTCCAGGAAGTATTTTGAAAACACCATTTTCTGGTCTCTTTAAAGCACATACACTGGGAAAGTGGCCAAGATGCAAACTCTTGGAGGATTTCAAATATGTCCCCTCGCGAGGACGTAGAAAATGGCACATTCTGTCTTTGATCCCCAAAGAGGAGACAAAGTTGTTTTAGAAAAACTGCTTCTCTGGAATTTAACCAGAACAAAGTGCCCTTGTCAAGGCTGGTTCAGCAAAGCGATGGAGCAGGCCAGGTTTGTACTCACACAGATGAGCCCTCTTCTTGTGGCTGTTTGTCACAGTTTTCTCACTTTCTGATAAGATTTCCTCAACTCAGCTGCTTCTGGCTTCAACACATGGTCATTTCCTGTTTATTTCTTTTAATTGAAACTTCAGTTTTTTTACATACTCTCATCATTGTTCATGCAAAGCCTGCTTTAAAAAATTAATTTAAACAATTCAGCCACTACCTACGAAAGTTACCCCAAACGAAAAGTAGGACATTGGAAAATAACCCATATCTGCCTGAATGCCCCCATCCCTCCCCCTCCCTAGATGGCTGATGTCTGTGACTGGGCTTCCTGCACATATGTGTCTGTCTCATAAGTATGTCTCTAAAAATCATGTGGCTTCAGTTTTAGTTGTGTGAGTTTTTGTTGTTGTTGTTTTTTAATATTTCAGGATTTTCACTTGCCAGGAAAATTAAATTGTTAAATTGTTTTTCTTTCTTTCTTTCTTTCTTTTTTTTTTGAGACGGAGTCTTGCTCTGTCGCCCAGGCTGGAGTGCAGTGGTGCGATCTCGGCTCACTGCAAGCTCCACCTCCCGGGTTCACGCCATTCTCCTGCCTCAGCCTCCTGAGTAGCTGGGACTACACACGCCGGCCACCATGCCCCGCTAATTTTTTGTATTTTTAGTAGAGATGGGGTTTCACCGTGTTAGCCAGGATGGTCTCGATCTCCTGACCCCGTGATCCACCCGCCTCAGCCTCCCAAAGTGCTGGGATTACAGGCGTGAGCCACCGCGCCCGGCCTAATTGTTAAAATTTATGCATCTGATTGCATGTCACTGTTTTCTTCACTTGGAGTGCTGTACAACAACGTATGGTTTGAATGTGCAACAATTTATCCATTTTTCTGTTAGAAGTGATTTGAATTGTTTCCAGGTTTTTGCCTTCCTGTGAATGAAACATTTTCGCTGATGCCTTTGGCGCTCACAGGGAACACGAACGCTGCAGCTCTCAGCAAAGGGACAAGCTGCTGTCCACAGCAGCAGCTCCAGCTTTCTTCCCACTAGGAATGTGCATGGGGTCCATGCAATCTGCATCTGCCCCTTTGCTTGGAGCCATCAGATGTCACTACTTTTTTCCACTTAAATGAGAGTAAAATGGTATCTCTGTGATTTGGACTTGCATTTTCCTGATCACTAAGGATGTTCGGCCTCTGCATATATTTGTTGGTTATATGCTCCATTTTTTGTGAACTGTGTGCTGCCTTTTGGACACTTGTAATTGAATTATCAGTCCTTTTCTTATTGATTTATAATAGCTCTTTGGATTATAGACACAAAGCCTTTGTACATTTTGTGCTGAGCATATCTGTTTTTATTTTGTAATGTGTTTCCAATTTCTTTAAGGTAATTTGATTTTCTGTTATTGATAACACTTGTTATTTAAGACGTCTTTGACTAATCAAAGTGTGGAAGAGTTTCACCTGTATTTCCTGTTTTCATTCTTCCTAATGAAACCGAGCAGTGTCAACGCGTGCATAATTTCTGCTGCATTCTCAAGGTGCACTGGGCAGCAGTTTGGAGTTGCTATGCCTTACGGAGGCCATATGCTTTTAAAGATTTTTACCTAACATGGAATGAAAGATCTGGATCCTCAGTTGTGTGATTTAAGGTATCAGCGTAAGTGGAAAACATGTCGTGGAGAGCTCCTCCCAATGTCTTTCTGTTTACTTGGTGAAAGTGCCCAGTTCCTTGGAATGGGTTCTCCCAAAATGTCCAGGGCCCTCTGGGCTCCTACAGGATGTCTTAGGAACTGTTGGCACAGACTCATTCCTCTTCCATGAGAAACCTTTTCTTGGACTAAAACAGGGTAAGACGTGGGATCATCCTGCTCTGACTGCTCTTGCTCCAAAAGCAGCAAAATTCCTTCTTGCTGTGAAGAGCTTTTAAAAATATCAGATACGAGGCATTATTCTGATTCATCCTAAAAGCAAAATTACTCTGGAGTAGATGGATGCCCTCACTTCGATAATAAGTATATTGCAACCATGAGAGGAAAATAAAATCTCAGACCCCAAACTCACCATGCCAAAAGGGAAAGTTGAGTTTGGAAACGGAGCCACAACAACTCCCTTTTCTTCTGTTAAACAGGGACCTCCCCGGGTGGCCTCTCTCATCCTAACAGTGTAAATCAACACATTCTCTTTGTGAGTGCAGGACAATAAATCGTCCCACCGCCCACCCTGAGATGAATGCTTGTTTGACTTCTTCCTCCACCCTGTGTACACTTCATCTGGTGCAAAGTGCAGATTCACCGAGAGACAGCCACATACGCGGCTGTTCCTCTCCCCTCCTCTTACCTGCAGCTTGTGGATTCACTGAGCACTGATCAAAGCCTCACAGGAATGCAACTACTTGTCTGATTTTTTCCACAGAACCTCTCTTTTTTTCCTTTCCTCCTTCCCCTCCTGCCTGCTTTTCTCCTTTAGATATTGAGGCCCTCAAAACCCTCTTTGGAAAAAGTATGGGCCACAGGTCCTACTGCAGTCTATCTCTTTCTCCTGAGTACATCCTCAACCTTGGCAAAATAAACCTCTAATTTGATTGAGGCCTGTGTCAGGCACTCTTTTTGGCTTATACAACATGCAGGCAACTTGCACTATGATTGGAAAGAAATAATGTTGGTGTCAGTCATGCAAAGCCTTCCATTCTAAAAACAACACACACACTGCTTTAGTCACTTCCAACAGACAAAAAGAAAGAAGTCCAATTTACTGACTAAAAAAATGAAAGCAGATGGATTGCACCTGGGTAAAGTGTTCCTTGACTAACAAACCAGGAAATTCCAGGCTGTGTTAACATCCACGAGAGGCAAGCGAGAGTTCAGACCCAGCCTGCTGCCCAGATCCCGGGAGACACTGTCCTTCTTTCGAATGTTTTCACATTTTTTGAAGTTTAACACAAATAAGAAAATGCCCAAAGTAAACACAAGGCACTCACTCACGTGGTCACCACCCTGGTAAAAGCATGCGACGTTTTCCAGGCAGAGCGTGTGCCCACCCACCCAACACCATGCCAGCAGTATTCTAGCTCTGCCTGGCTCTGAACTTCATGGATCGGAAGGGAACAGTGTCTTTGGGGTGTGGCTTCTTTGTTAGCCCGCGTTGCAGATGCTGTAATGATCCACTGAGACCTCCCTGGGTTCTTGCAGCTGCGGGAAGCATGGTGGGTCGGCAGAGGGCCTGCGACTGCCAGCTGCCCTGAGGGACTGCCTGGCAGGAAGACGCTGCCTTACCCAAGGCCACACCCTTTTTCCCGGGCTCCCTACATCCATTGACCACTCTAGATGGGAGCGAAAGGCCTACATTAAGGACCACTCTGGAGGATCATTACGGCTTCAGATCTTCTATAGTTCAGCTGAGGCCTCTGTTGAGACTGCATTCCAGGCAGATTCTTCCTTTGCCCAACCCTGCTTCCCTCCCTCCCACAGGTGCACTCCTAAACAAACCTCCAGCGTAATCATTTCCATGTCACCGTCTTCCCAGGAGCCCAGCCTGTGAAGCCCACGCCAGCAGTGGTAAAAGAGGACAGATACTGGGATGTGACCTTGGAGCTGAATCACCTGCCACCAGTGACAGGTGCCTACTGCAAGGTGAAGCAGCGACTGGCCCTGGCCCTAGGAGCCATGCCAGTGTCAAAACTTGGACCAGAGGTCAGTGGGGATCACAGACCAGCAGGTGTGATATAAAAGACATTTGAGAAATATGGGGAAATAATTAGCAGGGCCCAGAATCTCATGGCTGCTGTCAACTTCGATGAACCCTTTGAAGGAAGTGATTAGTCAGCAACTAAAAGCTGAGTGTGAACCCTAGAGGGCTCCCAGGAGCAGTAAAAGGGCTCTCAATTTAAAAAACAAAAACAGCTCTCATCTCCTATAGGTGGAAATCGTGACCCATCTCAGGACCGGATCTCAAAAGTTGCAGCTCCCAAGAAGGGCAAACCCTCAACCTCACTGGGTTTGTTGTGCCAAAGCCAGGCCCAGAGATGAGGGCGAATTTGTCAGCTTGGAAGCACTCGCGTGGAATATAGGAGAGGACCCCAGGCAACGGGGAAACCCCACTGGGCTGGCCCCTATGCGGGAAGCGTGGAGCTCTGCAGCAAGTGAGGCAGAAACTCTGCGCCAGCGCTTCCCTGGAGGGTGCTGATGCCAGGGGTTCACAGGCTCAGGGAAGTGGGCTGGGGCAGACAAGCAGCTGGAGAACTGTGAGCCCCAGCGTCTCCATCAGCTAAGGCTGCTGTCAGACACCATGGACTCGGCGGCCTCTGCAACAAACATTTATTTCTCACAGTTCTGGAGGCCAGCAGCTCTGGTGCCTGCTGTGGGTGCCTTCTCCCCGCGGCAGGAGGGAGAGAGACAGAAAGAACGCTGGTCTCCTCCTTTTCTTATAAGGGCGCTCATCTCATCATGGGGGCCTTACGCTTATGATCTCATCTCAACCTAATTACCTCCGAAAAGCTCCACCCCCAAATATCATTTACGCTGGGGATTAGGGCTTCAATCTGTGAATTTGGGGACATCCAGGCCACCGCACATGGGAAGCCCCAGGGGCAAGAGAAACGTGGCTCCCCGTGCCCGTGCAGGCTGGGCTGCCAGCAGCAGAGTCTGTCACCGAGGGAGGCTTTCTGACAGCCGTGGGGCAAAAGGACCCTGAACAATACAGCCCAGATGGCTGCACTTCGCCTTCAGGAGCCTGGTGGATGCAGTTACCTTCATCCCTGACAAGGCTGGAGTGGCCTTGAGGGAACCTGACCCCCAGAGGGTTAACAGAATAGTGTCGCTGGATGCAAAACAGATGGGCAGTGAAAAGAGGCACTAGAAAAAGGCACTACGCAGCGCACGCAATGAAAATAAATCAAGGAAGATAATGAAACAGGTCATGGTCACTCCAGCACAACTCAGGGACTCGCCCAGTTTCCAGACTCACACCAGTGAGGGGACGATTGGAAGGAGTCGCCAGGTCCACAAGAGAAAGGAGCGTGACTCTGGATGGCGAGTGCCCATGGTGCTGACTCCCCAGTGCTTCCCTTCTGCAGGTGATTGCACCAGAGCAAAGGGATAATACCCGGACTTCTCTCTCTCTCTCTCTTTCTTTCTTTCTTTCTTTTTTTTTTTTTTTTTTTTTTTTTGAGATGGAGTCTCTGTCACTCAGGCTGGAGTGCAGTGGTGTGATCTCGGCTCACTGCAAGCTCCGCCTCCCGGGTTCATGCCATTCTCCTGCCTCAACCTCCTGAGTAGCTGGGACTACAGGTGCCCGCCACCACGCCCAGATAATTTTCTGTATTTTTAGTAGATACGGGGTTTCACCGTGTTAGCCAGGATGGTCTTGATCTCCTGACATCATGATCCGCCTGCCTCAGCCTCCCAAAGTTCTGGGATTACAGGCATGAGACACCGCACCCAGCCAATACCTGGACTTTTCAAAGACCCTTTAGCACAACCCCTGAAGTGGACATTTATATCCAATGGTCCGAAATGTCATCGTGGCTCTTCTGTTAAAATGGGGGCACTTTGAGGCTAAGCAGCTAATAGAACCTTGACCCAGGTCCAGGTCACAGTGAGTCCACTGGATGCAGAGGCCACTTGTTCATCATCTCCTAGGTCCCTAAATGTATAGTTGGAATGTACTTTCTTGGTAGGTAACATAACCTCCATGTTGCTTCCTTCTCTGCCCGACCCTGCTCCTTCTCCTCTCCTTCCACTTGTGTTGATCTAAAGAGCTCTCCCTAACAACTCCAGCATGTTCACCTCCAGTTTTTAATTACAGATTAAATATCTTTAGGGACCCTAGGGCTACTCAGGCTTTCTATTTCTCCTTGGGTTGTATTTGCTTAGTTGCACATTTCCAGTAATGTGTCCATTATACTTAAACTATCATGTTAATCTCTTTTACCATTTCTAGTAGCTTCTCTTGTAAATTCCGTGGTATTTTCTATCTAGACCATTATGATTACTAGAAGTAGTGCCAGGTTTTTTTCCTGTTCAATGTATGTCTTTTATTTATCTTTATTCCTTTTTGCACTTACTGAGACTTCCAGTACAATGTTAAATTGGAGAGTACAAATGGACACATATCATGAATGCATGTTGATTTTTATCAAATGCATTTCAGCATCTATTGGTCACATGGTTTTTCTTTTTTGTCTGTAATATGGTATGTTACACCATTTGTAGCATTACTGTGTTTGATTATAACACAATATGATACATTACATTGTTTGATTTTCAACTTGAATAAGCTTCATATTCCTGAGATAAAACTAACTTGGCTTTCATGCATCTCCCTTTTTAAATATAGATTCAATTTACTAATATTTTGCTGAAGATACTTGCCCATCTATTCATGAGGTATATGGCCTATAGCTTTATTTTCTTGTCTTTTTCTGATTTTGGCATCAAGAGAATGCTGGCCTTACAAAGTGAATTTAGAAGGGTTTTCTTTCCTTTTTCTATTTCAGGAAAAGAATGTGTAGAGTTGATATTTTTTTCTTTGAATATGTGGTAGAATTTCCTATAATCACCTGAGCCTAGAGTTTTCTTTGTTGGAAAATTGACTACAAATTCAATTTCCTTAGTGATATAGAGTTATTCAGATTATCTTTATTTTCCTGAATGAGATACAGTAATTTATATCTTTCAGGAAATTGATCTATTTAATCTTAATTATCAAATTCATGGGCATAAATTATTCATAGTAACCCCTTATTTTACTTTATGTAGGGTCTGTAGTGATATTCCTTTATTTAGTTCTGATAATGGTAATTTGTGTCTTCCCTCACTATTTATGGACCGGTATTGCTAGAGGTTTACTAATTTTAGTGACCTTTTCAAAGTATAAGTTTTTTATTTCATTGATTTTCTTTATTGTTTTCAATATTATTGATTTATGCTTTTTTATTTTTCTTCATTTTCTTTTGTGTCTTCCTCTTCTCTCTTTAGGTAAAGTTATTTCCCCTTTTCTAATATAAACATTTAATGCTAGAAAATTTCCTTCTAGTCAGTCATTGCTTTAGCTAGATCCCACAAGTTTTGACGTGTTTCATTGTTATTTTTATTTAGTTCAAAATATTTACCAATTTATCTTGATAGTTCTTTATTGGTCCATGGGTAGCTCAAAGGTACGTTGTTTAATTTCTAAATATTTGAAGATTTTTCATCAATCTTAATATTATTCATCTCTAGTTAAATTCCCTCATTGTCAAAGCATATGCATTTTGTGTGACTTCAATTAAATTCATTTTAAATTCATTAAGGATTGCTTTATGCCCCAGAATATGGCCTATCTTGATGAATGTCCCATCTGTGCTTCAGAATATGTGCTGGAGATATCTTGAGATACCTATTCTGCTGTTAAGTCATATTGTTTGTGAAAGGACACAAAGATAGATGTGTACCCGCCCCCCACCCGCTACACCCTTGTTCTGCTCTCTAATCTTTGCACATACCAGAGATTTCGTAAGTTCTGTGAGTACCTGGTTTTCTGCACGTACCAGAGATTTTGTTTTGCACATACCAGAGATTTTGTAAGTTCTGAGGCAAGGTCACAAGACGTGTTTAAGTAAGATAAACTCTTGCTGCCATAAACCTGCTCTCCCGCCTCAAAGTTTGAACCAAAATATCAGAAATGGCGGGAACCAATCATAGTTAGCCAAATCGCCTTGTTCAAACACTAGCCAATCATATATCTGATTTGTATAATAACTCTATGCCCACTTTTCTTAGACTATATAACACTGCTCGGAGCTCAGTGGGGGAGCTCTCCTGCCCGTCTCGTTTCACGAGCGAGGGAGAGTTCCAGGTTTGAACCTGTAATAAAGATCCTTGCTGCTTAGCTTTGACTCTGGACTCTGGTGGTCTTCTTCGGGGAATAAACGGTCTGGGCATAACAAATGGGGGCTCGTCCGGGATTTCCCCCAAGCCCACCAGACCCCCAAGTCAATGGATCTTAATCTGTAGGTAAGCCGGCTTTGTCACTGTCTCTGTCTTTGTCTCTGTCTGTCTCCCTGAAATTTCGCGAAATCCGTAATCTGTAATCTGTATTGGTCTGTTTTATAAGTGGCATGGTCTTGGCGGACGCGCTAAAAGACAGCCACTCGGGACTGGTGGGAGACGTCCCCCAGTGCCCATCTGGGGGCCTCCATCCTTGGTTGCCCCGTCTGACTCAGGTCGGAAGTCCGACACGCGCTCGCGAAGGCTCATCGTTTCTCACTGTCTGTCCGTTATTGTTAAGTGTTAAGTGTAAGTCCAAAACGAAACATAAAACCTTTTCTTCCCCTTCCAGGACTGGACCTGTCGGATACTCCCCTCTGCTTCACACTCATTTTCGTCCCTCCTTCTCTTTGTAGGAGCAGTCCAAAGATGGGCAACAACCAGAGCACGCCGCTCTCACTCCTTGTTACCAATTTTAAGGATGTGAAGGCTCGGGGGCGTAACTTAAGCGTAGAACTAAAGAAGGGAAAGCTAGTTACTTTCTGCCGTTCGGAGTGGCCCTCTTTCGGCGTAGGGTGGCCCTCCGAAGGAACTTTCTGTCTCTCTATTATTACTAAGGTAAAAACTAAGATTTTCCTGCCAGGGCAGTCAGGACATCCTGATCAAATTCCTTATATTCTAGTGTGGCAAAATCTTGTGGAAGACCCACCGCCCTGGATAACTCCATTCATCCTTGAGCCTTGCAAGGTCCTAGTAATGCGACCTACAAGACAAAGGACTCCCTCTGCTCCCTCGGCCCCTGTGCTGCCAGACAGCCAGGATCCCCTAACGTTAGAACCCACACTTCCCCCACCATATCTGCACCTTATCCCGCAGAACCCAGTCCCCCAGGGTGGTGCTTCCATAGAGGGAAACCGAGAAGCAGAAGCAGCCGAGATAAAGTAACCCGGGTGGGCCGGCCGGCCGAACGCGAGGCCGCGTACTGCAGGACCAAGCTTCCCGACTCCCTGACTCCACCGTAGCCCTGCCTCTCAGAGAAATAGGATCGCTCGATGATACCAGGCTCTCCCGTCTCATGTATTGGCCTTTTTCCACTAGTGATTTATACAATTGGAAGTCCCAAAATGCTCGGTTCTCCGATAATCCCAAAGATCTAACCTCGTTGTTAGACAGTGTCATGTTTACTCACCAGCCAACCTGGGATGACTGTCAACAGCTCCTCCGAATCCTGTTCACAACGGAGGAGCGGGAAAGAATCCAAGTTGAGGCCAGAAAGCTGGTTCCAGGAGATGACGGCCAGCCAACTGCAAATCCTGACCTCATTAACGCGGCTTTTCCTTTGACCTGGCCCAGATGGGACTACAACACGGCAGAAGGTAGGGGACGACTGCTCATTTATCGCCAGACTCTAATGGCGGGTCTCCGGGCTGCAGCTTGCAAGCCCACCAATTTGGCTAAAGTATATTCTGTGTTACAAGGTAAGACAGAAAGCCCCGCTGTGTATTTAGAGAGATTAATGGAAACTTTCAGACAGTATACCCCTATGGACCTGGAAGCACCGGAAAATCAGGCTGCGGTAGTAATGTCCTTTGTAAACCAGGCAGCATCAGATATTAGAAGAAAACTCCAGAAATTAAAAGGTTTAGAGGGAAAGCAGATTCAGGACCTCCTTCAGATGGCCCAGCGAGTTTATAATAATAGGGATACTCCAGAAGAAAAACAGTTCAAGGCAACCAAAGAAATGACCAAAGTTTTAGTAGCAGCTTTCCCCCAGGCAGGGAATGGCCAAAGCAGAAAGCAGACAAAGCAAGGCTCTAGGCAAGGATTAGAAAAGGATCAGTGTGCTTATTGCAAGGAACGTGGTCACTGGATTAAAGACTGCCCAAAGAAACGGAGACCAGCTAACCCTACCTCCGTACTCGTTACCCAGGACTCTGACTAGGGAAGACGGGGTTCGGACCCCCTCCCCGAACCCAGGGTAACTTTGCAAGTGGAGGGGTCCCCAGTTCGCTTCTTGGTCGATACTGGGGCGGAACGCTCAGTCCTAACCAAACCAATTGGAAAAATGTCTAAGAAAACATCCTGGGTGCACGGGGCCACAGGCATCAAAAAATACCCCTGGACAACCCAGAGGACTGTAGACTTAGGAACGGGAAAAGTCTCCCATTCCTTCCTAGTCATCCCAGAGAGCCCCTGCCCTCTACTAGGGAGGGACTTGCTGACAAAAATGGGGGCCCAAATCCACTTTGAGCCAGAAGGGCCCAAGATAACTGATTCCCAAAACAGGCCAATATCTATCCTGACTGTCACCTTAGAAGATGAGTACAGACTCCATCAAGAGCAAAAGCCCCCCGATCAGGAAATTGACTCTTGGCTCCAGCGTTTCCCTGAAGCGTGGGCAGAAACTGGGGGCTTAGGGCTAGCTAAACATCGACCTGCCATATTTGTGGAAGTTAAGCCAGGGACGGACCCGGTTCGGGTTCGGCAATATCCTATGCCCCTGGAGGCAAGAGAAGGAATTACGCCCCATATCCGCCGACTCCTAGACCAGGGAGTCCTACGGGCTTGCCACTCATCCTGGAATACTCCACTGTTACCTGTTCGTAAACCCAACAGTACGGACTACAGGCCAGTACAGGATTTAAGAGAAGTTAATAAAAGGGTCATGGACATACATCCCACTGTGCCCAATCCATACACCCTTCTGAGTGCTTTACATCCCGAAAAACAGTGGTATACCGTTCTTGATCTAAAAGATGCTTTCTTCAGCCTTCCTCTGGCTCCCAAAATTCAAGGACTCTTTGCATTTCAATGAAAGGATCCTGAGAGGGGCATCAACGGTCAGCTAACATGGACCAGGCTGCCACATGGGTTCAAGAACTCGCCAACCCTGTTCGATGAAGCCCTTCATGAAGATCTGGGTGAGTACTGGCGGCAACACCCTGAAATAACTCTTTTGCAATATGTTGATGATCTCTTAATAGCAGCCAGATCCCCGGAAACTTGTGTTCAAGGGACTGAGGACCTCTTGAAGACTCTGGGGGAGCTAGGCTACCGAGCCTCAGCAACAAAGGCTCAGATCTGCAAGTCGGAGGTAACTTATCTGGGGTACCTATTAAAAGGGGGGCAACGCTGGCTAACCAAAGCCCGAAAGGAAACAGTCCTACGCATCCCTAGACCCCAGTCGACACGGCAAGTGAGAGAATTCCTGGGGTCGGCAGTGTTCTGTAGGTTATGGATACCCGGATTTGCTGAGTTAGCCAAGCCCCTATACCAGGCAACAAAGGAACGGCAGCCCTTCAATTGGACGGAAGAGGCTGAGCTGGCCTTTCAACAAATCAAAACTGCCTTGTTATCAGCTCCCGCGCTGGGGCTCCCTGATGTCTCCAAGCCCTTCCACTTATACGTAGATAAAAGTAAGGGTGTTGCAAAAGCCGTGTTAACACAGTACCTAGGCCCCTGGCAGAGGCCAGTTGCCTATTTGTCAAAAAAATTAGATTCAGTGGCTGCTGGCTGGCCACCCTGCCTGCGGATAATCGCGGCGACCGCCCTAATGGTCCGAGACGCTGATAAACTTATCATGGGGCAAGAGTTGCGTGTTATAACCCCGCATGCCATTGAAGGCATCCTCCGGCAGCCGCCGGACCGATGGATGAGTAACGCCCGACTCACCCACTATCAAGGACTGCTGTTAAACCCCCTCAGAATAACTTTTCTGCCCCCAACCTCTTTAAACCCTGCTTCACTGCTGCCAAATCCAGACTTGGATGCCCCGTTCCATGAGTGCACTGAGATACTGGCTCAGGTGCATGGGGTGCGGGAGGACCTGCAAGATCGTCCGCTCCCCGACACAGAACTCACCTGGTTCACTGATGGCAGCAGCTACATCCACCAAGGCCAGCGGTATGCAGGAGCGGCTGTAACATCAGAGACTGAGATACTTTTTCAGGATGGACAGAAGCGTTCCCAACTAAGAGAGAAACTGCTCAGGTTGTAGCAAAGAAAATTTTGGAAGAAATCCTCCCCAGGTATGGCTTTCCCGTCCAAATAGGGTCAGACAATGGACCAGCCTTCGTTGCTAAGGTAAGTCAGGATTTGGCTTCCATTCTTGGGGCAAATTGGAAATTACATTGTGCTTATAGGCCCCAAAGCTCAGGACAGGTAGAAAGGATGAATCGGACTCTGAAGGAGACCTTAACTAAATTGACCATGGAGACTGGCGCTAATTGGGTAGTACTTCTCCCCTACGCTCTGTTCCGGGCCCGAAATACCCCTTACAGACTGGGCCTCACACCATATGAAATCATGTATGGCAGACCCCCACCCCTGGTCCCCAGTCTAAAAGATGACTTACTCAAACCTGAAACTGAAAATGTCTCTGAGCTCCTGTTCTCCTTACAAGCCTTACAGAAAATTCACCAGGAAATTTGGCCCAGACTACGAGAACTGTACGAGGCAGGACCTCCGCCGACGCCTCATCCATTCCAGCCGGGAGACTGGGTCCTAGTCAAGCGCCACCGGCAAGAAACTCTTCAACCCAGGTGGAAAGGACCACTGCAAGTACTCCTGACTACTCCCACCGCTCTCAAAGTAGAAGGCATCGCTTCGTGGATCCACTACACACACGTCAAACCAGTGGACCCAACATCCGACCTTCTCGAGCCGTCTGGAGCACCAGTTACATGGACTGTAGACAAAGCTAAGAACAATCCCTTAAAGCTAACCCTGCGCCGTCACCCACATAGCCGTAACCATGTCTAGCTTGCCTATGCTTTTATGCCTTATACATCTGACTCTCCTAACTGCTGCGCCGTCTAATCCCTATGTCTGGAGGTTCTGGCTCTATGAGAACAAAACTCACCCCGGGGAAACCCCCCAAGTGGGTAAACTGCTAGCTAGTGCAGACTGCCCCCCCTCCGGGTGCAATACTCCAATTTACCTCAATTTCACTAATTTCCAAATTGCCCAACCGGGGATACCCATGATTTGTTTTGAATATGATCAGACTGAATATAATTGTAAGAATTATTGGTGGCACCAGAATGCAGGTTGCCCATACCACTATTGTAAAATGCACTCAGCCAGGGTATGGGACGAATACCCGAGAAAGTTTAACCTCCTCAGGACTCGCTACCCGACAGGGACTCCCAACATATTCACTTGGATAATAACAGATCCAGGGCACTCCCGGTGGACATCGCCCCAACATGGGGCAGTCTACTACGATGCCAGTAGTAGCTGGCCTAGTAGCCACCTGTACTTGTGGTGGAGTCTAGTCCAGATTCGACCCTTAATCCATACACAAATCCACAGACAGGAAACCAAGCTATCACAAGACTTGCAGCCCTTCTCCTGGCTAACCCTATTACAAGAAGGGCTAGCATTCGCCAACCTCACCGGTTTAGGCGACCTGTCCTCTTGCTTTATGTGTGCAACCTTAGGAAGACCACCATTAACCACTGTTCCCCTTTCCTCCCCACCCACAAACTATATGCCAGATTCTAATTCATCAACAGTTGCAATACCTGATGTAGCCCTGTACCGTGACCCATACCAAGAGAAATACCCCTACTGTTATTCAGCATTTAGTAGCAGCCTCTGCAACCAGACGGCTACATACCCTAATAGCCCCATACGTGCTCCCCCTGGTGTGTTCTTCTGGTGTAATATGACTCTGTTAAAAACTCTGTCCAAAAGCATCTCTGACGGACAGTTGTGCATCCCTGTTACACTAGTTCCCCGACTGACCCTGCTGACCCCGGCAGAGTTCATAGGCTGGGCAGGGACTGCCCCAACTGAAACTGCGTGACATAGACGAGCAGTTTTTCTACCACTAATTGCCGGAATATCCTTAACCACCTCTGTCGTCGCAGCGGGGTTAGCAGGAGGGGCCCTACAACACTCCATGATAGAAAACGACAAGCTGTTACAACAGTTCTCTGTTGCTATGGAAGACTCCGCCTATTCCCTAGCCTCCCTTCAGCGGCAGCTCACCTCCCTAGCACAGGTCACCCTTCAAAACCGCAGAGCCTTAGACTTACTCACGGCTGAGAAAGGAGGTACCTGTATGTTCCTCAAAGAAGAATGCTGTTTCTATATAAATGAGTCAGGGTTAGTTGAGGAAAGAGTCCAACGCCTACACGAACTAAGCTTAGAAATGAAAAAGCAACAATTCACTACAGCCGCTAACAATTGGTGGAGCTCTTCAATGTTTTCCCTTCTGGCACCCCTTTTAGGCCCCCTAATGTCTTTACTACTTCTATTCACTATATGCCCCTGTGTGGTAAATAAAATTTTACAATTTGTCAGAGAAAGGTTTGATACCATCCAACTAATGGTCCTCCGTAGCCATCACCAGCCTCTCCTGCACCCAGAAAGTGAGGCTATATTATAAGACTCTGGAAATCCAAGATTGGACATCCAGTTACTTATGAGAAGGGGGAAATGAAAGGACACAAAGATAGATGTGTACCCGCCCCCCACCCGCTACACCCTTGTTCTGCTCTCTAATCTTTGCACATACCAGAGATTTCGTAAGTTCTGTGAGTACCTGGTTTTCTGCACGTACCAGAGATTTTGTTTTGCACATACCAGAGATTTTGTAAGTTCTGAGGCAAGGTCACAAGACGTGTTTAAGTAAGATAAACTCTTGCTGCCATAAACCTGCTCTGCCGCCTCAAAGTTTGAACCAAAATATCAGAAATGGCGGGAACCAATCATAGTTAGCCAAATCGCCTTGTTCAAACACTAGCCAATCATATATCTGATTTGTATAATAACTCTATGCCCACTTTTCTTAGACTATATAACACTGCTCGGAGCTCAGTGGGGGAGCTCTCCTGCCCGTCTCGTTTCACGAGCGAGGGAGAGTTCCAGGTTCGAACCTGTAATAAAGATCCTTGCTGCTTAGCTTTGACTCTGGACTCTGGTGGTCTTCTTCGGGGAATAAATGGTCTGGGCATAACATTTGATTATGTTGGTCAGACATGTAGATCATTACTGATTTTTTCTCTACTTTTTCAATTGATTGCTGAGAGAGAAGTACTGAAATCTCCAAATACAGTTGTAGATTACATCTCACTTCTATCAGTATTTGCTTCATGTACTTTCAAGCTCTGTTGTTAGGTGCATAAACACTTAGGATTATTATGTTTTCTTGATGAATTGACATTTTAATCATTAGGTAATGTCTCAATTTTACCTTCTGGCTTACCCTGTTCTGCAGACTACTTTGTCTGTCATTAATATAGTCACTACAGCTTTCTTTTGATTGATTAATGTCTGCATGGCATATTATGACCCAGCATGTAGTTAGGCAGTATTTATTTATACAAATTGACAGTCTTTCTCTTTTAATTGGTATATTTAGATCATTTACATTTAATGTAAGCATTAAGATATTTGGATTTATTTCTATTAGTTTATTATTTTCTTCTTTGTTCCTCTCTCTTTCCCTTCCTGAATTCTATAGGGCCATTTAAATATTATTAGTATTCTACTTTAACTTATCTTTTTTTGCTATAACTCTTTATATTATTTTTTTACTGGTTGCCCTAGAGATTATTAAATCCCTACACAGTCAACTTAGAGTTAATATTGCACCACTTCAAGTAAAATGTAGAAGTATTGCAGCTATATATGTCCTTTTACCCTCCTCCATTTATATTACATTTTAAATATATATTACATCTATATATACCTACATTCCCTGAAATTTTTAAAATTTTACTTTCAATAACAGTATATGTTTTAAAGGTCTTAGGAAAAATTGTTTATTATATTTTCCCATGTTTATTCATGAAGTTCCAGGTTTTCTTTTTCTTTTCTACAGCCTGAAGAACTTCTTTTAGCATATATGTATTTCAATGAATATAAAATTCTAGGTGGCCAGTCTTTTCCTTTGGCTCTTTAAAGATGTTCTACAGTCTTTGGTTCTGTAGTTTCTGATGAGAAATTCACAATCATTCAAATTGTTATTCCTCTATATGTAAGGTGTCACTTGTTTTCTCAGCTGTTTTCAAGATTTTTACTTATCAGCTTAAGAAGCTTTTGGGTTGAGGTTATGAAATTTTCTACATTTATTAATTTGCATATGTTGACCCAACCTTGCATCCCAGAGATAAAGCCTACTTGACTTTGGTGGATAAGCTTTTTGATGTGCTTCCGGATTCAGTTTGCCAGTATTTTGCTGAGGATTTTTGTACCAATGTTCATTAAGGATATTGGCTTGAAATTTTCTTTTTTGTTGTATCTCTGACATGTTTTTGTGTCAGGATGATACTGGCCTCACAGAATGAGTTAGAAAAGAATCCCTCCTCCTCAATTTTTTGCAGCAGTTTCTGTAGGAATGGTACCAGCTCTTTTTCGTACATCTGGTGGAATTCAGGTGTGAATCCATCTGGTCCTGGATTTTTAAATTTTTGGTTAGTAGGCTATTTATTATTGCCTCAATTTCAGAGCTTATTATTGGTCTGTTCAGGGATTCAATTTCTTCCTGGTTCAGCCATGAAGTAGTGTATGTGTCCAGGAATTTATCCATTTCTTCTAGATTTTCTAGTTTATGTGCATAGAGGTGCTCATAATATTCTCTGATGGTTGTTTGTATTTCTGTGGGGTCAGTGGTAATGTCCCTCTTGCCATTTCTGACTGTGTTTATTTGAATCGTCTCTCTTTTATGTTAGTCTAGCTAGCGGTCTGTTGTATTAATGTTTTCAAAAAAAGAACAACTCCTGAATTCATTGATCTTTTGAATGGTTTTTTGTGTCTCAGTCTCCTTCAGTTAAGCTCTGATTTTGGTTATTTATTGTCTTCTGCTAGCTTTGGGATTTGTTTGCTCTTGGCTCTCTATTTCTTTTAGTTGTGATGTTAAGCTGTTAATTTGATGTTAGGTTATTAAGCTTCTTAAGCAGATAAACAGCTTCAGCAAAGTCTCAGGATACACAATCAATGGCAAAAATCACTAGCATTCCTATACACTAATAACAGTCAATCCAAGAGCCAAATCGTGAATAAACTCCCATCCGCAACTGCCACAAAAAGAATAAAATACCAAGGAATACAGCTAACTCAGGTGGCGAAAGATCTCTGCAAGGAGAACTACAAACCACTGCTCAAAGAAATCAGAGATGACACAAAGAAACAGTAAAACATTCCATGCTCATGAATAGGAAGATCATTAACATGGCCATTCTGCCCAAAGCAACTTGTAGATTCAATGCTATTCTTGTAAAACTACCTTTGAGATTCTTCACAGAACTAGAAAAAAAACTGTTTCAAAATTCAAATGGAATCAAAAAAGAGCCCAAATAGCCAAGGCAATCCTAAGCAGAAAGAACAAAGCTGGACGCATCATGCTACTCACCTCTGAACTATTAATGTATTACAGGGCTACAGTAACCAAAATAGCATGATACTGGTACAAAAACAGACACATAGACCACTAAAATATAGACCAATAGAACAGAATAGAGAACTCAGAAATAAGACTGCATACCTACAACTCTATGATCTTTGACAAACCTAACAAAAACAAGCAATGGCGAAAGAATTCCCCATTCAATAAGTGGTGCTGGGATAAATGGCTAGCCATATGCAGAAAATTAAACTGGATCCCTTCCTCACAAAAATTGACTCAAAATGGATTAAAGACTTAAATGTAAAATTCAAGACTATAAAAACCCTGGGAGACAACATAGCTGGTACCATTCAGGACATAGGCACAGGCAAAGATTCCATGAGGAAAATGCCGAAAACAATTGTAACAAAAGTAAAAATTGGCAAATGGGATCTAATTAAACTAAAGAACTTCTGCACAGCAAAAGAAACTATCAACACAGTGAACAGACAACCTGCAGAATGGCAGATAATATTTTCAAACTATGCATCTGACAGAGGTCTAATATCCAGCATCTATAAAGAGCTTAAACAAATTTACATGAGAAAAACAACCCCATTAAGAAGTGGGCAAAAGATATGAACAGACACTTTTCAAAAGAAGACATACAGGTGGCCTTGAAATCATATGAAAAAAATCTCAACATTACTGATCATTAGAGAAATGCAAATGAAAACTGCAATAAGACTCCATCTAACACCAGTCAGAACTTCTATTATTTAAAAGTCAAAAAATAACAGATGGATGGGGTGTGGTGGCTCATGCCTGTAATCACAGCACTTTGGGAGGCTAAGGCAGGCAGATTGTCTGAGGTCAGGAGTTCGAGATCAGCCTGGCCAACATTGTGAAACTCCACCTCTACTAAAAATACAAAAAAAATTAGCCAGGTGTGGTGGCACATGCCTGTAGCCCCAGCTGCTTAGGAGGCTGAGGCAGGAGAATTGCTTGAACCCGGGAGACGGAGGTTGCAGTGAGCTGATATCACGCCACTCCACTCCAGCCAGGGTGACCAAGTGAGACTCTGTCTCAAAAAAAAAAAAAAAAAAAAAAAAACAGATGCCTTTTCCATCTTACACTGTAATAATAAAACCTGTTGGAAGGATTTTAAAATGTTTGCATCATCACAATTTTCCTCTGCATCAACATTTCTGGCTGGGATTTTCAGTCCCGCTAGGGTAATAGGATCCACTAGCTAAGTTTTCCTCAAGGAACTTACAGGACTCTGCCTGCTACATATGATTTATGTCATTCATTTGGCGCTTACCAAGTGTTGTCATATGTTAGGTAGCCTTTAAATCAATGCATGTGTCATCTTTATAAACAATTTGGGGATATTTTGGCCCCAAGTAGCAGAAAAAAGTAGAGGCTTAAACAAGATAGACCTTTATTTCTTATAATATCCCAACATTGGTATAATGAATGATTCATAGCATCCAGGAGCCAGGCCCTCACATTTTGTTGTATTGTCATGCAGGGCTTCCATTGCCAAGATCCTCATTGTCCAAGGTGGCTATAAGGAGCTGGAGTCCAGCCATCGTGTCTCCATTCCAGAAAGAAATATGGCAGAAGAAATGAGGAAAGATATGCTCTTCCTTTTAAGGACACTGCTTGGAAATTGCACATATATACCATTGACCAGACCTTACTTAGCCACACCTAGCTATAAGAGAGGTTGAAAAATAGGGCTGTATCTTAGGTGACCATATGCCCAGTAAAAAAAACAAAACAAATTGAAACAAAACCAATTTCTGAAAACGAAGGGAAAAGGAATGTTGGCCATTTCTGTCACAAAGGGCAAAATCCATTTTGGTTTTTCCCCACTGCAGTGTGGTTAGTGCACAATCTTTTTATCGAATACAATCGGTATGTAATGCATTTAGAAACTTCCTGAATTAAGTCTAAAAGTTATTTTGGGGGAATTTCACTTTTGTTAGTGGTAATTAGGTAATTTGTCTCTTGAGAACAATTAGAAAATCTGGACAAAAAGAAAAAGGTTTACTTGAAGGTCTCAGAGAGACACCCATGATATGGAGCCAAGATCCAGAAAAATAAAGAAGCCCAGGGATGCTCATCTACAGAGACGCTTTCTGACTCCTGGAAAGGCAAAGACAAATGAAAGATGGGGAAGCTTAGCAGAACCTTTGTTCTGGTCATGAGCCTTTGTTCATCCCTCTGGGATGAAAACTGGAACCTAGGGCCTGCCAAGAAAATGAGTGACTTGCTTAATATAAAGGATGATGCAGAAATAGACCAGCCCTTGCAAAGGCCAAAGCCGGATTAAAATCCTCCCAAACCTCAGGGATGAATTAAGGTGATCTGGGATTGCTAATCCTATTAACCTAGCTGTCTGTTAAATATAAACATAAATTATCTCTGAAGAACTATATCATCATCTTAGGCCTTAAACATTCCTGTATGTTTTTCATATAAAATATACATTCCTAAATTTAAAAATCCCTTTTGTCAAGGAGACATGTGATTCAAAAAATTAAATGATAGACAATAGAAACAGATCTATAAGATCAGTGAAAATATCAGAAAATACTTCATAATAAACATTTTTAATAATAAAGGCAATAAAAGACAAGACTGAAATTTTTGACAGGTAAATTGAGGTAAGATATAAGAAAAAATAAAAATTCTAGAACTGAAAAGTAAAATAAAGGGAACTAGGAATCCAGTGGACAAGGTTAATAGCAATTTAGACAGAGCTAAAGAGACAATTAGTGGAATTGGAAGATAGTTCAGAAAAAATGTACAGAACAAAGAATGATCAAAAGGAATATAGTAAAAAGAAATTAAGAGGCATAGTGGATATAGTGAAAAAGTATGGCATGGCTACAACTGCAATTGCAGGAGAGGGAAGAGAGAATAAGGCAGAAAAACTATTTGAAAAAATAGTGAATTGAAAATGTAAAAGACATTAAATATCAGATTCAAGAGTCACTATGGAGTCTAAACAAAATAAATTTAAAGTCACATTAAAACACACCATAGTATACCTTGCTGAAAGCGATAATAAAGAGAAAAATCTCTCAAGTAGGAAAAAGGAAAAGATGATTATTAAATCCATAATTAGAAGATATTTTACAGAAAAAAACAGGATTTTTTTTTTTAGGAAAAAAACAAAAGAAAATAGAATGGTATTGCTAAATGCTATAAGAAATAAGAACAACATGAAATTTTATATCTAGTGAAAATCTTCATTGATGAGGAAATTCAAACATTAAAACATCTCTGACAAATAAAACTGAGAGAATTTGTCACAAGAAGGGCTAATTTGCTAAAGAAAATACATAAATTCTGCTTAAATACTTTAAATCAGAGGACAGTGATACTGGATGATAGAATCTCAGAAATCCAGGGAGAAATAAATAACAGTGAAACGAGTGTTTGTGGTAGATCCAAATAATGGTGAACTTTATGTAACAACAACAACAACAATGTCTGGAGAGGTTTAAAATAGATGTACATGATAAAAATAGTATCTTAGTCAGTTTGGGCTGCTATAACAATGTACCATGGACTGGTTGACTTATCAACAACAGAAATTTATTTCTCACAGTTCTGGAGGCTGAAAGTTCAAGATCTGGGTTCCAGCATTGTCCGGTTCTAATGAGGGCTTTCTTTCAGGTTGCAGACCTGAGATACTGACTTCTCATTCTATCTTCCATATGATGAAAACAAAGCAAGCTAGCTCTCTGTCTCACTACCTGATAGAACAAGCAATTAAAACATACCAGGATACAATTAAGTAAATTAGAAGTAATTAACATAATGGAAAAATCATTCCCAAAACATCAAAATACATATTTCTCGAGTACACAAGAAACAGTAATCAAAAAATTATATCTATTGAGTCATGAAGCATGTCAGAACAGATTTTAAGGGCTGAAATTGTATAAAATATTTTTTTATCACAATTCAAATAAATTAGGTAAAATAAAAGAAGGAAAGACATAATTAGAAAATCCCTTTATGTTTATAAATTAAGAAATTTACTTCTGCACTAACTGGATACTTTTTTATTTTAATGAGTCATTTTAATTTTTAATGTGTAATATGTAATTGTGGTTATGTTTGCAAAATAGTTCTTATTTTTTAGAGATGCACAATGTGTGACTATACAGATAAAATTGATCCTAAGTTAATAATTACTGAGGTGAGTGAAGGTGTATGGTGGCTTTCTGTTCTATTTTCTCTCATTTTGTATATTTCTCAAAATATCTGTGATAACAGGTAAAAACACTTTTAAATAAGTGACAGATCAAAACAAATCAAAAGAAATTAGAATATATTAGGAACTGAAAAATAATGAAAATACTATTTATGAAAACATTTCATATGCACACCTAATAAGCATAGCAAAATCTTTGACAATTGAGCTGATATTGTAATTACCACCTATATAAAGTGAGATCAAATTTTTAGTCTAAACTTAATTAAGTTGATTGCCTGATAAAACAAAATGTCAGTATCTGCAGAGAATGTGACGGAACCCACACTCTCAAAACAGAATAGGCTATATGCTAAGGATACCATTCGAAATTACTCAACATAGTAGGAACCAAAAATACGTCAAATTCTCAATGGAATTGATAATCAACAGATGCCACCCCTAAGATGACTCAGATGTTGGAATTATAAGAGAGACTCAGAGGCAACTGTTGTAAACATGCTCTATGCAGTAAAGATGAACACTTTTGAAATGATGGAAATTTACTTTTGAAAGTATGGAGATTCATAGCAGAGAAATAGAAATTATGAGAAAGAGCCAACTGGATATTTTAGAACTGAAAACTACAAAATTTGAAATAACAATAATAATAATAATAATCATATTAATAAAAAATAACCTTATTGGATAGGCTCAGTAGGAAAATGGAGATAACAAGGGAAAGAGTCAGTGAACTTGAAGAGCAATGGAATTTATCCACAGAGAGAAAAAATATATTTAAAAATTATAAATGCCTGATGTAGCTGTTGGACAATATCAAAAAGTGTAATGCCAAAGTGATTGGAGTCCTGAAAGGAGAAAAGAAACAGATTGGTGAAGCAAAAAAAATAGAGAAAATTGTGTCTGAAACTTTAAAGCTTGTGTTTCAAACTTGGTTAGACACATAAACTTGCACAGTGAAGAAGTTCGGTGAACTCCAACTAGGATAAAACTAAAAACAAACAAATCGCATCTTGATGTTACGAATAAACTGCTGAAAACTGAAGATAAATAAAAATATTTTAAGTGTTTCTTTTTCCTTTTTAAAAACTTTTATTTAAGTTCAGGGGTACATGTGCAGGTTTGTTACATAGGTAAACTTGTGTCACAGGGTTTTACAGATTAGTTCATCACCCAGGTATTCAAGCCTAGTACCCATGAGTTATTTTTCCTGATTCTCTCCCTCTTTTTACTCTCCACCCTCTGAGAGGCCCCAGTGTGTTGTTCCCCTCTATGTGTCCATGTGTTCTCATCATTAAGCTCCCCTTATAAATGAGAACATGGGATATTTGGTTTTCTGTCTCTGTATTAGTTTGCTCCATCCATGTCCCTGGTGAGGACATCTCCTTCTTTTTTATGGCTGCATAGTATTCCATGGTATATCTGCTTGCATGTTTCTTTATAATAGAGCAATTTATACTCCTTTATGTATATACCCAGTAATGAGATTGCTGGGTCAGATGGTATTTCTGTCTTTAGGTCTTTGAGGAATCACCACACTGTCTTCCACAATGGTTGAACTAATTTACACTCCCACCAACAATGCATAAGCATTATTTTCTCTCCACAACCTCATCAGCATCTGATTTTTTGTTGTTGTTGTTGTTTGTTTGTTTGTTTGTTTGTTTGTTTGTTTGTTGAGACGGAGTCTCGCCCTGTCTCCCAGGCTGGAGTGCAGTGGCACAATTTCAGTTCACTGCAAACTCCCTCTCCTGTGTTCAAGTAATTCTGCTGCCTCAGCTTCCCAAGTAGCTGGGATTACAGGCATGTGCCACCACACCCAGCTAATTGTTCACTACAACACAATTCCCAATAGCAAAGACATGGAATCAACTTAAATGTCCATCAAAGACAGACCGAATAAAGAGAGGAAGAATTTGAGTCTCACCTTGAAAGATTGATAGGATAGGCTTATACAAAAAAAGGAGGGAATGTAGCAATGAGCAGAGGTTTAGAAAACTAAAGGCAAGTTCATGACCAGGTAGCTGACCAAACTGATGGAACCAACGAAAGGGCTCTGGGGAAGAACAATCAGAAATGGGACTACAAGAGCTGGCTGGTGTATGATTGGAGAGGCCCTGAAAATAGGCCAAAATGACTGGATTATATTTGTTGAAAACATATAAACAAGGAGTGAAGCTGATTAATATCTAATTATTCTAAGAACTGAAGTTACCCAAGGACTGATCAAAGCCATGAAATATAGTCCAAGTTACCTTACACTAGTGGTTTTGTATTGAAGAATTTTCAGAGAGATGGATCTGGGAAGACTCCAGTTTTCTGACCTCCAGGCTGTGGTGCGGGTAAAAAATGCAGGGAATCCACCTGCACATTGAGTTTTGAATAGGGTAGAACTGGATTATGCTGGTGAATGTACAAATAGTAGCAGTCGTAGGTCACATACGGTCTTTGCCTGGTGCAGTGTGTGCATCACCTTCATCGCATCGCAGGTATGTTATTGTCTCTGCTTTGCAGATGGAGAGGCTGATGAGAATGGGCAATGTGTCCAGGCAGAACTGAATGTGAACACACTGCTGAGCTCCAGAGCCTGCATTCTCAATCACTATTATACACAGCGCATCTGTCAGACACAGGCGGGAGTTCAGGTGAAAGATTTGAGCCCAACTCAGAGTCCAAAGTCACTGAGTTATAAATGGTCACTATAGTCACAGGAGTGCATAAAACTTACTCTCAGGCCAACCAGTTCTTAGTGAGCACCTGCCTATGTACAGGGAAGGTCCTGAGTTGCCACTGAAGACCCAGAGCCATGACACAACCTTCCTCCAAATAGTTCCCATCAAACAACTCGATTTTGGGGAAAACAACCATGCTACTATAGCATGATAATACCAAAATAAAATGTTTACATGTTTCAAAGAAACACAGGTAAAAGAAATGTATAGCGAACTAGTTTAGAGTAAAGAGAAGAGGGAACTCCAGAAACTTTGACACTTTAGGAGATAGAGGGAAAACAGGCCACATAAAATGTGATCAAGTAAACTGGTCCAAGGCAAAGAGGGGGAACCAAGGGTGGATGGC
The DNA here is from genome assembly GCF_043159975.1 of Macaca nemestrina. Taxonomy (NCBI): domain Eukaryota; kingdom Metazoa; phylum Chordata; class Mammalia; order Primates; family Cercopithecidae; genus Macaca; species Macaca nemestrina. Next base: position 189,706 of record NC_092128.1, read on the forward strand.
AAAAGAAGCCAACACAGGAGAGCCTCGAGCAGGGCTGGCCCCATGCCAAACGCCACCGAGAAGCCAGGCTGACCAAGGCTGACCCTTGCAATAGGACAACCCGGAGTCCACAGTGGACCTTGTCCACTTTTGCACAAAGAGGCAAAGTGGACATGCCTCTTTGGCACGTCAAAGAGGCCAGCAGAACTGCAGTGTGGGGAGAAGTGGGTGTGTGACGAGGAAGAGAAGGCAGTGAACCTCATTTGCTCTTCAGAAAGCTTTGCTGGGACACTAAGGAGACAGCTAAGCACTTAGGTTGACAGGGCATTTGAGAATGTTTTACATTTATTTGAGTTGTTTTTTCCCCTCCTGGAATGTGAAAGATTTGGGCATGTTACCACCCCACGGAAAAGAGCTAACAGAGAAAGAAATGTTGAAGTCTTAAGAGAAAAGGGTAAATAGATGGAAAGGGTCCCAGAGGAAACAGGGGGGTTATGGGATAAGTCAAGATCTCCTACCGAAGCTAAGGACTCTTAATCTTCTGTAGTTCTTTGGAGGATTCAATGAGCCAGCCACCTATAAGTCCTGTAAACTCTTAACCCTTCTGAAAATTCTAAAAATGTGAAAATAACTATAAAAAAGGTACTCTTTCAAGTTTGATATCTGTTGATCTCTTCAGTGGTTTCCACTGCCAATAAGTTGGAGTAGGAGTAGGTTAGCACAGGTAACAAAGAGTGGTTTAAGTCTAAATCAGCTATGCTTTTTTTTTTTTTTTTTTTTTTAGATGGAGTTTCACTCTTGTTGCCCAGGCTAGAGTGCAATGGCTCAATCTCGGCTCACTGCAACCTCTGCCTCCCAGGTTTAAGCAATTCTCCTGCCTCAGCCTCCTGAGTGGCTGGGATTACAGGCATGTGCCACCATGCCTGGCTAATTTTGTGTGTGTGTGTGTGTGTGTGTGTGTGTGTGTGTGTATGTGTGTGTGTGTGTGTGTGTGTGTATATATATATATACATATTTTTAGTAGAGATGGGGTTTCTCCATGTTGGTCAGGTCAGGCTGGTCTCAAACTCCCGACCTCAGGTGATCTGCCTGTCTTGGCCTTCCAAAGTGCTGGGATTACAGATGTGAGCCACTGCGCCCAGTCTAGCTATGCTTTTAAAAACTCAAAAACAAATGAAACATTTATGAATCTCCTATTTCAAAAATAAATTCTTGCTCAATGTGTTCCTCTTGGAACCCCTTTTTAGAGGAAAGCAACTTGGGCAACCCCCGGGTACAGAATGCAACTTAGGAGGAGAAATGTCAGAAGATGTCAGTGAACATGGCACTGAAAGGAGAGTCAGAACCTGTGTAATGACTCCAAGTAACCTCCTTCTGAATTAGATCTGCTGAAAAGCACTTGTGTTTCATTCAATTTTCCTAACATCAATCTGTCAGGAGATTTGTTCTCATTTCACCTCAGACCATATGGTTTAAATATAGATAGACTCCTACTTTTCTTCTACCTTTCCAGCTAAATATGATTCTATTTTTACTCAAGGGAAAATGCACTGGTGGTCAGACCGTGTCTGCTTTAAAGACGGAGTTCATTGCCAAAGAGATGCCTTGGGTAGTCTCACCCTTCTAGTGACGTCTTCATCGCCTGCCTGCATGGAAGTGTGGAATTTTTACTGAGGTCTCCGATTTCGCCAATGCTAGCTTGAGTCAGACTTTATGAGTTATTTGTTTTAAATAATTAGAGAACAAGAGGTCCTGAGTTAACAAAACAAAATTTTACGACAACTTGCTTTATTGGATTTATGTTATATCTCTATTTTCTGGTTCAGCCATACATTTTTTCACATCAACAAAAGTGTTATTTTTTCAACTCAACAGAAATTTCCTGCCTTCTCTGCTTCTACATGTTTTCAGAGTAAGCTCAAGGGTAACACAAAAATAAGTTTTAGCTTTGTTTTTTTCATTATCAAATCTAAATTTTGAACTCAGTTTCATCAAAGTGAGATGTAGAATATTTCAATATGGCAATTTCTTTAGCTATGAAACAAGACTTCATGACCTTTATTATGATTAAATTTTATAGCCTCATTAAGTTTCCTTCTCTTCAAGTGAATACCCATTTGCTTAGCAATCCAATAATGAGTGCCTTAGGAAGTGTTTAGGATTAGCCAGTCTTAAGGAAAAGAAACTGAAATTTTTACCCCAAATTGGCAGGAAAGAAGTTACTTAAAATACTAAATATGCCTTTTTGGCCCATTTTTCCTGCAGTATAGATTTGTGTTTTACAAACTTCATAAAATGATCTAGATGTGAAGGCTGCTGTCTCTATCTGAAATGGGCTGACGCATGATGACACAAGGCAGTGTGGTGTGACAGGTGCCCCACTAGGTTACTTAAGGGTGTATGTCACTGAACGCTGAAGGTCCAGTGGCCAGACAAGCCAATGGCACCCAGCTGAGAAGCAGGTGTTCCTGAGAATCCCAACATCCTGGGCTGTGTGTGGGGACATATAGCAAGGAAAACAGCCCCATTGCACACACACAGCAGGCAGAGACCTAGCAAATTAGCTTAAAAGCAGCTTGGAATTGGGAGGTGGTATGATCTCTAGAGCTGTCCTGCAGCCATCCAGGAGTGCCCTGCGAGTGAGTCCCAGTAAACGTACCTACTTGTCAGGCTGGACTCACCCGAGTCATTCTTGTCATTCGTTGGTCTCTCGGCTCATTCCCACTTAGGGGGTGAGTTACAGTCCCAATTTTCTCTCTTAACAGACAGTTATCTTCACCCAGTTATATTCTCATTTCCCTTCAAAGCCCTGCTACTTCTTACCCCCGAGGAAACATAAACAGTGTTTCATAGTCATACATGCTGAAAATATGTCTCCTCTCCAGTGGGCCATGTGAGACATTTAAGTATCAAAAAAATGTACTGGGACCAAAACAAATCTCAGTATTACTTATTAAAATAATTTTTTGGTTAATTACACAGAGCCTAACAAAAACGTACATTTATTCAACTTGCTATCTGCCAGAAAAGCTAAAGTCCCTTCAGAAGCATTAATTTACTGATTCTGAAGCGTGGCAAGTCCTGGGCCTGGCAGAGCACTCAGTGTGTTGATGCGGGCGGCGGACGTGCAGGTAGAGGCATGAACAGAGCTGAGATGTTCTGCTAAGAAATTATAGACATCCAGCAGGGCCTGGAGGAGTTGGAGCTTGATGCACGTGAGATTTGGAAGCTAAATGGATGATGTGTGGGGAGATGAAGGATATCGGGAATCCTGCTGTGGCGGTCAGAAGGAGAACGCACAGGCCTCGTTTTATTGTACTTCCCTTTATTGTGGTTCACAGGTGCTAAGTTTCTCACAAACTGAAGGTTTGTTGCAACCCTGTGTCGAGTGAGATTATAGGTGCCATTTTTCCCAACAGCACGCTCTCACTTCATGTTTCTGTGTCACATTTTGATAATTCCCATAATATTCCGAACTTTTTCATTATTACAAATGTTATGGTAATCTGTGACTGTTGATCTTTAATGTTACTATTGTAATGGTTTGGGGGCCCACATAAGGTGGCCAACTTAATACATGTTGTAAATTCCAATGGCCCCACCAATCAACCTTCCCCCCATCTCTCTCCCACTCCTTGGGCCTCCCTATTGCCCGAGACTCAAGAATATTTAAATTTGGCGAGTTAATAACCCTACAATGACCTCTAAGTGCTCACATGAAAGAAAAAGCCGCACCTCTCTCAACTTAAATCAAAAGCTAGAAATGATTAAGCTTAGTGAGGAAGCCATGCTGAAAGCCATGAAAGACGGAAATTGAGGCCTCTTGTGAAAAACGATGAGCCAAGCTGAGAGTGCAAAGGAAAAGTTAGTGAAGGAAAGTACACGTGCCCCAGTGAACAAATAAATGATGAGAAAACAAAACAGCCTAATCCTGAGGTGACAGACTGAACTCTCTTCAATTCTGTGAAATCCAAGAGAGGAGAGGAAGCTGCAGAAGAAAAGTTGGAAGCTCACAGAGGTTGGTTCATAAGGTTTAAGGAAAGAAGCCATCACCATAACATAAAGTGCAAGGTGAAGCTGCAGTAAGTTATCCAGAAGATCTAGCTAAGATCAGTGATGAAGGAGGCTACACTAGACAACAGATTTTCAATGTAGGTGAAACAGTCTGCTTTTGAAAGAAGATGCCACCTAAGACCTTCATAGGTGAGAAGAGAAGCCAATGCCTGGTTTCAAAGCTTCAAAGGACATGCTGACTCTCTTGTGAGGGGCTAATGCAGCTGGTGACTTGAAGTTGAAGTTAATGCTCATTTACTATTCCAAAAATACTAGGGCTTTTAAGAATTATACTAAATCTACTCTACCTGTACTCTATAAATGGAACAACAAAGCCTGGATGACAGTACATCTGTTTACAGCATGGTTTACTGAATATTTTAGGCCCACTGTTGAGACCTACTGCCCAAAAAATATTCCTTTCAAAATATTACTGCTCATTGACAATGCACCTGATCACCCAAGAGCTCTGATGGAGAATGAATGTTGTTCTCATGCCGGCTGACACAACAACCATTCTTCAGCCCATGAAGTCATCTAAACTTTTGAGTCTCATTCAAGAAATACATTTCATAAGTCTATAACTGCCATAGACAGCAATTCCTCAGATAGATCTGGGCAAAGTAAATTGAAAATCTTTCAGAAAAAATTCACCACTCTAGATGTCATTAAGAACATTTGGGATTCATGAGAGGGGGTCAAACTATCAACATTCACAGGACTTTGGAAGAAGTTGATTCCAGCTCTCATGGATGACCATGAGGGTTTCAAGACTTTGATGGAGGAAGGAACTACAGATGTGGTGGAAATAGCAAGCGAACCAGAGTTATAAGTGGAACCTGAAGATGGGACTGAACTGCTGCAATGTCATCATCGAACTTACATAGATAAAAAGATGCTTCTTATGAGTAAGTAAAGAAAATGACTTAAGATGGAATCTACTCCCAGTGAAAATGCTGTGAACATTGTTGAAAAGACAACAGAAGATTTAGAATATTAAAAAACCTAGTCGATAAAGCAGCAGCAGGGTTTAGGAGGTTGATTCCAATTTTGAAAGAAGTTCTACTGTGGATAACATGTTATCAAACAGCATCATGATAGAGAAAGGTTTTGTGACAGGAAGAGTCAATCAATACAGCAAACTTCGTCATTGTTTTAAGAAATTACCACAGCCATCCCAGCCTTCAGCAACGCCCACTCTGATCAGTTAGCAGCCATCAACATCAAGGAAAGACCGCTTCATCAGCAAAAAGATTTCAACTTGCTGACAGCTCAGGCATCATTAGCACTTTTAGCAATAGTCTTTCAATTAAGGTGTATACAATATTTCTTAGACATAATGCTATTGCACACTTAAAAGACTACAATATAGCATAAAAATAACTTTTATATGCATTAGAAAACCAAATTGTGTGACTTGCTTTATTGTGACATTCATTTGATTATGGTGGTCTGAAACTAGATCCATGCTATCTCTAAGGTATGCCTGCATGAAAAAAGTTCAAATATCTAACAGGGCTTCTCACCAGCTGTCTATAAAATCAGAATTTTTTTTTTCAGTTACTCAGCTATGGGTGAATTTTATAGCCAACAGAAGAGGCTGTAATATATTCCTGCAAAAAAAACCCTGAAAACAAAGTTCTTGAGGTAGGCAGACACTTTTAAATCATTATGATCTGTGCCAACTGAGGATCAATCAATGTTTATGATATTTTGTCATTATCAGATGTTTGTACCTCAGTCATGGCTGTTTTGATGGGTGAGTTTTGATGGGACACACACAGACGGAGAGGAAAGTTGCCAAGTGCAGGCGGGGGCTCCCCCAGGGACACAAGTCCTGGTAGTGCAGGCTGGGGGCAGCTGAGTGTTCACAGGAGGGACCTGGACAGCTCAAAAAGGAAAAAGCTAAAAGTCACATGACTTACTTCAAAATTGTACCCACGAGTAACTCTGAAATACATTATCATTCCTCCACATTCTTGGACTAAAAGTTTGCAAATGTTAAGAAACTGGAATTTCTTCGGTCTGGAAAACAAAATAATAAATTCTGTTCCTACAGGTCCATCCACCCACAGGAAATTCGGAAGCATGTTCTTCTGGCTTGGTGTGTAGGAGCTTCTGGTTTAGCTGAGGATTCCAGGAAAATAGTGCTTTTCAGGGACTCCCAATTATACAAGAAGAAGCAAAAACCAAGGCCCGGGACAAATGCAGCCTGCCAGGCTCACCAGAGGCCTGGGGGCCGGTTCTGGACGCCGGCCTGGTGCCTTTCCCTCTCACACGGCATCGTGACAGATGTCTAGTCCCATGGTCCGTTACATGAGGGGGAGGGAGGAGGCTGCCCCCGGCCAAGAGCGGGGCGGTGGCCACGAAGACTGAAACTTGAAGTGTTTGCTTCAGGAGAAGCCGCATTGCACACGGGGTCGGCCGATTAGTGAGGGAGGTTTCCTGAGATGTGAAATCACCAAGATCAAGGAAAAGCTTTAAAGCGTAACACACCAATGTTCTGCTCACGCGATCCTCAGAGCCGCCTCAGCAGTGACTCTGTGATTATCTGTGTGTTTCTGCTCACGGGATCCTCACAGCGGCCTCGTCAGTGATTCTGTGATTATCTGTTTCTGCTCACGGGATCCTCACAGCGGCCTCGTCAGTGACTCTGTGATTATCTGCGTGTTTCTGCTCGCGGGATCCTCATGGCGGCCGCGTCAGTGACTCTGTGATTATCTGTGTGTTTCTGCTCACGGGATCCTCATGGCGGCCCCCTCAGTGACTCTGTGATTATCTGTGTGTTTCTGCTCACGGGATCCTCAGGGCGGCCCCCTCAGTGACGCCATGATTTTCTTCACCCTCAGGCAAGGTCCAGAGCCCTCTGACGCCTGCGTCACCTGCGCGGCGTGACTGGAGGGACGAGGCAGCGTTGGGATGGAGCCCCGGTTATGCCCTCGGTCACTGCGCCGGCTGACAAAGCCCGGGGGTGTGGAGAGAGAAGCCTGGGAATGGCTGTGGCCTCGCGGGCTGGGTGTTTAAACTCCCATCTCCCAGGACAACCTTGATAAAGGACTCAGAGCCCCCCGAGAGCCGGAGAAGGGACGGCTCTGGGGCACGTTTTACATCGTTTCCCTGAGAAGCCGGCAGGAGCGAGCATAGCTGCCACAGCAATGAGCAGCCGATTGAGGCACCTCTCCCAAGCCGCTTGCTCAGAGACAGAGGCAGCAGCCAGCCTAGGTCTCAGGGTCCCAGCAGTGGCCCTGGCTGCCCTCCACGTGTACATTGGTGATTCGCTCTTCAAATGGTTGGCCAATGGCCTTGTGGAGGCAAGGGCTCAGGAGGGCAGCGTCTCGAGGAGCTGGTGTCTTGGCCGCTGTTGTTGACTGGGTGACCCCAGGAGCCACCATCGTTTGTGACATAGAAGGAAAGCTGCAGTTTCCTGCTGAAAGAACCAAAAACAGTGTTCTTCGAAAATAGTGTCTGCAACTTCTTCAAGGCATATTTCTGTTTGGTTTTCAGTTTTGTAACATTTTGCTATCCCTTGAAGCCACATAAATGTGTAAAGTTTAAAAGAAAATCCACCAACTGGCTGAGAAGAATCCAAGAAGTTAAACGTTAGCGTTCTCAGTCTTTCTCCAAATGGAGAAAGCGTCCACCATTATGTGCTTCTATGTGAAGAAGGCGTTTTCCTGCGTGCACCTGAGAATACTGAGAAAATGGACGCACATAACCTGAACGGATCTTATGTAACACAATGGATTTTACACGCACAACGCACATACCACACACACACCACACACACACACCACCCATACCACAGAACACACACACACACACAACCACAGACACCACACACACACCACCCATACACACAACACCCATACCACACACTACACACATGCACACACCACGCACACTACACTACACAACACAAAGACACACACCACACACATGCACACACCACACACACTACACAACACAAAGACACACCACATATACACACACCACACACAACACACACAAAACACACACCACACCCATACACACACCACACACACATACCACCCATACACACGCCACACAACACATACATACACACAACACACATATACACACCACTCACACTACACTATACAACACAAAGACACACCACACATACACACAAAACACACACTACACCACACACAAAACACATACACACCACACATACAACACACACAGCACACACACGCACACCACACATACACACCACACACACAACACACACAACACATATACACACACCACACAACACACATACACACACACACTATACCACACACACACCACACACACCACACATACACATACACATCACACACACCACACATACAACACACATGCTACACACAAACACACACCACACACATACACCATATACACACAACACACATATACACACAACACACATACACACACCACATAGCATACACACCACACAGACATATTACACATTACACAACACACACACCATACACCACACATATATGCACACCACACATACGCATACCACACACATATGCACACACCACACACACCACATAGCAAACACACCAGACATACCACACACTACATAACACACACCACACCCCACACACCACACATACAACACACACACCACACACACACCACATAGCATACACACCACACAGACATACCACACATTACATAACATACACAGCATACACCACACATATACTACACACACCACACATATACACACCACACACACCCCACATAGTAAACACAGCTCACAGACATACCATACTCCACACACACACCACACCCCACACACAGACCACACACACACCACACACACACATACACAACACACATACACACACCACACATACACACCACATATACATACCACATAGCAAACACAGCACACAGACATACCACACACACTGCACACACCACAAACACCACACATACACACCACACATACACACACACCACATAGCATACACACCACACATACTACATACTACACAACACACATATACACACACCACACACACACCACACACATACATGCACACATCACACACACACCACACACCACACATACACATATATGCACACACACCAGACATACCACACTACACAGACACACCCACACACACATGACACACAGACCACACACATACACCACACACACCAAACACACATGCTCCACACCCACACCACATAGTATACACATCAGACATACCTCACACTACTCACATGCCACACCCCACACACACACCACATATATACATATATACACATATACACACACCATACATATACATACCACATATACCACACACACTATATACACACCACACACATATACACACTACATAGACCACACATACACCACATACACACACATACACACACACTCCACATAGCATACACACCACAGACATACCACACGCTACACACACACACACATGACACACCCTCATGATCAACATATAGAACACTCCCAACACCCAGGAGGTGTCCCCAGTGCCTCTTCCCAGTCATCACCCCACCCCCAGAGGGTCACTGTTCTGACTTCTATCAGCACAAAGAAGTGTGTCTGCCCTCAAACTCTCTAGGGTTGGGCTCCTGCTTTGAAGACTCTTGTGTCCGGCTTACCTCTGCTTCATTATGTCTGTGATGTGTTGTTGTTCTGTGTGCACCTGTCCTCTCCTGCCACAGAGGGACCCAAGGTGTGACCACAGCACAGGCTAACTGGCCACTGTCCTGTCAGTGCATGTCTGGGTTGTTTGTACTTATTGGCTCCTATGCTCTTGTATGTGTGCGCTAGTGGACACACACATTTGTCCTGGGTTTGTACCTAGCAGAGGAATCGTTAGGTCATCAGTAGACATATGCCTAGTTTGTAGTACCTACTGCCAAACGGTTTTCCAAAGTGATTGCACATATGTACGCCCTGATCAACAATGTGAGTGCTGTTGCTCCATATCATTGCCAAGAGTTGGTACAATCAGCCTTTTTAATTTTAGCCTCTGCACTGAGTGTCTAATGCACTTCCCAAACAAATAATGATAAATAGTTACATTGAGCACATGTGTATATTCTCAGAGGCCACACGGATATCCTCTTTTGATATTACCTGAAAAACAGATGTTTTTAATTCAAAATAAAATAGTATTTTCTAATATTATACCATAAACAAAGATAGTCTTTAGAAAGCATAATGTTTTAAGTTAAATGCATGAAGCACATCTTATATTGTTAGACTGGCTATTTTAAAGTAAATTTAAAAGGAAACATATCGAGAATCTCTGGGCAGACACAACCAGTCAGGTCTCATAAATTACCTCAACCTTGATTGATCTGCAGACATAAGTGACAGTTAACCTGAGCCATCTCTTGTAAATTCCCATTTTAAAGAAGGATAGGATTTAAGTTATCAAAACAATCAGAAGTAGCCAACAAACTTTTAGTAATCATATCAGAATATCATGTAATATCAAGTATCAATCCATCTATCAATAACTGATATCAATAATATCAGTTATTATCATATCAAGGATCATATCAGAATAAACAACCAGAAGTAGCCAACAAACTTTTAATAACCATATCAACGAGGGACTTTCCAATGGGACAGAACAAATGAGGCAGCTGTGCAAGTGTAACCAAGCCAGCATTCTTTGCTTTACTTCTGTGTTCGTCTATTAAAAACCTCCCCCTCGCATTCCCTCAGGGGAGTTCCTGAACCACCTCCGGTTTGGAGCTGCCCGGTTCACGAACTGTTGCTTGCTCAAATCAACTCTTTAAACATGTCACTGTGCCTCGGTTTACCTTTTTGACAGTCTGGTGTCAGAAGTGAGATCTGAAGGAGACCCTCGACAACCCCCGGGAGCAGCGCATAACCAGGCGTGGGCAGCCCCCAGGCCACTGCACTTACTGCTCTCCTGCTGCATTTGGTGGCCACAGGATGAGCCCCTCTAGGAGGTTGAGCTCCACAACTTGCATCCTGAGCTCTCTGACTCCATGGGAGCAGTTTTGTTCCAGAGCTCAGCCTGGGTCTGACAGGGACTGCACTGGAACCTGGATTGGGATCCAGAGTCAAACTGGGTGTTCTACAGGAACTGGCCTGGGTCTAGTTGGAGGCCTCAGGTAAGAAAAATGTGAGAAAAACAGGAAATTATGGGTTCATCAGAATCCATGGAGTCTGGGACTCCCCATCTGGAACTCCAGCTCATTTTATGTTCAGAAACTACAGACCCAGAGCCCGTGGCTTTCTCGAGAAATGGGTGCAGCTCAGGAGGATGACTCCGAGTCACAGTGGCCACAGTGGGAAGTTTATTCCAGACAAAATAATCCACGTACTGGCACATTCAAGAAAAAGGAATCCTGAGTGCCTGCAAAACCACGCAATACATTTTTTGATTGGCATACAGATTGATTTTACACAGAATGACTCCAAAAATACAGCCTTCCTAAAGGAATCTCTACAGCACTCGAACAAAACACTATTTTGAGTCTACTAACATTTGATTTCTTGCCTTTTCCATATGAAGATTCTGAAAACCAACTTCCTTACAAATTAAATCCTCCACTGAGCCTGGGGCATCTGCAACAACTAACTCAGATTTTGGCCTTGCACACAACCCTGAGCTATTACAAAAGCAGCCACCTGAAGCTGAAGAGGAGGACTTGTCAACACACCAGTGTCTCCCGGCCACTCCCTAAACATGGCCTGCAGTCCCAATAAGGCTGACCCCGGACAACAGGCAACTATGCCCACAACTCCTCTCTGGAGAAAACTTAATGTCCTTTCTCCCTGCCTTAGAGATACTGAAATCTTTAAAATGCAGGCATCTGGGAAATGACTCATCAGAAGGGAGAAAAAATGGGAACACTGTAGAAAAACTGGCAAGTGGAAAATCTTAAAGTCCCTTCCATATGTATTAACAAAAGACTTTGGCCATCCAAACAGGTAACTTTATCTGCCAAGAACACAATTTGGACCGACCAGTGAGTTTTGTACCTGGCACAGGGCTACAATTTGAGAACAGAAGTCAGGAATCTCTGCATCTGTTTGGCTGTATATATGTATGTTATTTATGTGTTACATCATTCTACCTCTGAATGGTATCATTAGAAATAATATTAAAAGAGCTCTATTTTACTAGCCTAAAGAAAAATAAGTGCTTATATAAATTTTCTGCGGCAGACCAAGGATGGACAGCGTTCATGCCCGCTGCCATGCGGTCACTCAGGGTTCACCAGAACAGCTGGTGACATCACCAGGGACATGCCAGCTACGAACCAGAGAGGTCCATCGGATCTCACCTGCTGCCACATTCAACCATCTCAAGCTGCTTCAGACTCAAATCTGCAAATCTTCTCGACAGCTGCCCTCTGGACTCAGCCACGAAGATCATAATTTGCTCCAGATATTAACCTTCGCTTTTCTCGTTTTCATAAAATACCTTGAGTTCCCTTCAAGCCATACAATCTGAAATGAGCAATTTAGCCTCAATGGTGCTCCAAATTACACATTCTTGACACCTTAACAGGTCAGTAAGGAGGAGTTTGTGCTCTTATTGATCTAAAAAAACATTGTTTCTATGTTAATAAATTAGAAATTGTTACCCAAAATTTAAAGGCGCTTAGGAAACAAATACACGTCTCTGATCTACAGGTGCTATCTCCTCCACTGATGGATTTAATTAGTTAAGTCTCAGCTCCTCAGAGTCTCTGCTCCAGGGAATTTGTCAGTCCTTGGCTATTACTTTCTTACCTTCGTGGCCCTTTTCTCCCCAGTGTATTGTATCTGCTTAGGGGATTCCAGCGCTTTCCAGCAGCCACTCACACATCAAATGGTTGCCATCAGGATCAGACGACGTGGAGAAACCACATCCTGCTCCCCCAGCCTTCAATGCCCAGGTAACCTTGGACAACAATGGCTCCGAGACCTCACCTCGCAGTGCAGCCATGGACAAGGCATCCTCCACGGGACCCTCCCTCCCAGTGACTGTGCGGGTCATGGCAGCTGAGAGCAGGGCTGCACTGTCAGGTCACCCTCTCCGCTTGCTGAGACCTGTTAAAGTAAACATTTGGGCCTTGGTTTACATTTTTAACAGCTAAAAGTTTTTAAAATGTCATCCTGGAAATAAGCTGACACCATAATGGTCCTAATGGGATCACTGAGTTCCAGTGGGTGAGGGTTTGGTAAAAATGGCACAGAATGGGCTGGGCTGGTTGAGAATGGTACAATGTTGGCTTGTCTCTTGCTCTGCTGCTTGCTAACTATGTGGCTTGGCGAGGTCCCGGAACTTTCTACATGCAGCGTCTCCAAAGTTCAAAAGTCCACAGCTCATGTTTAGAGCGCTGGCTTTCCAGATGGAACTGGGTCTCCAGGGGCAAAAGGGCAGTGCGTCATCTTCTGTTCTCATGCTGCCCAACGGCTCTTCAGAAAACAACATCAACGGGCATTTCCAGAGCGCTCTGGTCTCTAACCCAGTCCCAACCACATTTGGTTTTATACTTGCAGGAGCCTTGGAGTCAGGTGTAACAGACGTTGTCTCCATTGCAAAGGAAGAAGTGAGAACAGGTTCCTGGCCAGGCGGAGCTGGTGGGTCTTTGTCCCAGAGGCGGGGTGAAACCTCCCGGGAAACGGAGGTGCCACATCCTCTCCTTCTCTCGCCTGCTTACCCACCTGCTGTGGCAGACGGCATTTTCCAGCATCTCCCACCCCACACTCTCCTCTGCAGTCTGCTCTGGCCACTCCCTCAGGAGAGGCTCTTGTTTCTTTACCCCTCACACCTGGGCAGGACTTGCGGTTCAGACTGAGGGTCGGAGGCTTGAAGCTGTTGGCTGCAGGCACAGCCCTGACCTGGCCTGGAGCTGATGTCACCTGCTTCGGGAAGCCACCCCATGTGAGAAGCACCACGCTGGCTCCATGCACATGGGCAGCCCCAGCTGCACAGAGAGCCCACGTGGAGAGACAGAGAGAGGCCAGGCACACTCAGAAAAGCCCAGTGAGAGGTGGGTCCCTCCACCTCAGCTGCACCAGCACCTGGATGATCAGAGGATCCCTTGCCCATGGAATCATGTGCAAAATCAAACAGGTGTTTGAAGCTACTAACTTTTGTGAGAGTTTGTTATATAGCAGTAGACAATCAAAAGGTGTACCATGGAGCAGGGAGGGCACCCACTCTGTGCTTTTCTAGGCTAAGAAAGCAGCATCGAAAAACCCTATCACAACGCCATCGAGCTTCACCCCAGAAAAGTTGCTAAGGGTCTAGCTGAGAGTGCAGCTGCTGGACCAGACAGGCTGGGGTGAGTCCTGCCCCATGGAGCCACACAGCTTTGCTTCTCCTCATTCCTGCACTCGTGACTCTCCACACCTCGAAGCGAAGACAAAGTGGCCTTCACCTCCTGTGGGGGCGAAAAGCATCCACACCCAGACAGTGGCACACCTAGAACAGTGCACCCACCCTTACTGTTCCCAGGCTGCATCCAGAAACAGGCTAACGTGAAGCCTGCAAGGAAGGTGTTAGACTTTGTGACCCGAATTCACCTACAGGCTCTCAGCATTTGTGACTGTGGCCAGGGCTGGCGTCACCTTAGGACCCCATTTAATCGGGATGCTTTCCAGCCCGAGAGTCAGCTGAGGAAGGTGCAATACTGATGGTGCCCTCCGCATAGCTGCAAGATGTTTGACGTCATCCGGGACCTGCTTCAGCTGCTGCTGCTGTGGAACAAACATTCCAGGATTTAGCAGCTTTAAACATAAGTTTTATTTTGCCCGTACACAGAATGTTGTGTGTCAGAACCTTGGTAAGGGTTCAGCTGGGCAGTTCCCACGTGGAGCCATTCATGTCGCCGTGGCCAGCTCCAGGCTGGATGCCACGTGGCTCAGGCACACATATCCCTGGCCAACATGGTGAAACCCATCTCTACGAAAAATACAAAAATTAGCCAGGCATGGTGGCAGGTGCCTGTAATCCCAGCTACTTGGAAGGTGGAGGCAGGAGAATCACTTGAACTCGGGAAGCAGAGGTTACAGTGAGCCAAGATCGTGCCACTGCACTCCAGCTCGGGCAACAGAGTGAGGCTTTGTCTCAAAAAAAGTAAATAACAATTTCACTGGTTTTGTGAAATTTCCCACGACATTTCTTCTTCCACTGAAACCCCCTGTTAAATGGGTCACTTCACTGGAATTATAATTTTACGTGTTTGGCAGGTGGGGAAGGGAACAGAAGCAATCGATTCGGGTGGGTTTGGTCGTGGAAGGGTGATTTGTGGTATCGCTAAGGAGAGACGGACCTGCCAAGAAAGCTGGTGAAGGATCCCACAGTGGGAAATGGCTCTGAGGAGTCACTGTGTGGGGAGTGAGCCATTCTCACTCGGTGTGAGCAGTGTCTAGGTTGGATGTTGACAAAAACGAGCAATTTAGTGGAGATGTCAGGAAGAGTCTATGTCACCAGCAAGAGGGCTGTTCCTGCACCAAGAGATGCAGCTCTGGGAAGCCTCTTAGAGGGACACCAACCACAGCTTCCTGAGGGTGCCCCCAGCCACCACCCACAGCAACGCCCTGGAGCCCGTCACTGTGATCTCTGGCTGGTGACTCAGAGCACTTCATTTTTCCATTTTCTTAGGAATTAAATTCCTAGATTGCATTGAAGTAGTAATTTCAAAGGAGCATTTCGTAAACAGAACTGTAAGGAAATGGAAACATTAACAGGAATGTTCTCTTATTCAAAGCAACATGTGAGGCTGTGAAGCTACAGAACTGCCGGTCGGTTTCAGGGGGCGCCACCGGTCTCCAGCTGGAGTCTGGCTCAGCAGCTCCAACGCCCCATTGGGAAACCAGGGGGTTTGCTCCACACCAGCTTGTCCTTTTGGGTTTCCGTACACTTCGGTAATAAAATCAATGATGTTTTAAAATAGTCATTTCCTTCCATTAAAAAAAAATGGGTCCACAGTGCCTGCAGCAGTGGCTGGGCTGAACTTTGTCTCCAAGTGAGCAAACGACATTTTGCTAAAGTGTAACAGTTCTGTCTCTGGCAACCGATGCTTCTTCCAGGGCTAAGAAGGGTCTCAGAGCCACAGTCTGGGGGACCTGCACCTCCACAGCAGACAGGAGCACCAGGCCTGTTGGGCGCAGGTGCCAGGCTGGGTACCATCAGCCGCTCCTTCCCTGCTCATTCGCAAGCGTTTACCCGAAGCCGCTGCGATGGTCAGCTCCTCTCTGGGATCCAGAGTTTCATGCTGGCCAGTGAGAGGGCAGAGACACCGGCACATCACGAAATCACAGGACCTGCCTCTGTGCCTTAGAGTGAGAAGGAGGGAGCATCGGAAGAGGTTAAGGTTATGGGCCCTAAAATGAGACCACTGGAATTCCCTGTCAGGTTCTACCACCACAATCTCAGTTTCCTTGTCACTAAAACAGGAGTACAAATAACATTTACTCCATAGCAATTAGTGAGATTGAATCAAATATTCATGTGAAGTGCCTGCTGTAAAGTAAGCCACAGGCTTCTCAGGATGAAGGAAGGCAGGGCCTGCTCTGATGGAGGTGGCGGAACTTCTCTCCCCTGTCCCAGCCGGAACAGAAGGCCTGGACTCAAGGCTACGGCAATGAAATTTCAGCACACATGACAGAAATTGGTAATTCAGTGTTGTCCTGGATGTGGTCTCCAGATCTATGCAACAAAGCATTCCAAGCCCTGGGCTGGCTGCTGAGGCACTGAGAGAGGCCTGACCTTTGTCATGGCACCTCACACTGGGACAGAGGAGCAGAAGTGTCCTGCATAGACACAGCAGCCGGCTCTGGCTTCAGCTGACTGCGTGGCCTTCAGCAGGTGTGCTGTCACCTGCGCACAGGGTGTCAGTGGTCCCCAGGGTCCGTGGGCTCTGAACTCCACACAGCTGTCAACATGCGGGTGGTGCTTATGAAAACACCACTGCCACCAGGTTCCAGGGGACAAGTCACGACGTGGACCAACCCCACATAACCCGTACACAACGCCACCCGGGCAACAAAACAAAGCACCTTTCCCAACACACTCTGCTCCACACGACGGAGTGGGGAAATCAACACGAGGTAAATCTAATTGTCGTTTCTGCATTTCGCTTTTGAGTATCCTCTTCATTTTCCGCACATTCTGTGTCACTTCCTCACCACAACGTCTTTTACAGCCTGGAGGGAGGGTATGCTGCAAGAAGGAAATTAAAGTAGAATGTGACCGTGGAGGAGTGAAGCACTTTAATACAGCTCAGGTGCCGAATTACAAGAGCATTCTTCAGGAGAAATGTGGGTTGATTTGTAGGCTTAACAGATCTTCATTTTCTGCCGTTACAATGTGTCCAAGTTGATGTGTTTGGCTGTTCCGTTGACTCATAAAGGAATTTGAGTTAAAGCTCAATACTTGTTTCATTTATTTTCTGTCTATCTAAATTCCATCTGTGTGGTCAGTTGAGTCGATTAGAGCAAAGTACTAAAGAGGACATGGTCCGTGGTCTCACCGCTGTTTCTCCTCAAATGCCAAGCAAAGAACCTTGCACAGCCTGGGTCCTAAATAAATTATCGATAATTGATTAACCAGTTGGGAGTTTCCGTTTTCTGTCTTGTGAGACCATCTGAAGACGGTTGGGGTGTGGATGGAATGTTGCAAGTTCTACGCCGGCAAACAGCGTCGTTTGGAAAGCACCTCCTTAGACACCACTGGGGACGAGAGACGCAGGTCCAAGGCCTGCACTCCGCAAGTCTGCAACCTAGCTGAGAGGTGGAAACACACAACAGTCAGAAAATCGGTCTGTGGTTACCCGTCAGAATGAGCAGCAGGAGCACGTCATAGTCCTGGGCCGAGTCATCCATCGCCCACGCTCTGACTCTGCCTTGGCTGCAGTTTTGAAATGAAAGGCACGGCTGAGCCAGGCAGCGAGGCGGCATCGTGGCCGGGAGGTGGAGCGAGGGAGCCCCTGCGTCCTCCGAAGTTCTGGTCTTCATGAGAGGAGCGGCTCCGCAAGTGCAGGCCACTGTGAAACTCGCTGGTCGCCCACTTAGGAACTTTGCCCTTCACTATGTGTGACTTACACCTCAACTTCAAAATCAAAGAGGACAATGATTTTAACTACAGCCAGGCACACATTTAGTTGAGTCTGGAAACTTTTGTATTTCTGGCACATCAAGCATCATCTGCCACATAGAATGATTGTGGCCTGGAGAAGACAGTTAAAGAAAGAAGATTCTTGAAAGTGCATCACCACTTGCTTCCTGATGGAAAAGATGGAAAAGCATATACAGTGGGCCGTGAACAAAGAGGGGATTCGGGGCCCAACGCCTCCCACCCCTGCACAGCTGAAAATCCGCAAAGAACTTTTCACTCCCCAAAACACTTAGGTTCTCATAGCCTTCTGTTGACAGGAGCCTTACCGCTGACATGAATAGATAAGTAACACATATTTTGTATGCTACATGTTTTACATACAGTATTTTTACAATAAAATACGTTAAAGAAAATGGTATTAAGAAAATCAGAAGAGACACTAAGTTTACTGTTCATGAAGTGGAAGTGTGTGTCGTGAAGGCCTTGCCTCCTGGTGTGAGGGGGAGCGGTGAGTAGGATGGCAGCACTGCAAACCCCCCCCAAGCTTGCCTTCTGTTCTCCAGAGCTACAGGCCTTCACCCTCCTCTTCCCCACCTGGAGGGGCTGAGGTTGGGGGGGAGGGAGGGCTTGGTCCTGCTGTCTCAGGGTGGCAGAGGCGGGAGAGGCAGAGCAGGGGGCAGGGAGGTGGCAGAGGCAGACTCACCCGGGACGATGTTTCTTGAAAACAACCTCACATCCCATGCAGTTCGATCGCATGCATTTGTTTTCTCCTATCCATTTATTTGTGTAGAAAATTTTTCATCTGATCTTTTGAAATTCAAAACTTGTCACGAAAGGAGTAGTTAATATTTCGAAAACGAGTTTTGCCCTCCAGTCCATAATCCATGATTTAATGAGTTTTGCCCTCCAGTTTGTAATGCATGGTTTATAACACTCTTCCAGTAAAAGCATGCAAGTCCCTGGTGTGTCACACAGTTCAAGGCTCTGAGAAGAGCATCGTGCCCATGGGAAATGTCGTATCCCAGAGTCCTATACAAATCTCAGCAAAATACAGGGGATAGAATTTTCCCTCCTCTTAACGAGATGCAGTACATGTGTGCATGTGTGATGGTTAATTCTAGGCATCGACTTGACTGGATTCAGGACACCTGCATAGCTGGTGAAGCATGATTTCTAGGCATCTCTGGGGAGATCAGCGCGTGGGTCGGTGGACGGAGCAGGGAAGATCTGCCCTCACTGCGGGCTGGCACTGCCCAATCAGCTGGGGACCCAGAGGGAACAAAGGTGGAGGAAGGGAGAATTCTTTCTCTTCCAGAGCTGAGACACTGTTCCTCCGGCCTGTGGACTTCGGAGCTCCAGACTCCCCGGCTTTTGGGCCCCAGGGCTTGGGGATTTGCCCTGGCAGCCGCCGGACTCACAAGCCCTCAGCCCAGGACTGAGAATTACACCACGGGACCCCTGGTTCTGGGGCCTCCCTGGTGCTCCAGCTTGCAGAGGGCACTTCGCCAGAAGCCTCCGTCATTGTGTGAGCCGGTTCAGGCCCCCAGTAATCCCCGCTCACATACCCACATCTACATCTCATCCTGTTGGTTCTGTCTCTCTGGAGAACTCTAACACAGGCTGTGTGGCTTCTCCTAAAAGATTCCGCTAGTCCCCGAGCATCAGTCCCTACCAGGCAGGAAGTTACTCAGAGTTCCTAGTACCTACCTGGCTTGGTGCCTGGCACGGTGCACGTGCCCTAAAATAGGTAGCTATTTATCATATTTACTATAAATAGAGATTACGGAAACAGTTAAATGGAAAGAAAATGTATTTCCACAGGTATGCATTGTTCTATTAAAGAATTTAGAAGTAACAATCAGCTTTCATGAAATTGAGCTTCATTGAAATTGAAGTCACAGAAAAATTCTGTGGTTGACAAACTTACCCTGAGAATCTCTACCCCTGCCCCCCTTTTCTGTGGCTCATTCACCCTCTTTCCCCACACTCCTGTCCTCTGCTCTCCAATGTGAAGGGCTCTGCTCCGCAGCGGCACCTGTGCTTAAACACTGACCACAGCCCGAGGCTAGAAGCTCCAACTGTGATGATGGAATTCCAGGCACATCCGTGGAGTCCGAAAGGACCGAGGGATGGGGGTGAGCAGAGCCAGTCATGCGGTCAGCTGGGCCCACAGCCTTTGGAAGAGACAGGATCCCCACTGCCCGGGGTGGCTGGGCTCAGGGTCTAAGCCCGACCTCAGCTCTGGGCAGCAGAGCATTTACGCCCTCCCTGTCAGAGAGCAGGTTCCTCCTGGCTTTCCTGGAACTGGGCTGTTACGAATGTCCCTGGTCTTGGCAATTTTTAGACAGCGACGTTCCTGGAAAAGTCATCTTTTCATGAGTGAGCTGTCACTGTAATACCTTTGTCCTTCAGATGGGAACTGATCCCTGGGGTAAGGACAGAATCCCACGGCGCAGCCGAGACACCGCCGTGGCCACAGGAGTGCTCCTGATCCCAGGCGTGCCAACATTCCAGGGCTTCTGTCTTCCAAAGATGCAAAAGGAACTATAAGGGGTTTTATTTCCGGTTTTGACAGCATAGGAGGTAAAACGCCTCATAATGTCAGTTTATTTTGTTAAAGACTCCAAGTGAATATGAAAATGAAGCTAAATTCAGTTTTTCAATGTCACTCTAGCTTGCCTTTGAGCGTGCTGGGGGTCACTGAAATAGTCTTCAACTGGTTCCTCTTACAAATGAGACTTGTGTCCCGAGAGATCAGATAACGCCTCCAGGTAGAGCCGGCACACCTGGCCTCCGGGTGCTCAGGGCTCTTCTGATTGCCACGGGGTTGAAAATAAAAGAGAAGACCCTGCCGCTCAGGACGCCAGCGACGAGGGGGATGTTAATTAGCCACGGTTAGCGTTCTGTCCCGGGAAAGCATTGCTTAGTAATTGGTAGTAAATAACACTTTGAAAACTCTTATGTTGAGGGAATGTCTCCATCCTGTCACCCTCATCTGTCTGTCCCCATCCTCTTCCAAAGGACATTCAGAACTGGGGAAAGGACCTAGTAAAATAGGTCAGAAAATGGGAAAAAAGATTAAGAACAAAAAATCAGTATTTTAATGAAAATACGAGGACAAAAATTCTTGATATTGTAAAAACTCTGGTTTTGTGTGTAAAAATAGTAACCGAGAACAATTAGGCATAGAAAATGCCTCACGTTCATGTGATGCTTTAATTACTCCCAGGAGAACATCACTAATTATGTAAAGGGTCACTTGAGTCGTTAATTATCCTTCCCTATTCATTTCTAAGCAAACTTTTTAACTTAGCCTCATTCGCCAATTTATTTCTCAATTAGATTTCTATTTCTGCTTCATATGCAGCTAAAAATAGTTCCCCATTTTGTTTCTTTAATGTTGTTTGTTTTCTTCTCTTCTCCCTAAAAAGCCACTTGGAAAGCTGGCATGGCTGTCAAACCAGACCCTGCTTCTCTCTGAAGTCCAGGACCCTCTGGCTTGGAATTGCCGGCCTCCCGGGCCTGCAGGGTCTCCCGTCACTCCCAGGACCCTCCTTTCACCCCCTCTCCCCTTCCCCATGCTCCCTGGATCGCCCACACCCTCCGCATTTTGGACGTGTGACAAATGCATGACCGATGCCTACAGGTGATGACCAGGGAGGTTCAGCTGACAGATTTCTCCCTCCTCCCACCAGGCCCCACCCAGGCCTCACCTCTCAGAAAGGAAAGTCCTGGTTTACCAATTCACGCACTAATGTTAGCGATTTAACACCTCTTGCTTCTCCTCTGAAAGGGAATCAGAGGGGAGAGCATAACTCGGAAAGTGAGGAGGCCCTGGCAGAGCAGAAGGGTCCGGAGGGCAGCCCCACCGACCTGCTCCCTGCCTGTGGAGCCAAAGCGTGGGCTCTGCGCTGGGCTTGAGGGCGAGTGCTCAGGGAGGAGCCCTGCTGTCCTGGTGCTGGCTGAAGCCTCCAGACCGGAGTAAGCGGAACCAGCAGTCACTCATACATCTGCCCACGTGCTCATCAACAAACATCAACACCTGCTGTACGAACCCACCATGCGCAGCATTCACTGGAGGGGCCGACATCCAATACTCTCTCTAAATATTGTATCCTATCGCATCATATTCTATTAAAAGTAGTTCTCCAACAGAGTGGCAACACCTCCTTGTACAGGGGAGTTTAAAGAACTCTGAGCCTGGTTGGTCTGAGAAATTGGAGGATGGCAACAGTCAGGGCCCCAGGAGAGGAGAAAGAGACAACTCCTGGAAGATCTAGTCAGAATCAGGAGGGAGAGGCTGGTGGCCTCTCTGTGAGCCCCACCTGCCAGGGTGGGAGAGGGGGCCCGGGCAGGGCTGCGCCCCACGCTGGTGTATGCCTGCTGGAGGTGGGAGAGGGGGCCCGGGCAGGGCTGCACCCCGCACTGGTGTGTGCCCAGCTCTTGGACAAACCATCTGAGATGTTCTTCCAGCTGCTCTGGCTCCATTGTGGAGCCTCCCGCTGAGCTGAGTAGGGGCCCCCCCCGGCCTGGCACTAAACTCTGCTTAGATAGGTCTAAGGGTCTCTGCTTTTCCCCCAGCGAGGAAAAGCAGGATGCTTCTCCAGACTGGGAGGGCTTTCCTAAGGCAGACACCCGACCCAAGACAGGAGGAAGGTGAGGCATGTGCCTGGGGCAGAGTGTGCCTGGGGCTTCCAGACATCAGCAAGGCTGAGGCAAGAGAGGCAAAGTGGAGGCTGCGAGAGGGATCCAGGAGGAGGCTCAGGCCCAGATCAGGTGTGGCCTTGCATGTAGGGCGACCACGTGCTTCACATAATATGTCCAAACCAGGACATTTCCAATAGGGGACATGAGTAATGCTTACGCTGGGGCAACGGGCAAAGCCAGGCCAGGCCCAGCATGGCAGGTGGTTGCCTGTTCAAAGGTGTAAACCAAAATGTATTTGAGGCAGGTCTCAATCAACTTAGAGGTTGATTTTGCCAAGGTTAAGGACCATGGGCCAGGGCGCAGCCTCAGGAGGTCCCAAGAACACGCACCCAGGGTGACAGGGTATGGCTTGGTTTTATACATTTTAGGGAGACTGAAGTTACAGGAAAAGACACAAAGCAATATCTGGAAGGTAAACATTTATTTGGTCCAGGAGGTGGGACATCTCAAAGCGGGGTGTGGGGGCCTTCCAGGTCACAGGTGGATTACAGGATTTCCTGGTTGGCAGTTGGGTAAAACAGAGTTAAGCTGTGCCTGAAGACTTGAAATCAGCTTGAGTTAAGATAAAGGGGGTTGTGGAAGCCAAGGTTCTTGTGGATGAAGCCTCCAGGTAGCAGGCTTGAGAGAGAGTGAACGTGAATTTCTATTATCAGGACCTTAAAAGGTGTCAGACTCTCCAGAAAGACCTAGTGAAGGACGGGGACTCTCCACAGAGTGCAAGATTCGCCAAGAGGCAGCTTTGCTGGGCCATTTCAAACTATGTCAAAGAAATATATTTCTTCAGGGCCTGCTAGCTGTCATGTGATGCTCTACCAGCATCTGGTGGGAACTTGCTATCTTACTGCTATGAAGAGTCTGTTTGGTCAGCCTTAGGAGCTCTGTTTTTATGTTAATGTTGGTCACAAACTCCAAGGAAAGGAGTGTATAGTGAGGTCTGCCCAATCCCCTCTCCCTGTCATGGCCTGAACTCATTTTCCAGGTTTCTTTAGGATCCCCTTGGCCAAGAGGGGAATACATTAAGTTGGTTGGGGGCTTAGAATTTTATCTTTTGTTTACAAAGGCATATTGAGGACTTTGGTCATTTTTCTAAGAGCATCGGGTAACTGCAGAAGGGCATCAGGCATTGCATGGTTTTAGGGGTGTTCAGCAAAGCCCAAGACTACACAAATCCTGGACCTTCAGAGAAGTGGGGTCTGGTCCAAGAGCTGTGCTGTCTTTCCAATGAAATCATCAATCTCTGAAATAATCTTCTTTGACTCCATGTCCCACATCCAGGGAGCACTGGTGCAAGGCATGGGCTCCCAAGGCTTTGAGCAGCACCACCCTGGTGGCTTTGCAGAGTACAGCCCCCATGGCTGCTCTCACAGGTTGTCGAGTGTCTGTGGTTTTTCCAGGTGCGGGGTGCAAGCTGTCAGTGGACAGCTTTTTGGGGTCTGGAGGATGGTGGCCCCCTTCTCACAGTTCCACTATGCAGTGCCCCAATGAGGACTCTTGTGTGGGGCCTCCCAACCCACATTTCCCCTCTGCACAACCCTAGCGGAAGTTCTCTGTGAGGGCTCTTCCCTTGCAGCAGGCTTCCGCCTGGACACCCAGACTTTTCCATACAACCTCTGAAATCCAGGTGGAGGCTCCCTAAAATCCACGACTCTGGCATTCTGTGCACCCACAGGCTTAACACCATATGGTGGCCATAAGCCACCAAGGCTTATCATTCTCCAAAATGGTGGCTCAAGCTGTACCTGAGCCCCTTTGAGCCATGGCTGGAGCCAGAGCAGCCAGGACATGGGGCGCAGTGTCTTCAGGCTGTGCCAGGTAATGGAGCCCTGGGCCTGTGAAACCATTTTCACTCCTGGGCCTCTGGGCCTGTGATAGGAGGGGCTGCCATGAAGGTCTCTGAAACGCCTTCAAGGCCTTTTCCCCATTTTCTCAGCTAGTTACACTTGGCTCCTTTTCAGTTATGCAAATATCTCTAGCAAGTCATTGCTCCAAATTCTGCTTGAATTCTTCCCTTGAAAATACGCTTTTATTTTCTACCACATGACCAGGCTACACATTTCCCAAACTTTTTACATTCTGCTTCCCTCGTAAATGTAGGTTCCAGCTTTAAGTCATTCGTGTGTTCCTGCATCTGAAAGTAGGCAGTTAGATGCAGTCAGGCCACATGTTGAACATGGCTGCTTAGAAATTTCTCCCACCAGAGAGCCTAGATCATCACTCTCAAGCTCAAATTTCCACAGACCCCGAGGGCATGAACACAATGCAGTCAAGCTCTTTGCTCAGGCGTAACACGTGTGACCTTTGCTCCAGTTCCCAATAAATTCCTCATTTCCATCCGAGACCTTGTTGGCCTGGACGTCACTCTCCATATCACTATCAGCACTTTGGTCACAATTATTTAACCAGTATATAAGAAGCTCTAAACTTTCCCTCATCTTCCTGTCTTCTTCTCAGCCCTCCAAACTCTTCCAACCTCTGCCTGCTACCCAGTTCCAAATCTGCTTCCACATTTTCAGGTATCTTTATAGCAATACCCTACTCCTTAGTACCAATTTCCTGTATTAGGCCATTCTTGCATTACTATAAATAAATATCTGAGGCTGAGTAATTTATAAAGTAAAGCAGTTTAACTGGCTCATGGTTCTACAGGCTTTACAGGAAGCATGGTGCCGGCATCTTCTCAGCTTCTAGAGAGGCCTTAGGAAACTTACAGTTATGGCAGAAGGTGAAGGGGGAGAGGCATGTCACATGGTGAATACAGGAGCAAGTGAGAGAGTGAGAGTGGAGGTGGGAGTGAGAGTGGAGGGGAGAGCAAGAGTGGAAGTGGGAACCAGAGTGGAAGTGGGAACCAGAGTGGAAGTGGGAGCGAGAGTGGAAGTGGGAGCAAGAGTGGAGGGGGAGCGAGAGTGGAGGGGGAGAGCGAGAGTGGAGATGGAAGCGAGAGTGGAGATGGAAGAGAGAGTGGAAGTGGGAGCGAGAGTGGAAGTGGGAGCGAGAGTGGAAGTGGGAGCGAGAGTGGAAGTGGGAGCGAGAGTGGAAGCGCGAGCGACAGTGGAGGGGAGAGCGAGAGTTGGGGGGGAAGCGAGAGGGGAGCGGGGAGTGAGAGGGGAGGTGGGAGCGAGGGGGTAGAGCGAGAGGGGAGGGAGAGAGTGAGAGTGAAAGGGGAACGAGAGTGGAGGGGGGAGCGAGAGTAGAGGGGTGAGCAAGACTGGAGGGGGGAGCGAGAGTGGAGGGGAATGAGAGGGGAGCGGGGAGCAAGAGGGGAGTGGGGGGGCAGAGCGAGTGGGGGGAGCGAGAAGGAGGGGGAGCGAGGGGGAGAGCGAGAGGGGAGGGGAAGAGCGAGAGGGGAGTGGGGAGCAAGCATGGAGGGAAGAGCGAGTGTGGAGGGGACAGCGAACGTGGAGGGACGCCACATACTTTTAAGTGAACAGATCTCATGACTCACTCTCACAAAGTGGGCACCAAGTCATGAGAGAGCTGCACCCATGATCCAATCAGCTTCTGCCAGGCCCCGCCTCCAGAATTGGGGATTTCAATTCAAGGGATTTGGGCAGGGACAAACATCCAAACTATTTAAAACAGAATATTCGAGAACTGCAGGACAATTTCAAAATGTGTAACATGCATATAATGAGAATACCAGAAGAAGAAAGAGATAAATGAATAGATGAAATATTTGAAACAATACTGAGACGTTTCCAACATTTATGATAGACACTACAGATCCAGGAAGCCCAGAGAATAAACAGAATAAATACTAAAAGATCTATGTGTAGGCATGTCATATTCAAACTGCATGAAGTCAAAGACAGAGAAAATATTGAAAGGACTGGCTGGGCACGGTGGCTCACGCCTGTAATCCCAGCACTGTGGGAGGCTGAGGCAGGTAGATTGCTTGAGCCCAGGAGTTTGAGACCAGCCTGGGCAACATGTTGGGACCCTGTCTCTACCAAAAATACAAAAAAGAATTAGCTGGGCATGGTGGTGTGCGGCTGTGGTCCCAGCTACTCAGATAACTGAAGTGGGAGGATCATCTGAGCCAGGGAAATCGAGGCTGCCGTGATCACCACTGCACTCCAGCCTGGGCAATGGAATGAGGCCCTGCCTGTCAAAAGAAAGAAGGGAAGGAAGGGAAGGAAGGGAAGGAAGGGAAGGAAGGAAGGACAGACAACAGGGGAAAAAATCTACTCATAAGGAAGAAAGGAATTAGACCACATCTCTTCAAAACCATGCAAGCAAGAAGAGAGTGGAGTGAAATATTTAAAATATTGAGAGAAAAGTTCACCAACTTAGAAATCTGTATCCAGCAAAATTAACCCTAAAAAATGAAAAAGAAATAAAGACTTTCTCAAACAAAAATTAAGGAAATGTGATGCCAGTAGACCTGCCCTGAAAGAACTGTTCAAAGAAGTTCTTTCGAAAGAAGGAAAATGGGGCCAGGCTCAGTGGCTCATGCCTGTGATCCCAGCACACAGACTCATGCCTGTGATCCCATCCTCGGGAGGCCGAGGTGGGTGGATCACTTGAGGACAGGAGTTCGGACCAGCCTGGCCAACATGGTGAAACTCTGTCTCTACTAAAAATACAAAGATTAGCTTGGCATGGTGGTGTATGCCTGTAATCCCAGCTACTTGGTAGGCTGAGGCAGGAGAATCTCTTGAACCTGGGAGGCAGAGGTTGCAGTGAGCCGAGATGATGCCACTGCACTGCAGCCTGGGTGACAGGGTGAGATGCCATCTCAAAAAAAAGAAGGAAAATGATGTAAGGCAGGAACTCAGGACTACATAAAGAAATGAAAAGTGTTAGAGAAGAAATAAATGAAGGTAAATTAAAATGTTTTTATTCCTCATTTATCTAACAGATAACAGTTTGCTCAAAATAATAGCAGCAACAATATTTGGTTAATAATTGCTGCTTATGGATAAGTTCATTGGATGACAAATTATCGGGGATGGAAGAAGTCACAGGAAGAAGTCACTCTGTTAGAAGGTACTTGCACCACCTGTGAATTGCTGTGGTGTTATGTGAAAGGGAACTTGAATTCGTATAAAAGTATATTGCAAACTGAAGGACAATCATTTTGTAGAAAAAAGTAGACCAAAAAGGATAATTGATATGCAAAGAGATGAAAAATGAAATCACATAAGATGCTCAATTAAGACCAGAGAAGGCAGAAAAAAGAGTGGAAGACCAAAACTCAAAATGAAACAGCAGCAAATAATAGACAATGAATAGAAAACAGTAAGAAATATAGTAGATATCACATTAATCCAACTATATCAATAACTACTTTAAACATCAGTGGTCTAAATGCACCAGTTAAAAGACAGACACTGTCAGGGTGGATAAAAATATAAGCCTCACCTACATGTTGTCTACAAGAATCCCACTGTAAATATTAAGACACAGATATATTAAAGAAAAAGGTATTGGGAACGGTATACCATGCTAACACTAAATAAAAGAAATTGGCAATAGCTGTATTTTAAACAAAACAGACTTCAGAGCAATTATCAGGGATAAAGATAAGTGTTACCTAATGATTAAAGGGTCAGTTCTCAAAGCAGATATAAGAATCGTTAAAGTATATGTACCTAACACCACAGCATCAAAATTGAAGAGACAAAAACCACCGCTGCTACAGCTGCTGGCTGAGGCTCCAGCGCTGAGGCAGGACTGAGTTGGGGGAAGAGGACTTTTAAATCACATGAGAGCTCTGCTATCCCACATTCCTGAGCTTTCTAGCACCAGCCGAGGACGGCCAGCCCTTCCAGGCCACGGCGATCACACTCCCAGGAACGTCTGCCCTCCTGAATTCGTCTCACTCAATATTCAGCTATGGCTGGACACAGGCAGGGCTGGAAACTGCACAGGGCAGACGGGCCCACCAGGCCTGCAGTCAAAGCCCCACACGCGTCCGGGTCCACCTTGACAGAGGCACGGCAGTGCTTCTTGTCTACACCCTTTAAAAAGTATTGGTGAAAGCTTCCCATGGCTGGCCTTTGATTTTATCTTCCTCCTCATCTTGAGATGTAGGCCAAGCACAATTAGGAATTCTGCTCCACAGCCCAGGGGACTGAGACCATGCACCTGCCAGCTGGGAGGCCAAGGGCTGGACGCAGCCACAGACGGCTGCATGCCACACTGCTCCAAGGAACCTGAGAGGACCAGGGTCCAGGCTCGGAAGGGCCGCCCACCCTCAACAGCAGCTCCCGGACCCCTGCAGTTCCTCCCCAGAATTCCACAGCTTGGAGTGGAAAAGGGATTAAGGTTGACAATGTTCTCCAACATCCTAGGCTTTTTGTTAAGAGAGTGGAGGAAGTAATTTTTTTAAGTCTAATATTTAAGTTCTAAAAGACACAAAAAGAGGGACATAGGCAAAGGATGAGTTTCTTCACAGGTACAAGTTAAAATGGCCTGGCTGGGGCACACCTGAGGTCACCATCGTCTCCAGGGTGCCCCTCTCCTCCACCCAGGCAGATGTGGTCTCTAGAACCCAAAGTACTCATCTGGGTGTGGCAGGACATCAGAAGGATCTGAGAGAGTCACGTTTCTGGGAAGCTTCCTTCCTCTTTTGGAAAAGTACGCAGTACCAGCATGGTACTCTTTAGAGAGTGATTAAGTGGGTGCATCTTTCACCCTGTTCTCATCATGAAGCCCCAGGGATTCCCCCTGATGAGTCACTGGGTTCCAGGCTTCTGCTTCATGGGAAAACACACTTAACACGCAAGGAGCTGCCCAGTGTCCGCCAGTTTCTGCCAGAGATTTGATTTTCCCCTGAGCTCAGCCTGGAAAAGCCAGGGCAGCTGCCAGTGTGGGAAGCAGCAGGGAAGTGGAATGACCTTGGAGGGGGTGTCCAGGGGGCAGGAAGAGTAATGGAAAAGTGCCTCAGGGGGCTCAGCCCCTCCAGTGTGCCCCAGGACAGAGGCAGGTGGGGGTGCAAGGGAGGGAGGGTATGGTGAGAAGAGACCCGGGTATGGTGAGAAGAGACCCGGGTATGGTGAGAAGAGGCCTGCGCGGGAGCAGGAGGCAGGACTGAGGCTTCTGCTGGGTGCATGAGCTCAGTCGGGGGCAGGCCACACCTGAGGTCCAGACGGAAGACCACAGCCCCGGGAGTCAGGCACCAGCAGAGGCCTGCGTGGGAAAGGGAGCCTGCTCTGCCCTGAGGACATGGGGGCTCTGGGAGGAGGAAGTGGAAAACGTCCTGAAAGAGCGGGCACTGGCCCAGCAGAGTGGGAGTCACCTTTCACGGACACACGTAAGCACCAACCACCCCGGCGTCAGTGGGAATTCTGAGCAAGGTAGGAGCAGTCGGAACCGACAGAGCGGCTTGTGCGCATCCTGTTTTGTAGGGTGTTGAACTTTAGTCCTACTGTGCGGTGCCTTCCACAGAATCCAGGCCTCCAGAACTGGCCCTGTCTCCCCCTCTGAAGCTCTGGGCACAGTCGCTGCTCTCAGCTCTTCCGCGCAAGGTGCCCCATCTGCGGAAAAGGCTCTTCAGCCCACCCTCAGCCACCCACTCACACTCCCCCTCCGCCCACTCACACTCCCCCACCCACTCACACTCCCCCCACCCACTCACACTCCCCCCACTCACACTCCCCTCCACCCACTCACTCTCCCCCCACTCACTCCCCCACCCACTCACACTCCCTCCACCCACTCACATTCCACCAATCACATTCCCCTCCACCCACTCACACTTCCCCTCCACCCACTCATACTACCCCCACTCACACTCCCACCCACTCATACTCCCCCTCCACCCACTCATAGTCCCCCTCACCCACTCACACTCCCCTCCGCCCAGTCACACAATCCCCTCCATCCACTCACTCCCCCTCTGCCCACTCACACTCCCCCCACCCACTCACACACTCCCTACTGTGGGACCTGCACTCCCCTCCGCCCTCCCACGTGCTGGCATCCAGCTATGACCACAGCCATTTCTCCTGGTCCGCCCCTGTCCACCGGGACGCACTGCTTCAGGGGAAGACTCACCCCTCATGCGACCCCCTCACTGCGCCCTGGGCAGTCACTTCTAAAATGTAGGCCCTCAACAAGGTATTGATGTGTGAATTAATTACCTTGATTCTTACAGAGACCCTCTGCGGTGGAAGGGCAGGTGCTGTGATTCGTACAGATGCACAGAGCTCAAAGTTCATGGCTCACCCAGGTGGAACCGGGAGGAAAAGATGCGTTCATGGAAGGAGCCCAGAGTCACCAGCCAAGCAGCTTACCGAAGGCCCAGGTCTCCCTCTCTGTCGTTTCCCACTAGATACACACGGGTGAAGCCAGATAGATAACAGACAGGTAGAGGATAGATAGGCTGATGATAGGTGATCGATAGATGACAGGCAAATGACAGATAGGCAGATGATATAGATGATCGATAGATGACAGGCAGATGATAGATGACGGGCAGATGATAGATGATAGGCAGATGATAGGTGATTGACAGATGACAGGCAGATGATAGATGATAGGCAAATGATAGGTGATTGATAGATGACAGCCAGATGATAGATGATAGGCAGATGATAGATGATAGGCAGATGACAGGTGATTGATAGACGACAGGCAGGTAGATCACAGATATGATAGATCACAGATGATGGATAGGCAGATGATAGATGACAGATAATAGATGATACATTACAGATAGATGATCAATAGGAAGATGATAGATGACAGGTACATGATAGATGGATAGATCATAGATAAACGACAGAAAGGGACATGATAGGTGATAAATAGGTAGATAGTAGGTAGTAGATGTTAGATGATAGATCGCAGAGAGATGATAGGTAGGTGATAGCTGATTGATACATGACATAGAGATGATAGGTACATAGAGATGGATAGATCATAAATGACAGCAGATGGTAGATGATAAATAGGTAGATGATAGGTTATAGATAGGTAGATGACAGATAAAAGATGGTACATGATAGATGGATAGATCACAGATAATTGATAGATGATAGTTGGATGACAGATGATAGGCGCATGACGGATAGACGATAGGTACATGACAGACGGAGTGATGATAGATGATAGGCAGGTGATGGATAGGTAGAGGACAGATGATGTGGATGGTAAACATTAGGTGACAGAAAATTAGGTATTTGTGAATGCTGAGGGTGGGGGATCAGAGAGAAGCAAATGATAAGCCCAATGAGGTAAGTGTTAATGACCGAATCCAAATAAAGGGTAAAAAGGAGTTACTTGTACTATTCTTATTCTTCTAATTTTTGTGTAAGTTTGAAATTATTTTCAAATAAAAAATTAAAACAACACAAAATTAACGTGTATCTCTCATTCCAGTGCTTTCCACTTGCTGGGGAACGCCGAGCTCTCCGGCGCTGGTCCCGCGGGCGCCCCGGGAGGGGCGTGGAGTCCTGCGTGGGGCGCGGCGGGACGGCCCCAGCGGCACCGCGTGAGTCCCCCCAGCGCTCCCCACCCGCCACTGCGTTTGCGGGGAGAGAATGACTCCCCGTTTTGCAAACGCAGGACACAAAACCAGCCACCGAGCTGAAGCCAGGACCCGCCTATACCTCCGTCTGCGTTTTTCTCCAGCTTTCTGTCCAACCTGATTTCCTCTTTTGAGGCTGTGGGGGTCCCCACCAAAAGGCACTCTAATTTTCTCCATTTTCAGACGCCCCAACCGAGCCCCACCGGCTACAAAGACGACGCGCCCACCCCGGACGGGTCGCTGGTCGCTTTCTTGGGCTTCTGCAGTTATTTAGAAAGGCGGGTACAGGCGGCGGCAAAGGCATCCGCCCCTTCCGAGCGCACACCTGGCCCGGTCCTCCTCTCCCCGCTCCGCGCCGGCCGCTCTTCCCCGTTCTCTCCACTCGGAGCCGGGCGCGCACTGAGCACCCCGTTCCCAGCCCCTCCGCCCACAGAATCAGCGAGGCGCGGCTGGGAGTGGGGCGCGGGGCAGAGAAGAGGGGAGGGGACGGGGAGAGAGGCTGGGGGGTCGCGGAGACCAGAGGGAGCGCGCGGTGGGGACAGAGAGCCCAGGGGCGAGGAGGGCGCGGGGCGCAGGGGAGGAGGAGGTGGGGGGCGGGGAGGAGGGGCGCGGAGCGGCGGTTGTCGTGGGAGGAGGGAGACGAGGACTGGGGGAGCGCGGGGCGGGGACAGGGGCGGGGGGCGGAGCGGCGGGGCGCGGCGGGGACGGGCGAGCAAGGAGCGCGCTCCAGCTGCCGGGACGGAGGGGGAGGCCCACGCGCTCGGGCCGCTCGGCTGCATCTGCGGGGCCCGAGGTCTCCGCGCACTCGCGCCCGGCCCATGCTGGAGGCGGCGGAACCGCTGGGACCCAGGACGGAGGCGGCGGGCGCTGGGCGGCCCCCGGCACGCTGAGCTCGGGATGCGGACGCTGTTGCCGCCCGCGCTGTTGACCTGCTGGCTGCTCGCCCCGGTGAGTGCGCCCGCGACCCCCGCCCCAAGGCGCCCCGGACCCGGGTCTTCCCTTCCGATGAGAGCGCTGCTCCCGCCGGGCTTCGCCTTCCTCCCGGGTGCTGGAGCGCGGGCGGGGTCGGGGAGGGGGAGCGGGGTCGCCCGGGGTCCGGAGCTTCCTCCGGGGCAGCGTGAAGCGCCAAGCTCCGGCCCCGCCGGGTTTCGGGACTCGGGTTGGGTGGCTGCCTGCGCCCTTCCCCGCGCCCCATCGTCCGGGGTTTGCTGGGAACGGGATCGTTTCTCCCTGGACGCGTGAACGATGAGCTGGTTCGGGGCCGTCCCGGGAGTGGGAGCTGCGGGCACCTGCGCGGGCTGCACGTTTCACGGGGAGATCGGGGTAGGCGTTGGCCGCAGATGCCTCTCGGCCCCTCCCTATACTTACTGTTTGTTTGTTTTAGTGTCGGGGGGACGTGGCGTCGGTTAAGTAAAGTTTCCTTTTGAAAATAGTTGCTTTTTTCCCCAAGAGCACTGGAGGAAAAGAACCGCGCATAAGTTTGTTGAATAAGTGCCTTCGCGCATGGAGTTCTGAATTATTCCCTTTGTGAACCTTTTAAAAAAAGGAAAGAAAGAAAAAAATCCGAGCGTTGTTTCTTGCTTTCCTCTCGGAGACTGAAGCGGGTTTGCGGTGCGCGCGGTTTTCGTGCGCGTGGCGGCCGAGGTGGGTCTGGATCGATCCGCGGCCGCTCTGCCGCTGGGAGGCTGCGCTGCCGACGGGACGGTGTCATTGATTAACCGGCGACGCCCGGTCTGCAGCGGGGCTCCAGCCACACTCCCTGGCCTTGCGCGGGGGCGCAGCCGGGCTTTCCTCCCTCCAGAGTGGGCGCTTTGCGGAGCGGGTCCTTGGAAACTACCAGGCTTTATCATGGTTAATGCCGCTTTCATTGCTAAAAAACGTCCTAAGTCATTGCTCTGCGTATTCCAGGAATGTCAGGTATTATAATGTCTTTTATACGTTAACAAAGTTTTTTCTTTTTACATCAATATAATTTCCTTAATTCTGAAATTTAAGCCACTCACTTGTCCTGCAGGGAAACAGAGGACTTGGAGCCGGGAGTCAGTGCCTGGTGCTGGTTCAGTCACCAGCTCTCAGAAGCAAGCTCCGGGCTCTTTTAAATGGAGCTAAAGGTGGCAGCAGTTCCAGCATTGTTTTCCCCTTAATTGTGTTAGGAAATTGTGTTCCTGGTTGGAACTCTTACTGACCATTTCAATAGTAAGATAACTAAACATAGATGGCCATAATGCACCCCACAGTATGATTCTCTGTGGTTATTACTTTAGTACAAGTAGAATTTTGGGTAGTGGCGGGGAGGGAGAAGATCAAGACCAAAAGGATGGGTGGAGGGAGCCCTCCGTAAGCCCCTAAGGGCCGCTGGGCAGGCCCTGGGCTGACTTGCGGGTGGGCGTGAAGAACAAGAATGTTGATCTAGGTAGAAATGGTGCCTTCGGAGAGGAAGCATTGTGTAGTTCCGTCTTCTTCTCACGTTAATAGACTGCTAATTACTATCTTTGTAGCATCTTTCACTCCCTTGATGGAGCCTGACTGGAAATCGCCCCCTGGTCTCTGTGGGGCCACAGTGGTGATTCCCGCCTCTGCCTCCCTCCTCATCTTGCTCATCTTTTTGAATATCTCTTCCACCCCAAATTCTAGTCAAAATGATTGCAGTTTTATCTGTAGTTAGAGGGTTAAGCTTTGAACGTGTACCAACACCTTTAAAAATAAAGCCCCTCTTTCACGGCTCTTTCCCCGGGTGGAGGCCGTCCTCGGAGGAAGCTGCACAGTCCACAGGCATCAAACCAAAGGCTGCGAAATGGAGGAGCCCGCTATGGAGAGATTAATGGAGTAAAGAGCTCTGTTGCCTCCAAATTAGTACCGATGTGTTATGTTAGTAAGTTCATTTTCCTGCTCAGAAAAAAATATTCTATTAGATTTTGTATTTGTTTTCTATTACCTTTACAAAGTAAATAATGAAGTTTTTTTAAAATGCCGGAAAAATTAAGGTGATTGGTTTTAAATGCATTTACGTTTGGAAGCAGTTTAAAACTGTGAGGTTTTGGGTTGTTTTTGTAGAACTTTTGCTTGCTTTTCCTCTTATTGTGGAATTTTTAGTTATTAATATTTCTTTTAACCTTGAACAGGTGAACAGCATTCACCCAGAATGCCGATTTCATCTGGAAATACAGGAGGAAGAAACAAAATGTGCAGAGCTTCTGAGGTCTCCAACAGAACAATACAAAGGTAAGGCACAGAGCTTGGTGAGTAAGAACTCCAGTGACATTCTAACCCGGGAATATGCCTCACTCAGCTGTGCTTCAGGGTCACCACCTGCATCTTTAAAAAAAAGAAAAAAGAAAAAGGCCACTTCCCACTGTTTGTTAATGAACTATAGAGTGTTGGATAGGTAGGGTCTTCACACACACCTTCAAAAAGAAAACCTTAATTCTTAACAATAATAGTTTCCATGGTTTGAGATGATAGCAACAGTTACTAAAACAATTTCACGGGCTTTGTTATGCTTTGCAAAAGCAGCTTCAGTTTTCCAGGGGATAAAAGCATTTATCTGAATTCTTGCATTTTAAATTCCTAGCTATAGGACAGATGAGTTTGATCTGGTTAAGGATGATGGATCCTTGGCAGAAAGTAAATAGGAAAATGGGACTTTGGTTGTGCTGAAGACGGGCCTGCGGTGCACACTGTGAACGTGCAGATTGCCTTCTCCAGTTTGACAGAGGCGTGCTGGGCCATCATGCCCCAACTGGGCCTGCTAACAACCTGTTTATAGACTCTGCCCCGGGATAGCACCCAGCCTATAAATAGTAGCAAGGCCTTTGTCCGTCAGCTTTCTCTGCTCTTTGTCATGATTTTCTCCTCTTCAAGAAAGAAATTAAATCTGTGTTAAAACAGTCTGGTGTCCTGTAGAGGGCCTCAGATGGTGGGCTTTATTCAAGAATAGCCCTGCCCAGCAGAAATAGAATACAAGCCACATTACAATGAGTAAAAGAAGCATGAGAGATTAATTTTAATAGTATCATTTATTTACCTGAATAAATCTGAATCTTTAACATTTTGACGTATAATCAACCTAAAATTATTAATTTTACATTCTTATTTTATGCTAAGTTGTAGAAGTCCAGTGTGTTTTTTGTGCTTACAGCACAACACAATTTGGACCCCATTTCAAGGTCCAGTAGCCACAGGCGGCCAGCGGTCTCCATGCTGGACAATGGGGCTGTAGCTTGCCACTAAAACTGGTGTCCCTCACCATTCCCATCCCGCTCTGAGCCACCATTTCCCAGTCTGAAACACGCAGGCTCTGCCTCCAAGACTTCTTACGGCTTTAAAGATCTGTGATTCCGTGGTGCACGCATGGTTCTGGCCCATCTTCCAGATTGTCTGTTTGAACTCTGTCCAGAGAAAGGCAAATAAAGCTGAAGCCATGCTGAGAGTCTGTCCTGGGAAATGCTGACGCAGTCAAGGAGATGTGGATGGAGGAGGCAGCCAGGCCGCCACGGCAGAAGCAGCAGCATGGCCATGGAGGGTCCTTCTTCCCAGTGAAAATTCTGAGTTAGGAAAGGTAGTCCTGAGGAGAGACGGGCGTTTAGGATTACCTGGTTACCTGGGGGCCTGGGGACCTGGGCAGCCCTCCTCACCTCCAAGTTCCAAATTGTCCAGTTTCTTGTTTTCATGGGATATTAGAAATGCAGATTTATATAAAATATTCCACTTTCTTAAAAGCTTGCAAGCAATACTTTAAGAAAACAAGATTTTGAGGGAGCCTGGAGCTATCTGATGGCTCACTGCACAGTAGCTGGACCCTAGCTTAACCCAAGATTGGAGACGCTTCCTGGGGTACCTTCACCCAAAGATAGGTCAGCACATTTAAACTATTCACAGGGGCTCCTCCTCAGTGGGCAGTCTGTGTGTGAGTCACATCGGACGCTAGGGGCCACAGGTCCCAGGCAGTCAGTCAGCCCCACACCAGCTTGAGCGGGTTCAGATGCAGGCCTGAGGGCCCCTTGTAGGCAGTGTTGGTTGGGAAACTTGTCACTGGGCTTTTTTGTAGCAACAGGTGTCTACCTGGACATCCTGTATTGAAGGCTTTTATTTCCAGTATCAGCTCTGTAGGAAAAATATCTGTATCTCATCTGTTTTACCTTTTTGACTTGCATGAAGTACTTGGTAACAAGACACTGCCCTTTAGGAGAGAAGCAGCAACGTGCCGGGGCCTCAGCCTGGCCACTCTTTTTTTTTTTTTTTTTTTTTTGTACTCTTTGAAATATGCATGGCTCAAATGCCAGAGATGTAAATAGAAGTAAGTTACCAGAATAAAGATGCTATCAGCGATGTGAACCAGAATCCACAGGCTGAGGCTGAGGAAGGCGTCTGATTAGATGGGCTGAGTGACTCCACGGGACAACAGTGTGCATTTGCACCTGATGCCAGGTGAGGTGAGACACTGAGGGTCTGTAACAGCCACTTCTAAATCTGTACGATTAAGAAATTTGTGTGAAAGAGTGCCAGAAATGAGGTGAATAAAACCTAGCTTCCAATTCCAGTGACATAATTTGTGTAAGTCTGATTTGGAAATTTTTCTCTTTATTACATGTTGAATCTAAAAAAAAAAAAACACATAAATCCAGACAGAAACCAATTTCAATTCTAAACTCTCTAACAGGATTCGCTTTGTAAGCTTAGGAGTTATTTGGAGCTGTGTGACTTAACA
This sequence comes from Macaca nemestrina, assembly GCF_043159975.1. Lineage (NCBI taxonomy): Eukaryota > Metazoa > Chordata > Mammalia > Primates > Cercopithecidae > Macaca > Macaca nemestrina. The sequence goes on from NC_092128.1 coordinate 227,717, forward strand.
CTGATGCATCACTAAGACAAGCTTTCTCTTGCTGATATGCGTGTGAGGCACTCCAGGCGTCAGAGCCGAGATCCAGCCCTCTTCCCGTGGCCATGCCAACCTGCAGGTGGAAAGGACAGGTCTCTCAGGGGGCTCTGTCCAGGCTTCCTGCCTAGGCACAGGCTGGATAGGAACTTTCGTGTGACTTCAAATCATTCTTAACGCCTGTGTCTGGAGGGGTGTGACCTGCGCTGCAGAGAAGCAGAGGTGGTTTCTGTGTGTCTGGGAGCTCCCTGTTCTGAGCCATCCTTCAGAAGCACATGGCTGAAATGGATCTGATGGTGAATGTCAGCTTAGACCAGGCCATGGAAGGTGCTAGGCTTAAAAACTAACTTTTCTTTGATTTTTCTTTTAAACAATGGATGCTGAACTTATTTCGATCTACGTGTCAGGAACTGTGAAGGGTTTGAGGTCATTCCCCACTTGCAGGCTAACAAGGTAGCCTGTCACAGTTTTGCAGGTGCTGCAGAAGACGTGAGATGCTGGGCCAGAGACAAGAGACTTGCTGTTCACACACAGCAGGCATCATGAGCTGCATGTACCCACGGGTTCCCTCTGCTTCCCAAGTCCCCCAGGAGCAGTGGGAGCGGCCCACACGGATGCAGTGCATTTGTGTCATAGCTGAGGAGAACTGGCTTAGGAAACCCACGATGTCAAAAGGAGGCTGCTGGCAAACCCCCAGCCGTTGTTACAAAGAGAGGTGATATCTTAATTATCTTAATTATCGAACTCTCCTAGGTTGTTTGCTATACAAACATCCCCAGAAAGAAGGATGACTTATGTCAGAGAAACATATTTTCTATACTTGGGAAAATGATCTCAAGTAAGGATTGGTGGCTGCTGAGTAGGATATAAATGTGTTTCCTTTACGTCCCATAGTATCCTGAGACTTTTGTGATCGTAACTCAGTGTGTGATTTCTTGGTCCTTCTCCTACAGTGCCCAGAGGAGATGGCATCTTGTTTCTGTTGCTTCTCCCGAGTCTCACACGGTACTTAGCATCTAAAAAGATATTTTAAAAGCTTTTGCTGAACAAATTAATGAAACTTCTCACAGTAGAAATTAAGTGATTATACACACACACACACACACACACACACACACACAGAAAAATTCTGTTCAGAATGTAAGTAATAGGAAATGTCTCTACAGACTCTGCTGCTGCCAGCCCCAAGCTGCCCCTGGAGAGTCGGGGCATGCACAAGTCCACACATGGGTAGACCCCACTTTTCCTTCCAGACACGTGGAAGCTGGCACACTCTTCACACATGCACTCGGCATCTTGCTTTTCTTTTCTGTTTTGTATTTTAACTTAACAATGTATTTGGTGACTGTTCTGTATTTGTCCTTATATTCTATTTAAGAGCTGCTATAGTATTCTAATGTGTTTCTTTAGTCTCTCCCAGGTCCATGGACTTTTAGGTAGTTGACAGTGCTTTGCTACTACAAACAATGTTCTAGTGACTGCTTTGTTGGTGGGAATAAACTATTTCACCAGCATTTGAGGGTTAACTTCAAGCCACTAATATAAAATTGGAATCACCATCTCCTATGACCAAATGACATGATTTTTGCCTACTTTCTCATTCCTGTGACGGTTGTGTCACGTGGAATATACTTAATCACATCCCATTTTACACCTAGTCTTTTCTTTCTTGTTCCTCTTTGTCAGAGGAAACCGGACAGTGTCCACGAATGGGTTCCACAACATCATGTGGGGCCTGGCCCTCCTTGGGGGGTCCAAGGCCTGTGCTGACGGCAGCATTCCACCTCGCGCTGTGGTCTCGGCTCAGCTGTCCTGTGATGCTGGTCTCTGCTGTGAGAGCTGAAGCTCTGGTGGGAGCTCGCTGTTCCTGGTCCTTAGCAGACGTTCCAGTCAGACCTGTGCTAAGAAACTAAATGAATAATCACTGTCTTATGCTCCGGGAGGTCTGAACCAAGCAGTTTTGGAATCCACGGCAGAGAGCAGAGAAGTAGGTTCCTCTGATGTCAATATTGATGGTGTAGACATCAGCTGCATCTTAATTGGTGCCTATCTCTTTCCTTTCCGTTTTCTCTCTGATATAAGTAGGTCCTTGTCCTAGTGCAAATTACTCTTTGGACTGGTGAGATAAACAGCCTGGTCACTTTTTTCTTTTGGATCTTTTTGACTAGATTGTTTCTATTTTCTAAACTCCTTAAGGTCATTTCCTCGTCTTGGATATTTAAATAATTAATAACTGTTTATTGGTTGAGATAGTCTTAAAGTAATGTCTTTATGGCCTGGTGCAATGGGCTCACACCTGTAATCCCAGCACTTTGGGAGATCGAGGCAGGAGGATAACTTGAAGGCAGGAGTTCAAGACAAGCCTGATTCACATAGCAAGACACCAGAAAAACTTTTTAATTAACCTGGTGTGGTGGCACACACTATAGTCCCAACTTCTCAGGAGGCCGAGGCAGGAGGATCACTTGAGCCCAGGAGTTCAAGGCTGCAGTGAGCTGTGATGGCAACACTGCACTCCAGCCTGGACAACAGAGCAAGAAGCTGTCTCTATTTTTTTTTAAAGTAATGTCTTTATATTTATTTTTTATAGGAAACAACTCTCACTGAATTAATTTTTACCCTGAATAAAATGCTTATCTTAAGCATCATAAAGGGATTTATGGTTGAGAAGTCAGTTTCCGGCAGGTGAAGGAGCCACTCGGAGGTGCACCAGTGGCTTCTCCTGTCTGGGAAGAACAGAGCTGTTGCCTACGTGACCACAGTGGGTCACAGGAAGCCATTCGGGCTGGGCGGCTGGCCCCTTGGGGTGAGCTGCTGCTGATGGGGTCAGAGTCAGCTTCCTCCCCACCCCTCCTTCTGAGGTCAGGGCTCAGTCTGGTGCTGGTGACCCGAGACGCAGCAAGCTCCCACCTGTCGATGGCCTCTCCCAGTGCACACCTCTCTGCCCTCTCCACTCCCCTCCCTTGATCTCTGTCTCCTCCATCCTTGGGCTCTCACACCTGCCTCCTCCTTCCCAGGTACGTCCTCAGAACCTGGCTGCTTCCTGTCCTGCTGGTGGGGGTTGGTGACGAGTGGCTGCTCCTTCTCCAGATGGCCACAGCAGTAACAATTCCTGCTGGCCTCATTTTTTATGATTTTATATTGATATACCCATTTCACATTCTTTACTTACGAGCCATGGTTTTTACGGCATGTTGTCTGTCGGGCCTCCTCCTTTTCCTGGGCTCAGCCTGATCTTCCACAAGGACTGTGTTGGCGCAGGGGTTCTCGAGAGGCTCAGAGACCTGGGCTGGCTCAATGGAAACCAGACCCACAGCCAGTGTGCAGCTCTCCACACACACAGCTCCTCAGTGCGGCCAGTGGCCTCTCAGCTTCTTCCTGGGCAGCAGTGCTTGTCTGGGGTACATAGCCACTATGGATAGACATTAATGTGTGCTTTTGTGCGGCCTGTCAGATTCTTGGTGGCTTTGGCTTTCACATGTTTTTGATGTGCTGTGGTTTGAATATTTATCTCCTTCAATACTCAGGTGGAAAGTTGATCCTTAATGTGGTAGTATTGAGAGACAGGCCTTGAAGAGGTGATTGGATCATGGAAGCTCTGCCCTCGTAAGTGGGTTAATCCATTAATAGATTAGTGGGTTTTCATGAGAGAGGTGTTATTATAAGAAGAGAGACCTGGGCCAACACGCTCAGCCCCCTCACTACACAATGCCCTGTGCCACCTGGGGACCATGAGGAGTCCCAACCAGCAGGAAAGCCCTCACCATTGTGGCCACTCGACCCTGACTTGTCCAGCCTCATAACTGTAAGAAATAAATGCCTTTCCTTTGTAATTTACCCAGTTTCTGGTATGTTGTTATGAGCAACAGAGGCAAACTTGGACACTTGAGCAGATTGCAGCTCTTCCTGAAGGGGACTTGAGACTTGAACCTCTTTGGTCACAAAGCTTTGTAGAGTTTTCTGGGTCAATACCCAGTTCCAGTGATGCTCCAAAGGCTTCATGGCCAGGGCCTGTATGTTTGAGGCTTGCCTCGTGTCGTGGGATGAGTGGAAATTAAACCATCCGGTTGACATTTGCTGATGCGTTGGCTGATCCTCTCATTTATTCATTCATTTATTTATTTTTTCTGAGATGGAGTTTTGCTCTGTCACCCAGGCTGGAGTGCAATAGCATGATCTCAGCTCACTGCAACCTCCGCCTCCTGGGTTCAAGCAATTCTCTTGCCTCAGCCTCCTGAGTAGCTAGGATTATAGGCGCCTGTCACCAAGCCCAGCTAATTTCTGTATTTTTAGTAGAGATGGGATTTCACCATGTTGCCCAGGCTGGTCGAACTCCTGACCTCAAGTGATCCACCCGCCTTGGCCTCCCAGAGAGCTGGGATTGCAGGTGTGAGTCACCGCACCCAGCTTCCTCCTATTAATATTTTCCAGCAGGTTTTTATGGAACAGACACCAGATTGTAAAAAATAACTTTCCTTTTTAAATATAATTTTTATTATTTTATTTTATTTATTTTTTGAGACGGAGTCTCACTCACTCTGTTGCCCAGATTGGAGTGCAGGGGTGTGGTCTCGGCTCACTGCAACTTTCGCCTCCTGGGTTGAAGCAGTTCTCCTGCCTCAGCCTCCCGAGTAGCTGGGATTACTGGCATGTGCCACTGAGCCCAACTAATTTTTTGTATTTTTGGCAGAGACAGGGTTTCACCATGTTGGCCAGGCTGATCTCAAACTCAAGTGATCCACCTGCCTTGGCCTCCCACAGTGCTGAGATTACAGGCGCGAGCCCCTGACAGCTGGCCCTTTTTTAATATTAAAGACTCATTTTTCTTAACTAATCAGAGACTAAATAAAGACAGCATGAAGCTTAATAAGTTATCCTGATAAAACACAAAATCATTGTTTTCTAGGAGAATTATTTAAAACATAAAAAAAAACACTTTTGTAATTAAGAGAAGACCAATATTCAAGAAAATACTGTCCTATTAATAGAGAGAAAACAAACTCACTTTGTGTCAGTACTTTACTAAGCTTTTTTTTTTTAACAGAAACTTATAAATAAAATCATTCTAATCTTAGAAGTTTGACCACACATAAAATTTCTTTTGTCAGACCTTCTGCAACTGTGTATACCCAACCAGCTTTTGTCTTACTCATTTTCTTCTTTTCCATTCTGGAACAATCAGTCATCTTGCTTTAAGATAAAAGTACTCTCTTTTTCCTTAAACACAGACCTCATATACTTTTCCTTATTAAAAACACATCCTACTTTCTGTGTACATTTTTCATATACAGTTGTTTGCTTTGATATTTATTTCTAGTGGTTTTAATTACACATGTTAATTCAAATTCTTAATCCTTAGTGACATTAATATGCACTGTGAATTAGGAAGTACATGATATCATAGTTATTAAATGGCACGTACTTTCTTAGCACAGGACACGCTTACTGGCAGACCCAGGTAGCTCCAGTTCCTCTATAATAAGCCAAAAATACTTAAGCTTAAACTTCTTTTTAGGAATTAGTGTTTTAGTAGTTTATCTTATTTGGGTATGATCTAGATATGTAGCAAATATCATTTAATTTAACTTAGTATAATTTCAGAATTTCAAGTTTTCAAAAAGATTTTGGAAACTGTTTTTAAACAGATAATATCAAACTACCTGTCATCTCAGGTTACTTTTTTTGTTGACAAATTTTTTAAGAGGAATAATGAGCTTATTTGACTAGCTCAGCTAGGTAGAATGTCCATTTCTACTAAATCATTGATACTCTTATTTATTAAAGATTACTCAAGTTATATGAACTTGAAAACCATTGGGTTAGTTCCTTTTTTTCTGACAAAATATTTGATTTATACAAGCACCTAATTTTCTTTAGGCCAGTAAAATACAGCTCTTTTATATGTTATTTCTAATAATAATATCGGGAGGTAGGATAATGTGACATATAAATAACATACATACATATAGACGTACATAACCAAACAGACAGAAGCAGAGATTCCTGGCTTCTGTTCTCAAATTGTAGCCCTGTGCCACGTACAATAATATAAAACTCAGTGGTCAGTCCAAATTGTGTTCTTGGCAGATAAAGTTACCTGTTTGGATGGCCAAAGTCTTTTGTTAATACATATGGAAAGGACTTTAAGATTTTCCATTTGCCAGTTTTTTTCTACAGTGTTCCCATTTTTTCTCCCTTCTGATGAGTCATTTCCCAGATGCCTGCATTTTAAAGATTTCAGTATCTCTAAGGCAGGGAGAAAGGACATTAAGTTTTCTCCAGAGAGGAGTTGTGGGCATAGTTGCCTGTTGTCCGGGGTCAGCCTTATTGGGACTGCAGGCCATGTTTAGGGAGTGGCCGGGAGACACTGGTGTGTTGACAAGTCCTCCTCTTCAGCTTCAGGTGGCTGCTTTTGTAATAGCTCAGGGTCGTGTGCAAGGCCAAAATCTGAGTTAGTTGTTGCAGATGCCCCAGGCTCAGTGGAGGATTTAATTTGTAAGGAAGTTGGTTTTCAGAATCTTCATATGGAAAAGGCAAGAAATCAAATGTTAGTAGACTCAAAATAGTGTTTTGTTCGAGTGTTGTAGAGATTCTTCTAGGGAGGCTGTATTTTTGGAGTCATTCTGTGTAAAATCAGTCTGTATGCCAATCAAAAAATGTATTGCGTGGTTTTGCAGGCACTCAGGATTCCTTTCTCTTGAATGTGCCAGTACGTGAATGATTTAGTCTGGAATAAACTTCCCACTGTGGCCACTGTGACTCTGAGTCATCCTCCTGAGCTGCACCCATTTCTCGAGAAAGCCACGGGTTCTGGGTCTGTAGTTTCTGAACATAAAATGAGCTGGAGTTCCAGATGGGGAGTCCCAGACTCCATGGATTCTGATGAACCTATAATTCCCTGTTTTTCTCACATTTTTCTTACCTGAGGCCTCCAACTAGACCCAGGCCAGTTCCTGTAGAACACCCAGTTTGACTCTGGATCCCAATCCAGGTTCCAGTGCAGTCCCTGTCAGACCCAGGCTGAGCTCTGGAACAAAACTGCTCCCATGGAGTCAGAGAGCTCAGGATGCAAGTTGTGGAGCTCAACCTCCTAGAGGGGCTCATCCTGTGGCCACCAAATGCAGCAGGAGAGCAGTAAGTGCAGTGGCCTGGGGGCTGCCCACGCCTGGTTACTCACTGCTCCTGGGGATCATCGAGGGTCTCCTTCAGATCTCACTTCTGACACCAGACTGTCAAAAAGGTAAACCGAGGCACAGTGACATGTTTAAAGAGTTAACTTGAGCAAGCAACAGTTCATGAACCAGGCAGCTCCAAACCCGAGGTGGTTCAGGAACTCCCCTGAGGGAATGCGAGGGGGAGGTTTTTAATAGACGAACACAGAAGTAAAGCAAAGAATGCTGGCTTGGTTACACTTGCACAGCTGCCTCATTTGTTCTGTCCCATTGGAAAGTCCCTCATTGATATGGTTATTAAAAGTTTGTTGGCTACTTCTGGTTGTTAAGCTTAAGTTCTATTCTTCTTTAAAATGGGAATTTACAAGAAATGGCTCAGGTTAAGTGTCTCTTATGTTTGCAAATCAATCAAGGTTGAGGTAATTTATGAGACGTGACTGGTTGTGTCTGCTTAGGGATTTTTCAGGTGTTGTCTCCATTTTGACTTTGGGAAGCTTAAGCCACCTCTGGTGATAACCAAAATCAGTGACTGAGGCATGGATTTCAATGAAGGTTTCAAGAGGTTTATTAAGCCAGTCTTACAGCACATCCAGAAAAAACATGAGTCACAGACACACCTCTATCTTTTCTGAAGAGGTCTTCAGGAGGGTTAGCGTTTATACTTGTCCTTAAAGGGCAAAGTCCTGTGGGGAGAGGGGCGAGGAGGTAGTAAGGCAAATGGCCACACGCTGAGACTTTAGTTAGTACCTGGTAAATCTGCATTTTACATCAGACCAGATGAACTTTTGAAGAAAGAAAGGGGGTAAAGGAAGCATCAGTTTTGCAGGTATCTTGGGTAGGTGGAGGAAATGGCTGATCTCATCTTGTCATTCTGAACCTGGGAAGACAAGCTTGTAATTGGCACGATCAGTGTGAAATGAACTTGGCCTCCATCCTCAACTTTCCCTTTGGCATAAAGAGTTTGAGGGTCCTGAGAGTTTTGTGTTTGCCTTTACACTGGAGATAAGGTTTTCCATTTATTCACCATCCACTGTGTGAAATCAGCATTTTCTCTTCTCTGGTCTATGTCGATTCTCTGAAGTTTGAGGGCAGGGCCCCATGTTCTTCTTTCTAAGATTTGATGACCCCTCCTCGTTCCACTGGCTAGAGTCTCCCCTATCACACCCCTGGCACAGACCACCCCATTCTCTCCGTTTCTGCATGTAGATGAACTGGGCGGAGGCAGCGTGTTCTGTCTGGAAGAGGAGACTGCCATGCTGGGCCTTGGATGCCACATCCAGAGCATGCTGAGATGTCTGCAGCCGCTTAAGTATCCTGCCATTGGTCATGCTTCTGTGGCTCAGAATTGACAGTTAATTTCAAGGCAACCTTCCTGCCCTCCCAGGAGATTATTAACAGAGCTTTTTAAAGGATCTGTAACTTACCTGTAGCTCTTTCCTTGCCAGTGCAGAATGTAACCACCCGCTGGGTTCTTCCTGCCCACTGCACAAGCAAGATCAATCAATACACAGCATTGCAGTAAAGAAAGAATTTAATTGATGTGATGCTGGCCACGCCATGTGGGAGACCAAGTTGTTACTCAAATCAACCTCATCAAAGGCTCAGAGACTAGGGTTTTTCAAAGGTAGTTTGGGGATGGGGGCACTAGGCAATGGTGCTTGCTGCTGATTGGCTGGGGTGCCATCATAGGGGCGTGGGAAATGGTCCTCCGTGGGCTGAATCACTTCTGGGTGAGGCTACAGGAGTGGTTGGCCAGTTCAGGTGGAGCCATGGTGTCAGACATGCAGAAACCCTGAAAAGACATCTCAAAAGGCCAATCTTACGTTCCACAATAGCGAAGTCATCTGCAGGGGTAATTGGGGAGGTTGCATATCTTGTGACTTCCAGAATAACGACTGGCAATCATTTATATCTGTGCCTTAGCGGAATTCAGGCTGCTGTCCTCCCCCTAGCCCGGTGGTCTCTCATTAGCCTTACAAAGATGGTTGAGTTTTGGGGAAGGGCTCTTATCACTTAAACCATAACCTAAAAGTCTCCTGAAGTTAGCTTGACCTAAGCCCAGGAATAATTGAGGGCATCTAAAGGCAAGATAGGGGGTGGTTAAATCAGGACTCTTTCACTGCCATCATTTTCTCACTGTTATTATTTTTGTGAAGGTAGTTTCAAGAGGGGAGGACAGAGGCCAGTTTGAGGGGACGGAGTGTGAAGCTGGTTACCTGGCCCTGTCCCCCCCAGGTGGGTGGTGACAGGGGTTCTTCTTACAGCTGCAGACGGACATGCCATCGCCCCCAAGACCACTGTCTCCTGGCACCAAAATGTGCTGTGGGAGCTCACAGGAGGGAGGGGGTGCATTTACACCAGGGCTCGGACTGGCTTTGCCCTGGAGCTTGAAGGGTGGTGGGCTTTGGTGTGCAGCAGGTGGAAGAAGCCTGTGTCAGGCCTGAGCTCAGCTGCAGGGAGGGAAGGAGGGAGCGGTTGAGGGAGAAGAGTGGTCAGCGTGCCCAACCTGCAGAGCTGAGAGCACTGAAGGCTCCTGAGAAGTGGGGTTTGCGTGTGAGCTGTGTTTCAGGAAGGTCCATGGAGCAGTCATTTCTGGAAGGAATTAGGGCATTCCTGGAAGTGAGGAAGCTCATTGATCGAGTTCCTCCAGGTGGGAGACGGAGATGCCCTTGTGGTAAGTATGGGAAGGGCAGCTCCAGGAGCCACCTCCAAGGATCAGTGGAGCCAGAGCCAGGCCTCAGGGCAGGACCCAGGCTGCAGGACGGCAGGGGATCTCCTCCTGAAATTTCAGGGAGAGTAAAGAAGGGGGGTCAGAGGCGAGGAAAGTGCCTCTGGTGGGGACTGCCAAGGCTGCTGGAGAGAGGGTGAAGGGGTCCCAGCACGCAGGTGGGAGGCCCGAGGCAGGAGGGGAGTGGCCAGGGGTGCGCAGAGGTTTTTGCACAGTTGTTAGGACCTCAGTCATCTGGGGGACAGAAGGTGGGTTCTGGTGCCAACAGGTGCCTGGGGGCATGAGGAGACCACTGCAGGCTCAGAACTGCTCCAGGGTGGTCAGGGGTTGGGAGAGGATGGGACTGTGAGGTCATGAGAGCTGGGTCCCAGGGTGTGGATGAGGCAGACGTCCCAGGGCCCAGCAGCTGTCCCACACCACGGCCGGCTGTTCTGTGGCCCCTGGGCACAGCTGCTGGCCCTGACTAAGCTGGGATGGTGTCCCCTCATCCCCGTCAGGTCCCGCGGGGGCAGAGGCAGCAGGAGCCTGAAGGAGAGACCAGTACCAGGTGTCCTCACCTGGCTCCATTCCTGCTGAGACCCATGGTCAGGCCCTGTTGCAAGGTGGGGGCGGGCGGTTTGTCCTGGCACTGTGGATGTGTGTTCTGGGATGACCCGGGAAGAGACACAAGTCCCAATGCTGAGACCCATGGTCAGGCCTTGCTGCAAGGCGGAGGTGGGCGATTTGTCCTGGCGCTGTGGATGTGTGTTCTCGGATGACCCGGGAGGAGACGCAAGTCCTGGTCATAAATCTATGGAAGATTGTCCTTGGAATAGCACAGCAGGACTCCCCATGCTTTGAGGCCTTGAATGTTCACCCTAAGGCAGGTCTCATGTGGTCCCAGCCCTAAGCCCCTGTGGCCCCAGCAGCATCCCGAGCCATGGCAGGAGTTCGGGGGAAGGGTTTGAGAATATTTGACATGGAAGGAAACACTGGCTGTCCATGAAGGTAATAACAGCAAACATCTGGAAGGGGAAGAGTTCAGGCATTTTGCAGACGAATTAGCACACACATCCGTTTTCCTGATGCCCACATGCGTTTACTCAGTGCCGCTGTCAGTGTGAAGCTGAGGGCCCCAAGGACCCTGCAGGTGTGGGAGAGACTCCCACCTCTGAGGCATTTGCAATGATTCTTTCTCTTTAGGCAGAGATGGCTGAGCAGGGATCCCAACCACATGGATTGGACTGACTCAGGCTCCATTTGGAGCATACTTGGATGTTTGGGTTGTATTGGATTCAGCACATTCTTAAAAATGCATAGGTTCTGTCTGGACCTATATACGTTACTTTGAAAAATCTTCTTGTTCATTTAATAGTTTTGGTTATTTCTGGATTTGGAGTCGTGGGTTTAATGTTTGTTCAGGTACCAGAATGTGGCCCCCGCCTGTGGAATCCACCTGAACCCCAACCCAGAATCAAACCGCTGTTTCTGAAATTCAGAATTCTGCTGTGATCCAATTACCAGGTGCCACCTAAGGGCGGTGTCCCAGGAGATGGCGTTTCCCGACACAGTCTGTAGTTCACCATCAGGCTGTTGAGGGTGGGATGTGTGCCGCGCACTAATTAGACAGAATGTCAGCGTATCTGAGTCGTCTGAAAAAAACCCGGCTTGCTGTAAAATGTCCTCTGCAGCATTCTAAACACATTTGGAGGCCACGCTGTGCTGTGGGGCATTGTCTCCTCCTGTCTTAGCTGTTTCTCTCAGGGACCAGAAGCCGACTCTTGCCAGCCAGGGGGATGTTAGGAGCAAATTTCCACATCAAGGCTGTGTTTGCAGGGTTAAGCTTTACCATCCTTTCTGGCAAGAAAAGCCCTGGTCAGGGAGCCCTGCACAGTGGCAGGTGATCCCGCCCATAGTACAGTGCATGGCAGTGCAGCAGATGTTCAGTAAACGTTTGCTGGAGAAATGAATGCTCGTTACTACCAAGTAGAAGAAACTTACCTGAAAACCGTGCTGGATCATCAAGAGCAGCCTGCTGGTTGGACGGTGTATTGCCTGGTTTCTGCCTCTGTGGACGGTAGGGTTACTGTCGTGCCCAGAGCCCCTTCTCAGATTATCTCTGCAGTTAGTCCCTCAGTTCTCGGCTGCAGCTAATGCCCTTCCCAGCGTGTGGCCATCTCATACCTCTGCCAATTGTCTCCTGAGAAGAGTACATTCTCATTTCTGTGCTCCGTGCATTCCAGGGCATGCCCCTTTTATTAGTTTTGACAGGTAATTGCTTTGGGTATTTCCCTCCAAAGGCTCTTCCCTCTCTATTTCTGCCAAAAGCAATTATTGTCATCGTTCTTAATTGCAGCATTTCTAAAATGGCATTTGGCATCATACCCAGCTTAGCGAATGCATAGATGTAGCCCTCATATCACTTGCAAATATTTTAAGAACAAATGATGTAAACATGCATCCTCAGAACAAAAAGAAAGACAGAAGCCTTCATTTGGTAGATTTGTATAATCACTGTTTGTGTTAGAATAACTGAGATCCTGTAGGACTGAGAGTAACAAGATATTTTGTAATTGGCCACCTGCACAGGCAGCATTCACTGACAGGGAGATTTCAGGAGTCTGGCAGTGTGGGCCACCGTTTCAGAATCTCCAGATGCAGGGAAGGTTTGTTTACGAGAGCCCTCAAGTTCACGTTCCACAGGTTTGTGAAATCTGGACCTGGGTGGTGTCGCATCCAGCTTCCTGCATTGTTTCATCAGCTTCACTCTGGAGCTTTGTTTAACCGTAAACACTAAGACAAGAAGGTCCTGGAATGGAGCTACTAGAACACTGAGGGTCTCTGTACGACTGCTCCCTGAAGAGGTGGGCAGGGATGCTGGCAGTGGCTCCGAGGAAACGTCCACCTCTCAACTATGAGCCCCTGAGCTCTGAAGATGGACACCGTGGGGCCTTTGCTCTGCATGGTCAGCTGGGTGGCTGGGAAATGATGAGCCTGAGTGCCCAGGCTGACACCAGGTGTCCAGGAATGGTGTTATTTTGAAGGGTCTCTAAGCAGAAAGTCAAAGTAAGGCAGGGATAGAAATCATGCTAAACTGCTGCCAATCATAACTGCAGTGGCCCCTTGAAGGCTCCAGAAAGCAGAACTAGAGCTGGGGATAGAAATCACACGTAGCCAGATTCTGGCCCTAGAATATACTAGATAATTTGGTGGTGAACTGAGGTGGACAGCTGCTGCAGGAGGGGCTGATTTCCGAGACTCTGAGAGTAACCAGAGGGTCAGGCTGCCTTGGACCAGCTCTGTGGCCTTTCCAGTCCTGGGCACCCACTGGTCCAGTCTAAAGTGAGGAAAGAACCACAGTTCCACGTGTCCTCCTCACTCAGGGACCCTGCGGACTGGCCAAGAACATCTTACACTGCAGGAAAAGACTGTGTCCTCCCCGTAGGCATGGATGCCAATTGGCTTTGCAAGATCAGCAAGTAGGGGTCAGTTTGTCTGGTCTGGGATGATTCAGGTCAGAGCAAATGGCCATGGTTCACAGAGGACAAAGCATTTTTTAAAAAATGATTTTCAGATGCCCTCTCTCATCACTCCTATTCAACATGCTATTGGAAGTCCTAGCCAGGGCAGTCAGGCAAGAGAAAAAAATAAAGTGCATCCAAATAGGAAGAGAGGAAGTCAACCTATCCCCGTTTGCAGACGACATGATTCTACTTCTAGAAAACCCTATAGTCTCAGCCCAAAAGCTCCTTCAGCTGATAAACCACTTCAGCAAAGTTTTAGGATACAAAATCCATGAACAGAAATCACTAGCATTTCTATACACCAACAACAGCCAAGCTAAGAGCCAAATCAGGAAGGCAGTCCCATTCACAATTGCCACAAAAAGAATAAAATACTTAGAAATACAGCTAACCAGGGAGGTGAAAGATCTCTACAGTGAGAATTATAAAACATTGCTCAAATAAATCAGAGATGATACAAACAAATGGAAAAACCTTCCCTGCTCATGGATAGAAAGAATCAATATCATTAAAATGGCCATACTGCCCAAAGCAATTTATAGATTCAGTGCTATTCCTATCAAACTACTAACGGCATTCTTCACAGAACTAGAAAAAAACTATTTTAAAATTCATATGGAACCAAAAAAGAGCCCACATAGCTAAGGCAATCCTAAGCAAAAAGAAGAAAGCTGGAGGCATCACATTACCCTATCTGAAACTATACTACAGGGCTACCATAACCAAAACAGCATGGTAGTGGTAGAAAAACAGGCACATAAACCAATGGAACAGAGTAGAGAACCCAGAAATAAGGCTGCACACCTATTACCATCTGATCTTCAACAAGCCTGACAAAAATAAGCAATAGGGAAAAGACTTCCTATTCAATAAATGGTGCTGGGATAACTGGCTAGTCATATGTAGAAGACTGAAGCTGGACTCATTCCTTACACCATATACAAAAATCAACTCAAGATGGTTAAAGACTTAAATGTAAAACCCCAAACTATAAAAGACCTGGAAGACAACCTAGGCAATAGCATCCTGAACACAGGAATGGAAAAAGATTTCATAACAAAGACACCAAAAGCAATTGCAACAAAAGCAAAAATTGACAAATGGAGTCTAATTAAACTAAAGAGCTTCTGCACAGCAAAAGAAACTATCAACAGAGTAAACAGACAACCTCCAGAATGGGAGAGAACATTTGCAACTATGCACCCGACAAAGGTCTAATATCCAGCATCTATAAGAAACTCAAACAAATTTACAAGAGAAAAACAACTCATTAAAGAGTGGGCAAAGGACATGAACAGACATTTTTCAAAAGAAAACATACATGCAACCAACAAGCATATGGGAAAAAGGTCAACATCACTGATCATTAGAGAAATGCAAATCCATACCATAATGAGATACCATCTCACACCAGTCAGAATGGCTATTGCTAAAAAGTAAAAAAATAACAGATGCTGGCAAGATTGCAGAGAAAAAGGAATACATATACACTGTTGGAGGGAGTGTAAATTAGTTCAACCATTGTGGAAGACTGGCAATTCCTCAAAGACGTAAAAACAGAACTACCATTTGACCCAGCAATCCCATTACAGGGTATATATGAAGAGGAATATAAATCATTCTACCATAAAGACACATACACATGAATGTTCACTGCAGCTCCATTCACAATAGCAAAGACATGAAATCAATCTTAACGCTGATCGGTAACAGACTGGACAAAGAAAGTGTGGTACATATACACCATGGAATACTATGCAGCCATAAAAAAGAACCAGGTCATGTCTTTTGTAGGAACATAGATGGAGCTAGAGGCCATTTTGCTTAGCAAACTAACGCAGGAACAGAAAACCAAATACTACACATTATTACTTATAAGTGGGAGCTAAATGATGAGAACTCATGAACACAAAGAAGGAAACAGACACTGGGGTCTTCTTCTTCTTCTTCTTCTTCTTCTTCTTCTTCTTCTTCTTTTTTTTTTTTTTTTCTTTTTTACAGAGTCTTGCTCTGTCGCCAGGCTGGAGTGCAGTGGTGCGACCTTGGCTCACTGCAACTTCTGCCTCCCGTGTTCAAGCGGTTCTCCTGCCTCAGCCTCCTGAGTAGCTGGGACCACAAGTGCACGCCACCACACCCAGCTAATTTTTGTATTTTTAGTAGAGACAGACAGGGTTTCACCATGTTAGCCAGGATGGTCTCAATCTCTTGACCTTGTGATCTGCCCACCTTGGCCTCCCAAAGTACTGGGATTACAGGTGTGAGCCACCGTGCCCGGTCAACACTGGGGTCTTCCCCCAGTTGGAGGGAGAGGAGCAGAAAAGATAACTACTGAATACTGGGTTTAATACCAGTAATGGTATTAAATGACAATGAAACAGTCTGTACAACAAACTCCCATGACACGAGTTTACCTGTATAACAAATCTGGACATGTACCCCAGAACCTAAAATAAAAGTTAAAAAAAAGATTTTCCCACCTCAACTGGTGAATCATTCCATCAAGCTGTTAGTCCTTTAAACTGATAATAGGTGTAGAGGATCAATGACTTTGATGGCCAAAATGAAGATAATTGTTTTTTCTAGAAACTCCATTACATCTGCATTTTAGAGCTCAGATGGAAACCTCCTTGCTCAGCAGCTGTCATTCCAGAGAAGGCACAAAGGCTCACAGGTGTGCCCTGCACCTTTACGTGACCTGTGCTTTCACAATAGTTTCATGGACTCAGAAACACAGCCAGCACCCTCCGGACCCACCCAATGGCAGAAAGTGAGGTGACAGCATTCACTCTCCTTTGTTGCCGGGCCTATTTTTATCCAGTTCAGTCTCTTCCCGGGAGAGCAGGTGAGCTCCGCAGAAGCAAGAGAGCAGTGGTTCAGGAGATGACTTCCAGACCCCAAAGAGAGATGCCGGTGGGAGCACACTTGCCCCTGGAGCCTCATCTCTGCCACCAGCCAGGCACCACCTCAGTTCTGTTTTTGTAGCCTTTGGTGCATGACCTCGGGGTCCCCATGGGAGGGGCTGGCTAGCTCTGCTGGATGAGCCAGCAGCTTCCCATCACAGCCCCCCAGGTGCCTTGCTCACTCGAGGGCTCAGGATTCCGTGAGCTCCTGCTTTTCCAGAGCCAGACAGGACTCTGCAGGTAAAGGAACCCTGGTCTTCGTTCTCACCTTAACGAGCATTTTTCCAACAGTAATGCTGGCTCCGTTCTGAATGTTTGAAAGTTTATATAATCGTGGTGTTAGAAGAGTATGTGGAATACTCACATTCCATGGCCTGGATTCGGCAACATTTTGCTGCATTTGGTCCCACTGTGTTTACAGACTCTAGAGGGCATATTTTGGGAAACCATGCCCGAGGCTCCTGACAATGGAGGCGTTTTAACAGGCAGGTCTGTCCCCTAACCAGCTCACATTCTGCCTCAGCATTTCCTTTTGGTGTTGAATTCTTCCTCTGTTCCCTGTGGTTCCTTGGAACTAGAATTTGATGCTAAAGGCTTGATTAGATTCAGGTCCAAGGCTTTCGGGAGGAAGACGTCTGGGGACACTGTGAGCCTGCCGGTGCATCTCCGAGTGTGCAGTCCTGCTGCCCGTCATGCCCCTTGACCTCACGATCCTGCCATCCGTCGTGCCCCTTGACCTCCTATTATGCTCTTTGTCACCTGGTTAGGAAGTGACCTCCAGAACTCCACGCATAAAAGCATCTCTTTCCCTTCATAGGGAGTCAAAGGGGGGCTGGAGGATCACCTGTGAAATTGCCAGCACAGTGGTCTAAGCTCTGGTTCAACAACTTGTCACGTCTTGGCTTCCATATCTGTCAATGATTCATATCCAATCAGTTGTCTTTGGAGGTTAAACCATGTTGACTTCTCCAATTCTAATAATTCTCTACACATCATTAATGAGCATTTGCAGTAAAGAAGGGCTTTTCTTCATTGACTGGGAAAGAACCATAATTCCTTTTAAAAGGACAGGATAAAACTTCAAGCATTTTTGGCCCTTATTAAATACTGAATAACTAGATTTCCTATCAGACAATTATTTCATTGCCATTTGTTTGTATCATAAACATTGTGGATATTGAGGATTACAAATGGGGCATTTAACTGTGTTATGGTTGTACTGTGGAATGTTATACAGCCATTAAAAATGATGGCATTCTACATGAATAACATGAAAAATATGCATGATATATTAAGTGGGAAAGCAAGGAAGATTTCCACATGTATAATATCATATTTTTGTAAAAAGAAATCATACATAACTTCTGCGTATCCCATGCACGTGTACCTAAGCATGTGTAACAGTGTGTCAGAATGAACTCCTGGGGTCTCAGATTCATTATGACCCTAAGCAGGGAGGTCCTTTTCCCAAGCAAGTCCCTGACGTTGCTGGACTCAGAAGTGGTGTCCTGATAGTTACCTCTGCCCTCGGAATGCCGTGCCTCTCCCCCGTCCCCTGTGGAGAGAGAGGACTGGAAGGAAAACCTCTCCTAGGTAAATGGAGCCCTGGGAGATGCCTCGTTCAGAAGGAGCTGGCCTGGGGCTGTGTCAGAGTCTGCCCAGCAGGACAAGGAAGGAGGAATCAGAACAGCAGCCTGGAGGGAGGGAGGGAGGGAGGTGACCACCCAGGCCTCTGGAGCAGGTCAGGGGCAGTCTCCCACCCTCCCCTCCAGCCCCTCACACCCTGGGCGTAGGAAGGAGAGGCCTCCCCTCTTCCCATGCAGGTTTCTGCCCCAAAGCTTATTTAGTATGTTTAGCTCCAAACTTTAATGTTTAAGTCCAAACTTAAAAAGCAGGCAAGGATGCCTGGTGCAGAGGGTCAGCTAGGAGGCAGCAAAGTAGGGCTGGATGGCCCCTGTTTAAATCTAAGCTTAAATGTTTTAAGTTTGGAGCTAAGTGTATTAAATAAGGAAACCAAATCATACCGTAAACTAGGATGGTTAGAAAATGAATTTTCAAAGAGTAGCCAGAAATACTAGGGACAGAGGCACCTGCTCACGGAGGTGACAAGTGACAAGGCCCAGACTCTTACCCGTCCTAAATGGCTGCAGTGGGACGCAGAGACGGAGCCTGCACAGCTGCACCTGCCGCCCAGGCTGCACACTAGCCTGTTACTACTCAGTGGCGCCGACGTGAGGCCTTCACTCTTCTGCCTGTGCTGTGTTGTGTTGGAACATGTTCCCAGCGGGCAGAGATTACCTTCCTAATTTGAAAATTTACATCTGGAAAAATGCTTGGAATCTTAAAGATATATTTAAGTGAGGCATGTGTATTGTCACCTTAGATATGAAAAGTTCTAGGCTGTTTCCTGTAAAAGAATCCTGGTGGCCCAGGGCAGGCTGGTGTGATGAGACTTCGCGGTGGCCCCCTCTATCCCCGCCTTCGTGGCCTGGGAGGGGTCCAGGTGCGGTGGGCAGTCCCTCCTTGGTGAGCACTCCACGGGGGACCGTCCAGCCTTGCTTTGCTGCCTCCTGGACGACCCTCCGCACCAGGCATCCTTGCCTGCTCTTCTCCCTGGTAGAAGGCTGCTCCTTATTTAAGAGACAGCTGAGGAGAATGACAAATACAGTGAGAAAAACACAAAATTGTTTTCCCATTCAGGGATGTTTAATATGAGTCTGGACTGAACCACCCCAGACCAAAATACCATGTTGTTCTGGTCACAGCAGATTTTATACAAAGAATCACCACAGTACAAGAAGGACTGTTTTTCTGGTTTCTCTTAAGGTAAGAAGAAAAGTCACTTTCTATAATGAAAGAACTTGGACCTGATCATGCATCTCTGTCTGGGCTGGAAGAGAGGGGCCAGTGGAGCCCGGCTCACGCCTGCCATTGAATGACAGCTACGTTTCCATTTCTCTCTTCCTTCCCCTCCATCTCATTCACCGTAAACACCCACTGAAGCTGGAAGCACTGCACAAGAAGAGGTTGGATCAGGAGGCAGGGGAGGTGGATGCTGTTCTCCCACCTTGGTCTTGCTCATCGGGACCCGTGTTTTAAGCTCATTCCCTGAGATGGACCAGGCTGACTGCTTTCACATGCAGCTCCTTGAGACACAGAAAATGGTATCCAGCAGCACACTCCATCACAACCAGGCAATCAGAGTTCCTCCTGCGGGCCTTTTCCTCACGGCTATCTCCAGGAAGAATCCTGACTGTTACCGTTTGGGGCAGAAGCGGTGAGGATTGCAGAGAACTCAGCCACTCAGACATGAGGCTGGGAAGGTATTTAAACACCCACTTTCGGAAGGAGTGGTCACAAGGACTTCAGCAGCCCCCTGCAGGAAGAGAGAGACTCATCCTTCAGCCCGTTATTTGCCGTACAAGGAGAGTATTCGATGACTGTGATGCCCCCGGCCTCTCTGAGCTCCCCGTGAGAACCAGCTGGGACTTCCTGCTCTGCCCAGATTCTGGAGGAAGATTTGTTGTCACTTGAGACATAAATCAAGCTTTCTTGAATGGAGGATGTGATTCGAATTATTTGCTCCTCAATGTGTTGGAGGCAAGCTGTGATCTGAGCCGATGGCCAGTCTCAGGAGGCTTCGCTTCTCAGCTTTCCTTTTCTGACTCGCTGGTCCCTAGAACTGCTCCCCACTCCTGATGGGATGAAGCGTCTTCAGCTCTCATGCCCCTCCTCCCAGTCCTGCTGACACTTTGTGGTCACTGATGACAGCAGTAGGGTGGCCTCCCATGACTCGGGCCTCCTGGGCCACCCACCCTCAGCTGCCACCCTCTGTGGAGTTGCATGTGGGGTAGGGGCAGGTGACTGAAGAAGGAAGGAGGGTGTGGGGGAACCATGAGAAGATCTAGGGCACCACCTCCCAGAGCTGCCCATTGTCCAAAGAGAGCATAAGCTGCATGGCAAGCATGGTGTAGGTGACAACTGGAGTTGCACCCGTCTGTGTCCATGACTCAGGTCAGCAGGTGCAGCCCCACCTCCAATGTGACGCCCTGCATTGCCTTTGCGTGGTGCGGCACCATGTGTGATGTGCTCACTGTTATCCTGTCTGTTCACAGGCCATACAAAGGGGACAATCACACTGGGGCTCTCGCCTTCTTCAGGGAGTTGCTGGGAGGACAAAATGGAATATATGTAAAAGTCATTTCCTAGATAAGGGGGAGCATGTCGTGAGAGTCCCTTGAAATTTAATTGATGTTTCTGTCATTGAAATTGAAATAATGAGAAAATAAATCCAAATCCAGAACTCAAAGTAACACCTGTAACGTCATCTGTAAGAGCCAGGACTTCCTAGGGAGTCTCTGCAGAGAAGGCAGCGTCTTTGATATGACAGGACTGCAGGTTCCTGTAGGTTCCTCCCCACTGGGTGCACTCTCCCCTTTGACTGGAAAGTGTCACATAACTGAGTTACTGCTGTGTCCCTCAGAATTCCACCTGGAGGAATTCCCAGCATACTGGTAAGAACCTGTTCTTGCAGCAGCCCTTCCCAAACCCGGTGTATTTCGTTGAAGATGCTGTGAAGCCTCAGAAAAGTCAGAAGGCTGCACCGTCGCAGGGTCAGTTTTTCGGAACCACTCAGTCTACAATGTCTTTTTTAGGAGACTAAGCTGATTTTCAAGCAAAAAGTTAGGAAGCCACCACTGCCAGTCGACATCGAGAAGTCATTCATGGCCTGAAAGCTTCCAGCCCCCTGACCGGCCCCTGTTACTGACCATCGGTCACTGCCCACTCGGCCCACTTGCTTCCCTGAACGCATTGACCATGCGGGCACTGACCATGCTGGTGCCAATCCACTGCGGGGCCCTCTGGAGGGCCCATGTGACTCTACTCCACCAGCTGTGTACTTCCCAGGAAGATTTGCTCCCGGTTACGTGTGGCTATGGCACAAATCTCCTGAAACTTGGCTTCAAAATTAGTAGTTGGCTCCTCCCAAGGCTCTGAGGTTGGCCCAGAAGGTTCTGCCCACGTCACCCAAGCTGTTCCTTCCCTACATTCAGCAGGTGCCTAAGCCTCCCTTCTCCCTGCAGCCTCTCCAACTGGGGCTCCCACCAACGGCTCCGACCCTTCCATGATGACCACCTTCCAGAAGGGAGCAGAGCCTGTCAGTCCGAGTGGTCAGCACAGGTCATGGGGCCACACAGCAGGGTAGGGACAAGACCCCATCTCCAGTGGGTGGAGCTGGTGTGCATGGGATGGGAGGAGCTCACAGCAGCCCTGGGAGATCTTGCTGTTTACAAACGAATTGATGCCTCACACCTGCTGCCTGATTACTTAGCTAAACGCAGCCTAAGCTGGTATATGAAAGGAAGCACGTGGCCCCAGGAAGCTGACTTGTGTGCTCAGGAAAGACTGGAAGCAGCAGCAGAATCGGAGGTGAGAAGGGCAGCTATAGGGTGTGGGGCAGTTCGGACACCAGCTTTGCCAGCCTGAGTTCCTCCAGTCCCAGCACCCTGACCTTGGAGGTTGCAGGCAGCACGTCAGGGGCACGATCTGAAAAGGCAAAGGGGCGACCCAGCCAGCAAGCCTGAGCTCAGGGGCTTTGGTGACGCATTCTAAGCACTAGTGGTGACACTTTGCTGTGTTTTAATTAAGGTGAGATGCCCAAAGCAGACAGACTGCAGTCCTGTTTCAGCCAGGCTTGCCCGCGAGGCCCTGGTCATCACTTCAGGTGAGAGGCTGCTGAGATCAGAGGAGGCTCCTTCTCTACCCCTCTGCCAAGTTTTGAAAGACGAAAATTGGGGTGATAAGTGAAACAACTTTATCATTTATATTGATTCATAAGTGTTTTGGATTATTTATGTGGGACATTTTAGCTGAAGACCAATGACCCAGAGAAGCGGCTCCTCTGAGCTTCTGCCTTGGTGTGCGAGCCAAAGGGTTTCATTGCTCTTTTCTCTCTCTCTTTGCTTCCTGATTTGTGAGACAGGTTTGCTGGGTTTGTGTTGCATTTGTCTAACTCTGACCCTAGACAGTGCTGTTGAGTAGAATTTCCCATGGTAGTGGAAAGGCCGGTGTGATGGCTACTAGCCATGTTCCGCTGTGGAACATTCAAATGTGGAGGGTGCAACTGAGGAACCAAACCTTTAACTGCATCTCATTTTAATTAGCTTTCATTTAAATGGCCATGTGAGACTAGTGGTTGCCATACAGAAAGTACAGTTCTAGGGTTTTTTCTCTACTTTTTTACCAGTTTGTACCTCTTAGTTCATTTTCTTTTATCTGCTGTTTTAGCTGAAACTTACAACACACTGTTGAATAATGGATTGCAAGTACCCAACCTGGCTCCTCAGTTGTACAATTGTGTTTAAACATGTCTAATATTTGCTCTTTCTTTCTTTCTCTTTCTTCTTCCCTCCCCTTCCCTCCCTTCTTCTTCCTTTCTCTTTCTCTCACCCTCTCTCTTTCTTTTTTTTTTTTCTTTCCTCTTTTCTTTTCTTTGAGACAGGGCCTCACTCAGTCACCCAGGCTGAACTCAAACTCCTGGGCTCAAGTGATCCTCCTGCCTCAGCCTCCTGGGTGGCTGGGACTGCAGGCACTTACCATGGTGCCTGGCTTAGGGCTTGCTATTTTTAACAAATATTCTCTGTGATGTTAAGGGAGTCTCATTATTTTACTCTTTTATTTAGGGCTTTAAATAAGTTAGAAATGGTCACTGAATTTCACCAAGTAACTTTTCAGAGTCTATTGATACAAACATTTTCCACTTTTCAGAGCGACCTTTGATTTTATGATGACCATCTCGAAAACCTAGGTTGCCACCAGAGCTTAACAAGTCCCATTTCCCTGACTGCCTTATCTGAGCACTTTTGTTTGTTTCTCACTACCTTCATCGCAAATTCTTTGTTTCATGAAATCTCGGCTGCCCACTGCTTTCCAAACGAACAGGCGTCTCCACGTGGCTGTGCTTCTCTCGGGGGTGGCCCCTGCCTGCCTCCCCTTCTCCTCCCATGCCATCCTGTGACTCCGCGCACACTCCTACAGAAGGACTTGTTGCCTCTCCCGAATTTTCGCTGCCTCTCCCAAATTCGCTGTGCTGAATTTGAATCACTTATGTCCGACACTGAACTGATGGCCTGTTCACGCGCTATTTTGCTTTGGCCAGCACAATGTTTCTTAAAAATGTAAACGTTTAAAAATGGGTATCTTAATATTATGATACACTTTAAATGCTAGTTTTCAACAAACAGGGCATTTGTAAAGTTGTAAAAGGCAAATGATACTACAAGGCTGAATAAAGATAATAGTCTCTGGCCCCTCCTCAGCCCCTCCTCATCCCCAGTTCTCAGCCCTATGGCAGCATCTCTTTCATCTCTTCTCTG
The DNA here is from genome assembly GCF_043159975.1 of Macaca nemestrina. Classification (NCBI taxonomy): domain Eukaryota; kingdom Metazoa; phylum Chordata; class Mammalia; order Primates; family Cercopithecidae; genus Macaca; species Macaca nemestrina. The sequence continues at coordinate 251,420 of NC_092128.1, forward strand.
GTATTTATTTTATTTCTAAACAACATACTTATGCTCCTGTTTCTTTTCTTTCTTCCTCCCAATTTACGTCAGTGTCCATTAGATTTCTAACAAGAATAAAGATCTCTCTCTCCTGTGCCGTTCTCATCACCCAAGCATAATTTATCATCCCGCCAGCCTCCTGATGGACTCACCTCACATTGCTGGTGTACATTATTGCCATCACAGTTGAGCCACATAATATTCCGCATTTCCTTTCTTCAGAACTTTATGCTTTTCCTCGTTTTTCTGTTGCTGGGTTTTTCACCTACCTGTAAATAATTAGGCATCAAACCTCGGGCCAGAACAGCAACAGCAAAACACTCTCAAGACACTGCACTCATGAGGTGGTCTCAGGGTTCCATTTTTGTCTCCTAGAGCCACTCCCTCTGGAGTCCCCCTCCTTGCCCAGATGGGATCCTCGGGCTGGGGTCTGGCCCCAGGCAGGCACTGTAAGCCGCCTGCTCACACAGTCGGGGTCCTCGGGCGGGGATCTGGCTCCAGGAAGGTGCCGTGAGTCTCCTCCTCACAGTCGAGATCCGGTCCCAGGTAGGTCCCTTGAGCCGCCTCCTCACAGACAGAGCCAGTCCCAGGCAGGCGCTGTGAGCCTCCTCCTCACAGTCAGGGCTCTCGGCCGGGCCGGTCCCAGGTAGGCGCTGTGAGCCTCCTCCTCACAGTCGGGGCTCTCGGCCGGGTCCAGTCCCAGGTAGGCCCCATGAGCCTCCTCCTCACAGTCGGGGTTCTCGGCCGGGCCGGTCCCAGATAGGTGCGTGGCCCAGCCTCCAGGAGGCTGCAGTCTCAGAGCCCGGGACTCCACCTGGACGCGGTTCCCTGCAGCGTCCTCCGCCCGTGCCAGTGCGGGGGACACCGATGGCCTGTCTCTCGCATCTCCCCGTGCTCTGCCTGGCTGTTTAACACAGTTGCTTCTGTCTGGAAGGCCGTAGGGACATCTCTTGGTGCTGCCCTTTCAAATTTTTGGGTGTCCTTTCCGTGAGGTTGAGAAGCTGAGGGGGAAACTCCTACATTCCCTCCTGGCGGCTGTTGCCGGGAGGTTGCAGCCTGTGCCACGCGTGCGCCCCCACACTGTGGCTGCGCTTCCCGCTGCACTTCCGGCTGCACTTCCGGCTGCTACCTCAGCCTCGGGGTCCTGACACCCTCCAGTCCACGTCCTCACATCCTGACAGCTTCTAGCTCTGTTCCCTCACGTGCGGTTCAATAAAGGAACAAATGAACGAAAGGCTTTACCTAGACATTGAAGGGATCAGATGACAAGCTCTAGACATTTGAATCAAATCCTACTGTAATGCAAAGACAGTTTGATGTGGTATGAATTTAGTATCTCTGTTGCAATTTAAAGCAGCAATTAGTATTATACAATATATAATTATTACATTATAATTTATATTATGTATTAGTTATCTTATTATATATTATCTTATTTATTGTGTATTTATTGAAGCAAGGTCTTGCTCTGTCACTTGGGCTGGAGTGTAGTGGCATGATCTTTACTCACTGCAACCTCGACCTCTCAGGCTCAAGTGATCCTCCCACTTCAGCCTCCCAAGTAGCTGGGACTATAGGCATGCTCTGTTACCTCCAGCGAATTTTTAAATATTTTCTGTAGAGATGGGGTCTCACTATGTTGCCCACGCTGGTCTTGAAGTCTTGGGCTCAAGGGATCATCCTGCCTCAGCCTGCCAAAGTGTTGAGATTACAAACATGAGTCACCGCACCCAGCCCATTGTTTTAAAATAGCAATATCATATAATTATTACTTTGTTTTTGTGTGACTGAGTTTTGCTTTGTCACCCAAGCTGGAGTGCAATGGTGCAATCTCGGCTCGCTGCGACCTCTGCCTACTGGGTTCAAGCAATTCTCCTCCCTTAGCCTCCCCAGTAGCTGGGATTACAGGCATGTACCACCACAACCAGCTAATTTTTGTATTTTCAGTAGAGACAGGGTTTCACCATGTTGGCCAGGCTGGTCTCACACTCCTGACCTCAAATGATCCACCAACCTCGGCCTCCCAACGTGCTGGGATTACAGGCGTGAGCCACTGCACCCAGCCATTACTATCATCGAGGCAGAAATTTGTCATTTTGTGGTAAAAAGCTGAACCTTCAAAATAACCAGCCACAAAACTGCCAGAGCTTGCTGTTTTATAGGAGATGGACAGAACTTGGCTGATCACATGCAGAGTCTTCACTTAGAGGCCTAGACATCTTCATTTTCCTCTCCACCTTGTTCACTCTTGGCTAGGAACCCCATCCTGACACCTCTCCACCACCTGCCCTACACACCAGAGTTAGAGGTGCTTGGTTTATGAACTTAGCACTTAAATAACTCTACTACTTAGACTCTAAGCAGCCTTACACGGGCGCTCATACCTGGTGGGCCTGAGGCACATCTGGAGTTTCTAGTGATGCATTTGTATTTGATCACTTGTTTTGAACATTTTAAAAGAAAATCAACATTTTCTTTAAATATGTTAACATTAATGTAATATGAATTTATGTACTTACTCAAGTATTGGTATGTAATTTTATTTTATAATAAATATATTTTCACTTTTATTGAAAGTATTTAGAAACTATTTTCATCTGCAAAACTTAGCTCATGGCCAACTTTTCAGAGACATTTCTGTATTCTTGAAAGTAAAACACTCCTGTGTTCACACCAAAGCCGTGTGTTCCCCATGGATGTGTTCCTACAGTTATTGCACAGGTCTGGGTGGCATACGCTGAAAGGAAAACTGACGTTTGCTTGTTTGTTTGTTTGTTTGTTAGTTTTTACCGAGGCCAGCACATTGCTTTTCTGATATTGAGGTTTAAGTATAAGATAAAATTTTAGAGGTCTCAAATATAGTGTAAATACCATGGACAAGTAGGAAAAAGTACTGGATTTAAACATGGATTCCATCACTGTTGTGTGACATTGAGAAGTCATTAAATGATTTGAACCTTACTGCTTTTCATCTGGAAGATAATTAATGCAATATTTTGATATCTTACCTTCACCAGGTGGCTATTAAGACCAAATAAGAGGTCTAAAAAGGTTTAAGCTATGCATTATGCAAATTATTTGATAACTCCATGCAGGTAACCTAAGATTTTGTTGCTAATAAGGCATCTTGACGGTGAAAAATCAACCAAATATTATCAAATACTTCAATTTGCAAATAATCATTGAAGTCAGATTCCACAGAAGCACAAGCACACTTTCCCCGGGCGTCGCCCTCCCCGACCGGCCCTTGCACTAACACCCAGTGGTGCCCACTTTGTCACACTGGGAAATGCTGATCACAAGAAGTAAGTAATGATTCTCTTAAAATTCAGAAGGTACATGGTATACACTGAATTACTCAAATGCTTTCTACCACCATATGGTTATTCCTCCAAAGCTCATTGAGATGAACCCACAAGCTAACTATAGTCTCAATAATTGTGTTGGTGCAAGCATGTTTCACAGAAAAGGAGTTTGCGAGGCAGTTATCTCATGAATGGCATTTCTATCTGTGACGCTTCTTTCATCTTGCACCCGCCTCACTCTGTTTCTCTCCTTCCAGCCTGCAGTGGCGTCTGGGACAACATCACATGCTGGCGGCCTGCCAACGTGGGAGAGACGGTCACGGTGCCCTGCCCAAAAGTCTTCAGCAATTTTTACAGCAAAGCAGGTACTGTCCGTGGGTTGAGTTCCTGAGCTCCTCCAGGGTGTTTGCATCTGAGCGTCCATGTTTTCCATCCAAGAAGCAGGAACATCACTTTCCTTCAGGCATCTCCTCCCACCCTGGGGGTCAGGGAACAGCTGTGGCATACTGGGGTGAGTGCCCGTCTTAGGGTGCAGAAGGGCATCACCTGCCTTCAGCCAAACCGCAGAGAGCAGGGCAACTGCAGGGAAAGAACCAGGTTAGACAGGAGCCACATGGGAACCAAAGCATGGGAAACATGCATGAGAGGGGAGGGGAGGCAAGGGGGGCATAAAGGAGGCTGTCCTCCTCCTGCGGAGTCGGCCTGTGGACCCCGGAGAGCACGCTCTGGAAGTTTCTGGGAAGTGACAAGTGTGGCACCCAGAGCCTCCATGCTCAGGGCAGAGGCCCCAGGACGCACCTAGTTTACCGAACCCATTCCCCCGACCTCCCTGCCGCCTCACTGGCTTGATGCTGCCTGGAATTCGCAGTTTCTCTGGGCTTCCAGGCTCCTCCTCGGCACCCAGGGCATGCTCCGTGTGCGGCAAATATCTCTTGGCCGAGTCCTGAGAGAAGGGTTTATTTGTTTTTGTGAGTGATTCAGATTTTCACAGTGTGAAGAAATCTGTTCAGAAAAATAGAAAACATAAGAAACATCTGGAAACAGAAAGCATAATACTTTGAAATACTATGGAGAATTTGCTTTTACCTTAGACAGAGGTTAAAGGGTAAGGACTTTGGGAAGTAATAATGCTGTAGTGTTTGAAAGCAGATTATTGGAAAAGAGATTGGGACAGAGGAGAAGGAGATTCCGAAAGGAAGATTTTGACTTTCTCACCCCGAGTTGCCAGCAGAGCAGCCTGAAGGTGGGGACCATACTTGCGTTAGCATCATTACCCACTCCTGAGTTAGAACCGAAGTCACTTTAGAGAACCTGGACTTTAAGAACTGTTCCCTCCAATCAGTAGCATTTCTACCGAGCAGCTTGGGCTGCATCCATTCTTCTGGAGAGCTGGAGAGAATTGGCATGGACTCTGGCTTTTCCTAGTCGATGGCATGGTTCTGAGGCTTCCAGAAAGCACCCAGCAGCCTGGTAGTTTGCACACTGGCAAACACCAAAACACAGTCCGGCGTCTGCCAGACAGAAGCCATCTGGGCACCAGGCGCCCAGGCCAGTGAGGCTCTGGCCCTGCCCGGAAGCATCCCGCGCCCCCTGGAAGTGTGAAAACTCCCAGTCGGTTTTGGGTGAAATGCTTATTCCACCTTTTTCCCAAGCGGGGAGCATGACACCACCTTGCTAGTGTGAGGAAACCTGTGGTGTTTCCCCAAGTCTGAGTAGTTGCAGCTAGATGGTCTGAAATGCAGGGGAAATATGCTGCTACTTTTTCAACCCATTGGAAAAACGTGAGCTATGCGATGACATGCACAGACTGTGGACGGATGGTCCCCATGGAGTGTCCGCATGGAATTCATCCCTGGGGCATTCAATGGGCATCCTTTGCAAATACTTAGAGAGATGTGGATGTGACTGGGGGCCAAGCAGGACTGGGGTGAAACCACCTGGCATCGTACCACAGGGGCTGAGGCTTCAGAGACTAAATTCGGCAGGGATAACTGGAGAGTCTTGAAATGAAATGAAAGTCAGGCGCACATCTGCGTGGTGCTCTGTGGTCTACAGAACGCTCTACACATGTGATGGCTGCTCCTCCCGTGACCTGTAAGGAAAGCTGGGTCACAGAACACACGTGGAATCATTTCCGCCCACAAACCCAGGTGTTCCAGAAATAAGTCACCATTCTAACGAAGCGTTGTTTTCTCTTTTGATTTCTCATCCTTCCAGCAGGTGGGAGGTTTGGGGGCTGTCTGTCCTACACTAGGCAGGTGGCCTCTGGGCATCATCACGCGTGCCCGGCTCATCGTCACAGTGACCAGCACACTGGCACCCTACATCTCTGTGCCAGGCGGGACCCTGGGCCGTGTCCAGAAGCAGTGGGCAGCTCCTTCTGCAGGTCCTAACCCTGCCCTGCAGCAGTGGGACCCGGGATGCAGGTGCTCTCCCCACCCGGGCTGGACTTTACCGCTGCTGCTTGGGGAAAGCTGTGAGGATCAGGTGCTTCGGGCATTTCCTGTCCCATCCCCTCCAGGAGGCAATGAGCCAGCTGTCTGCATAGAGGGGAAAAAGGAAGCAGGAGCCGGGATGAGAGGCATAAGGACTCATCACCGGGAGGACAGCCTTCTGTGGACAGCTCCTGTTCAAGCCCCATGCTCAGCGCCCAGGAGGCAGCTCCAACAGCCGTGTGCTGGCCTCTCTCCCTTGACTTACTTTCTGTGTTTCCAGTTGCTCCTGGTGCCCACCTGCCAATTCTGCATGGCACTGTTGTAGCCAGACCCAGGGCAGCAGCTCAGCCGCCCATCCAGCACAGGTGTAGGGCCAGGTGTGGTTCTGGGCCTTTAAAGGGGCATGAGCATATCCCCCAGTGGAGGATGATGTAGCCTCATGGGGCTTGGAATAGTCGCTGAGAGCACTGAAGCCCTAAGGGAGGCCTTCAAGTATTCGTCATCTTGCAAGTGGGCGAGAGCGTGCCCCCGTGCCCCACAGCCTTTCTTTGCATCTCCCTGGCCTCTCTGCATCTCCCTGGCCTCTCTCTGCATCTCCCTGGCCTCTCTGCCCCTGGATGGTCTCTCTCTGCACCTCCCTGGCCTCTCTCTGCGCCCCCCCCCCCGATCTCTGCAGGTTGCCACCTCAGGCATTTCCTCTCCTTCCACATTTGCCCCGTGTGTCTCAGGAGTGAGAAGTCAGAAAGGATAAAAAACCTGTGAGGGAATCTGCACTTCACAGAATGACTGACTGACTGAGTTTTTGGAGTTTTATTTAAGTATCTTCTTTGGATTGGTAAACACTGATCTGTAGGAAGGAAAAAAGGCCACACCTCGCAGAAGATGAGTGACAGCCTCAGCTCCCACCGAGGTCCTGGCTTCCAGACTCAGGATCGGGGCCTGTAGGTGCCCTGCTCAGGTGAGAGCCAGGCTGTCAGGTGTGGCGCTTGGCCCATCACTCCCCAGTGTGACTTTGGGCAAGTGACACTTCTTCCTCAGCCTTGGCCGTCTCATCTCTGAGATTAATTGGACAGCCGCCTCCTGTGGCTGTCAAGATTAACTGGGTTGATGCAGACACAGAGCCTGGCGTTCCTGAGGGCTCAGTGAGTCGGAGCAGCCACTACCACATGACTACTATTATGATAATAACTATTAAGAGTGCTGTTCCTGAGTCTGTGGTGGGCACATCATTTATCTTTGTAGACCTGTCTCCTTGTCTGCACAATGGGGCGGTGGGACCAGGTCTCTAGGAGTCTCGCCCCTTTTAGGGCTCTGTTTTGCCTGTACTGTGTATGGGGTCTCTGCAGCTAAGCGGCCCCCAGACCTTACTGGGGCTCCCTGTGTGAGGCGTGGGCCTTGTAGTCAGAGCCCCTGATTGGTGATGGTGTCGGGGTGCCAGTGGGCAGGGCCAGCCCTGTGGCCTCGCTGAGACCAGTCTCCTACCCCACTGCTCCCCAGTAGAGCCAGGGCCTGGCCCAGCCAGCCCTCCCTCTGCTTCTCACCACTGCATGACAAGAATAACGCATGCACCCCACTCAGAAACCGAGTCTTCGAAGCCTTGTTTTCCCTTCTGTAAAATGGGAACTGTAGTGCCCACCAAGTCTGTCTTGCAAGGTTGTCTTGAAATTAAAAAGTCATGGGAGTGAAAATATTTGCTAAATCCAAAGCCCCAGACCCTTCCAGTCCCCCGGGCAGGGAGACAGGGGCCCCACTCTGGCCATGCCAGGTGCAGGAGTGCATGGAGGGGTCTGGCTTCCTGGGCTCTGCTGTGGGGGTGATCCTGACGCCATGCAGCCATGCTCGGGGCAAGGCTGGCACGGCGTTCAGTGCCTGGTTTTATTCTTACAGCTCAGACACCTTTGAGAGCTCTATCACCTACTGTTCTGTGTGGCCATCTGCTAAGGACACACAAATACAAGGAACATTGAATTTCTGAGCTTACATACGATTTTAGTTCCTTAGGAGCAAACGATGAGATTGTAAGGGCACAATTGCCTTAATTTCCTACAATTAAACTGTAATTCCGCCATCCTTTCTTCCAACACCAGTGGCCAAATGGAGCCTGCCCTACTGGGTCACGGTTGGTGGTGAGGGCCTGGCTGGGAGGAGGGAAGGTGCTGTCAGGAACTGGGGCAGGCCAGGCACCCAGTCACTGTCAGTGGTGAGGGCCTGGCCGGGAGGAGGGAGGGTGCTGTCAGGAACTGGGGCAGGCCGAGCACCCAGTCACCATCAGTGGTGAGGGCCTGGCCAGGAGGAGGGAGGAACTGGATGTCAGGAACTGGATGGAGCCTGCCCTGCAGGTTCATGGTCGGTAGTGAGGGCCTGGCTGGGAGGAGGGAGGGTGCTGTCAGGAACTGGGGCAGGCCTAGCACCCAGTCATCGTCGGTGGTGAGGGCCTGGCTGGGAGGAGGGAGGGTGCTGTCAGGAACTGGGGCAGGCCGAGCACCCAGTCACCGTTGGTGGTGAGGGCGTGGCTGGGAGGAGGGAGGAACTGGATGTCAGGAACTGGATGGAGCCTGCCCTGCTGGGTCATGGTCGGTGGTGAGGGCCTGGCTGGGAGGAGGGGGGGTGCTGTCAGGAACAGAGCAGGCCAGGCACCGGCTCCAGGACGGCCAAGGCTTGGCTGTAAATATCACTTATGGTGGCAGAACCTAAGAGTCTGTTAAGAATTTTCGTTCTGCCCCAGAAGAACTACATTTACAGTTGTAGTAATTCTGACTTACGACACAGCGCGTTCACTCTCATCTCAGGCCCCACCAGCCCCGAGAGGTGACCTGCGGGCCAGGTCACGTGGACTGGGAGGCCAAGGAAGGTTTTTTGAGTGGAGCCCTGTCTCCTAGCTGAGCCCTGGGCATGGGAAGCATTTTCAGAGCGCACGGGCTCAGCACACACTAAGGTCCCTTCTAAGGCCAGTTTTCATGGACTTGCAGATAAAATATCTGAACTTCACTTTCCAGGAAACATAAGCAAAAACTGTACGAGTGACGGATGGTCGGAGACGTTCCCAGATTTCGTCGATGCCTGTGGCTACAGCGACCCGGAGGACGAGAGCAAGGTAGGCTCCCACGGGCTGCCACGTGGTGGGTTCCGCTTCCTGACCCTGCACCAGCAGCCCCCTCCTGCCCTGCAAGAATTATGTAGATTTTTCCCCTAAATAATCCTCTGAGTACCGACGCTACTTCCCGCTTTCCAAGTTAAGCGGAGTCCCTGTTTCCATTCTGCTGCTGCACTTGGGATTGTTTGATTGTTCCGTCATTTTGCAGGCAGGGAAAGGCAGGTTTTCCTGACCTGCTGTGTGCATGTCTGGGAGATGGTGAGGAAGATCTAAGAGTGGCCCCGCCTGCCCGAAAGTAACTTTTCAGATGGGTCCTGGAGAGCACACCCTTTCCGCATTTGGATTTCTTGCCCCATTTAAGATTTTGCCACATTCTGGGCATTGAGAAGCCAGTGCCATGGTTTCCTGAGCCCTGAGCCTGCAGCAGGAGATGTGACCACAATTAGGGTGTCTTTTCAAGCTAAGAGACCAGGCTTGTCCTCGGCCAGGAGGCGTCTGGGAGCAGGGGTCCCAGGGTGAGTTGGGGACCCCCCATCCGGGCTGCACAAACTTGCTGCAGTGACCTGGGGCTCTCGGGCGTTATGTCCACTGCAGGGCTGTGATGTTTCAGTAATGAGGATGTTTCTCCCAAGTGTGGGATGCGTGGCCTTAAGCTCTGCTCCATCTGTGCCAACTTCCCCAGCTCTGCCTCAGGCGGCTGTGGTTTATCAGCAGACAGACCTCCGTCCTTCCCCGCAGCCCTGGCAGCACCATGTGGGTGCCCGGTGCCCTACCAACCCGCAGCCAGAGGTGTGTGCAGAGGGTGCTCCCTGCACAGGCAAGGCAGGGGGCAGGGGATGCACTGGAGGCTGCTCTAAGGAGCCCTGGGAAGGGTCGCACTCCCCACATGCAAACTTTCTCCTGCAAGCCCACAGAATTCCCGGCGAAACCATCAGCTCGTGGGCCAATCGCCTCCTGCCCTGACCGTGCTCCACCTGCCCCTCCTGGAGGTGTGGCTTCTGCCCTCGGGGTCCCCAGGGGATGGTGGCAATGCTGCCTGGCTGCCTCTTGGGAGAATGAGCCCAACTTTCTCCCAGAGGCTTCCTCTGCTCACTTCTCTAAGATTCACAACTCTAAGCCAGTTCTCTCTCCACCAAATTATTAAACCCTAGGAAAGGAAGTATCTTATGCAGTGACCAATATCCCAACAACTGGAAGATAAAACTCCTGACCCTGGTATATTAGTTCATTTTCACTCTGCTGGTAAAGATGTACCTGAGACTGGGTAATTTATAAGAAACAGAGCTTTGATGGACTCACAGTTCCGTGTGGCTGAGGGGGCCTCACAATCATGGCAGCAGGCAGAAGGCAGAATGAGAGTCAAGCAAAAGGGGAAACCCCTTATCAAACCATCAGACCTCATGAGACCCATTCGCGTCCACAAGAACAGTCTGGGGGAGCCGCCCCCATCATTCAGTTCCCTCCCACTGAGTCCCTCCCACAACACGTCGGAATCATGGGAGCTACAATTCAAGATGAGATGTGGGTGGGGACACAGGCAAACCACATCGCGTGACCAGTGGATAAGGTGGTGGCGGCTGATGTTGGCGGGTGTTACCGTGAGCCCACTGTCTGTGTTACTTCAGTTAGGCTTGAAAACAACTCACTGCATGGATGGAGAAGCTGAGGCTTAGGGGAGTGGTGAGGTGTGCTCCCCACTGGTGAGCAGCCACAGCCAGGCCCCGGTCAGTCTGATTCCCAGGCAGTCTGCTTGTTGCCATCTGGTCAGGACAGCGCCTGGCCCCACCGCCCTCCCTGAGTGGGTTGAAGGCACCTGCAGGAGCCACCCGGCTGGGGACTGCATTGACCTGTGGGCCCGTCTAAGATGCGCTGTCGCCCATGGCTTCCAGTGGAGTTGAGAGAAGACTGAGTTGAGTGTTGGGGGCCCAGCTCCGGTGCACATGGCTGTGAGCCCTTGAGGAAGGCCCTCAGGAAGGTCCTGGGGCGCATGGCTACACCCAGCTCAGCCAGGGAGAGGGGGAACGTTGAGGCCTCTGTCGTCGCACACCGTGGCTGACAGCTGGCTCCGGTGTGTGAAATCACAGCAGTGACAACACCGTCTGCCCCAGGCTTCCATAGGAAAGGGAGCAGCCAGGGGTCTCGGGGGCTTCTGTAGCCTGGGGGGGATTTCAAGGTCCAGGTGGGATCCCCGGTGTGTTAGAGGCACCACCTCTGAGTCTTCGTCTTTGTCTGCACCTGGCCGGCAGCCGTGCCTGGGAGACATTAGGACAGAGGTGCTGGTGAAGAGCAGAGACCAAGACCCCCAGCAGCACCACCCAGAGCCCCACATGTGCAGGCTCCGTTAGGAGGCCTGGGCCTGATGCTCCTTTGTTCATTCTCTCCTTCCTTTATTCACTCCATGAATAAGCATTCCCTGGGAACCTCTGTTCCGAGCCCCTGGGTCATAGAGAGTGACGTGGATCTGGGAGGCAGTGACAGCCACCGCCTGCGTGGCAATGTCAGCTCGCAGAGTCATGCCCAAGCTTCTTATCTCCCGTCTCCCCCGGCCACACCCTGGGAGGCATCCCAGGGACACGTGGCAGGCTCTTCTGGGTCCATTGGTCCTTCATCAAGGCCTGTAATTAAACCCTGCCTGCGTGAGCACAGTTACTCTGTGATCCCCTGATGCTTTGCTGTTTAGTCTGAAGGACTATTTTTCTTCTTAATTAAACATTTCAGAGATTCTGCAAATATTATAAGTACATATTCACTGCTAAGGGATTAGAAAGTCAAAATATTTTAAAGTGAGAAAGCAAGGAAAAGGATGGCACAAAACCAAAATGAATAATTTTTCTTCCTGTTGCAGTTTCTGGTCTTTGAATACTTTGAATACTTGGTTGGTTTAGGGACTCGTTTCCAAGATGAGGCGACGGCACATAGCGCAGGGCGTTCTGGAGGCTGCAAGCGCCAGAACAGGCCCCAGGCAGGCGCGGGGCGGACACGCACGGCCCTGGGCCGGCCCTGCCCTCCGGCGAGCACAGGACTGCCTGGGAGCGGAACTGAACAGAGTTCCTCCTGCCCGGAGCTCATGCTTCGTCCCATCAGTGCCCACTTGCTTCCCAGATTCACATTTTTAGTTGTGTTTCCTGCTTGCACAGGGCCAAAGTCTGCCCTGGGTGTTGTGTGTGCAATCATTATTGTTCATTGTTTTCAAAATTAATTAAATTTGAGAAAAAAAATTAGCCTCCACAGAAGCCACAGACTTGTCTACATGTGTGAGGGAATCAGCAGAGATGTGGGTGTGGGAGCCCCTGGGAGGAGAAGGGCTCTGGGGACCAGAGGGCTCTGGGGCAGCCCTGGGCACTGCTGAACAGCTGCATCTCATCCGGACCCAGAGCCTGCTGGGCTGTATGGGCCTTGGCTGTGGTCTGGGCCTTTATTTGGGGTCTCACCTGCTACAGTCAGATCCTGAAGCAGGTTCGCCAGCCAGGGATCAGTCTCCATATCCGAGGTCTTCCCGTCTGTGTCCTCCTCCTGCCAAGACCAGCTTTCAGGCCTAAGGGAGTCTTAGGTCTTCACTGAGTAAAGGGTTTCATCCCATGGTGTATCAAGGAGCAACGGCCTCAGCCCTTGCCCTCCACTGCTGTTCCTCTCCCCTTTCCCACCCGCACTTCCCTGTAAGCCACAGTTCTCCCAGCAGACTGAGGGCTCGGGATCACCAAACGTGGGAGGCTCCCCCAAGCCGTGTGCTGGGGCCCAACCGCCCTACCCTGCCCTGCCCTTCATCCCATCACATCCCTTCTGTGCTGATGGGTTGGGGGCTGGGGTTCCCATTGTGTGGAAAACAGAAAACGGCTCAGGCAGAAGATGGGAGCGGCAGCGGCCAGCAGGGCTGGTGTGAGGCTGGGGATTCCACTCACCCCGGTGGGGCTCAGGCTTCCAAGAGGCCACTGAGGAGCTCCTGGGACGCATCGTGGTATGGGCTCTGACCCAGTGGGTCTGGGTGGGGCCTGAGACCCTGCCTTTCCAGCACATTCCCAGCTGATGCCAGTCAGAGTCAGAGCCTGGAATCCTTACACGAGAGGCCAGAAGCCTTGGCCTCATCATTCCAGGCCTGAGAATCCGCCCAGCTGTCACTCACCGATGGCTGAGTGATGTTGCACAAAGCCCTGTGCCCGCCCTGTCCCACTCCTGGGATCAGACCCAGAAATCTCGGTCTGTGCGTCCCAACGGGCTGGAATTGCTGCTCAGCTTCTGAAAGGTGCCTCTTCAAGCCTGTGTTTCTTGAAACAAGGCACTGAAAAGCACACTTTGTGTCAAAAGCCCAAAGGGAGTGGGAATTCTTGGTGATATGGATTTCATCTCAGGCACCGATGAAAGAGCACGGAGTGGGGGCCTCCCTCCTTGAGTCAGGGTCAGGCAGGGGTAACGCAGTCGAACCTCTAAGACCCTGAGCACTCACAGCCCCTGCCGTTGCTTCTGTGGTGGAGGCGGCCAGGGCGGAGCGCGGTGCTCCCGGGAACGGCCCCAGCAGCACACCATGGTGGGCACGCGAGGTGGCCGGCTCCCGTAAGTCTTCTCTGTCACATACTTGTTAACTCCATTCCTACATAAAGAGCACGTCTGCTAAATTTAGCCACGAGAACTGTTTGGCATTTCGGCCTTCCCGTGCTTCAAGTGCATGCATTTCTTCCATGTTACGCCACATCCCTAAAAATAAGCCTGTGCCCTCCTCCAGCACTCAGGCCCCCGTGGTGACTCGTCCCACTGATGGCACACCTCACTCCCCAGGGCTCCCATCCCTGGCGACAAAGATCACAGCAGCTGGCACTGCGGACGCCTTTGTGGGAGGCCCCATCTGGTCATCCCGCCAACCCTCCTGCAGCCCTGCAAGGACACACCAGCCTCCTACGGTGCCAGGAGGGGCCTGGCAGAGACCCCCAGAGCAGCCTGCCCCAAACCACCTCTGAGAGCAGCAGCGTTTCCGAAGGAAGCCTCCCCTCACGGTCCTCAGGCCCAGCAGGTGGCCAGCTGGTGCCAGCCACGAGGGCACTGGCTCATCGAGTGATGGGAAAGGGGACAGCAAGGCAGCCACAGACAGGGTGGACTCGACCACGGACACAGTACTGCAGAAGCATCCCAAGGTGGATCAGGACGGGAGGTGGACCTGTGGCTGTTGCAGGGGCCACGAGATTAACCTCAGGCCGGGGCAGAAATCTGGCCACAGGCAGAAATCATTCACCAGTCACCTGGCACAACCAGACAGGATTATGAGCACTTTTCTGCTGTTTAGTTTTAATCTGTGCATGTGATGCTTAATACTTTCCAAATAAATGGATGAGTCTTTTCAGGGCCAAAGGAGATACGGGACCAGGGAAGGAGGTTAAGAAGGAAATGCACGGATACGCTGGTGCCCAGGGACGGCGACTGGGTCTCCAAGTTCTTTAAGTTCTAAAGGAATCCGCTAGGGAAGATTCTCCTAATGGGAGGGAGATGAAGGCGAAGGAATTAGAGGCCCACGTGGTCAGGAAGGTGGAAGGACGGAGGAGCACACCGGGATGATGTGCAGTGCCGGACGGGGACCTGCAGGAAACACCAGCACCAGGGCCACCACGGTGCACCAGGCGCTTCTGGGCGTGGAGCTGGCCGATGCCGGAGGAGGGGAGGTACGTGCCTGGCACAGGACGGACCATCCAAGGCAGCAGGGTCTGCACACCAGGCTCTGCATGAAGGAGTGTGTGGCCCCGGGCAGGGGTTGAAACTCGCCCAGCCTCGATGGATAGGAGGGCTGTCTCTGGGCTTGGGCAGCCTTGGACAGGACCCCTGGCATTCTGCTCTGGGGAAGGGTCCAGCCTCCCTGCTGCTCCCCTTAAGGGGAGGTCTGTATGTGGCTGGCAGATGTTCAGCTTGGGCACCCAGCAGCTGGCTCCTGGGCCCCACAGGTGGGTGGGGTGGGGCCGCTGGTTCCGAGAAGGTGCGCGCCCTGCCGCTTGTTGCCCAGAGCCCCCAGGGAGCCTCCAGATTGTCCACCGCACACCACACTGGCCCCTCCAGGACACACAGCACTGACCCCTCCAGGACACACAGCACATGCTCCAGGACTCAGCAGAGCCTCCAGATTGTCCACCGCACACCACACTGGCCCCTCCAGGACACACCACACTGGCCCCTCCAGGACACACTGCACGGGCCCCTCCAGGACACACCGCACCGACCCCTCCAGGACTCAGCATTTATGGTCCTAAGAAACAACTGAATTGAAGAAAGTGTGGAAACCCACAATTCAGGGTTCTAGGGAGGTCTGTGAAAGACTTAAAAGAAAAACAAAGAGAGAAGGAAGAGTTTTGAAGGGATTCACCTACTGCCTGTCAGGCACCACCTGTCATGTCAACGTGATTTGGAACCTGTATGGGAGCAGGGGGCTTGTGGAGACCACTGTGGGCGGGATAGCGGCCGAGCAGGCAGAACAGCAGGGCCTTGAGTCTGGGGCTCCCGGTAACACTCTTGTTCTCTCTCTTGTTCTCTCCTCTCCCTTTTGCTCTATTTTCTGCTTTTTCAAAAATAAGAATATATTGATTTTATATTTACAAAAATCAAATTTTAAGTACTAAAAATATCACTTAAATTTATACGAGCTTTGCCTTTGAAGCCCAGACTTTGTCAGCACAATGAGGAAACTCAGTTGTCACTTTCTCTCTGCCATATCATTCTTAAAAGCTGTTTTGAAGTTAGTTGCAAGAACAGGGCCAGGTTCCCCGATTGTGAGCCCCGTCACCGGCTGTGAGCATTTGCCCGGCCCTTACACTGGGTGTGTGTAGCACACAGTCATTCGAGGGTGGGCTGCACACACACGCCTTTTCGCCCCTTAAATGTTAGGGAATCCCCTAAAAGCAGGGCTGGTCTCTTAAGTCACTTCAGTAGTGTCATCAAATTTAGGAAATGTCCATTTTCACTAACACTGTTGTCTGATTTGCTGCCTCGGCCGGGATAGCGCGCCGTGTGTGGTTGTGGTGGCTCCCCGGCCCCTCTCCGTCTTTGTGGCCGTGACACCCTCAGAGACCTCAGCCCTCTCATTCCACGAAGCGGCTTTGCCGGGGTCTGTCTGATGTCTCCTTGGGACTAGGTTCGGGAGATCTGCCAGGCACATGTTTTAAAGCAAAGTAGTATGAATATTTGGTAGCAAAGCAAAGGCCCTCACTTCCTAGGTCAGTTGCGTTTTTAAATCCTAAACTCTATGCATGAACTAGGTCCCAATGGGATAAAAAGCTACAAATGTCTCTGACTGTTTCTGTACTTCAGAAATGTCATGTTTGGATTTTAAAGGAAAATCAGTTCTCCGTCTAACTCGGACACACCACAAAGGAAACACGTGGCTTAAAATAAGGTGCGTGGCATGGCACGGAGTCGCACTGATTACGGGCTGTCTGCCTCACAGCCCTGTACACACAGGATCTTCCTCTTTAAAATCTCACCACCAGAGCCGGATGCCACCCTGCAAAGAAGCTGCGAAATCACACTGCAATTATCACCGCAGGCTCACTTGGGGTAACAGCAGTGCACACTCTTCCCTGGGAAACCAGCCCGTATGCAGAGGAAGAACAGGACGCCACCCAGGGATGTCTCCGCTGCTCCCCCAGGGAGAGCGGTGCCTGTGCACGTGGCCACGCCTGGGCCTCCCCAGCTCTGGCTCCTGAGTGCCAGCCCTGGCTGACGGGTCAGGGGCTCCAAGGGCTCCTGAGTCCTGAGCTTAGCTAGTGGCTGATGTCAGCAGCGGGTACAACTTTCCGTGGGCCTTGGGCACTCTCTGTCCTGTGTCTAAACGATGTCCCCGTCCCTCAGACAGCAAGATTGGAGGAGCGAGTTTCCACGTGCTCATCGGAGACCCCGTGGCCTCTTCCTCTGCTGAGTCTGGAAGTGAAGCCACAGGTTTCTCGTCCCAGATGGCAGAGGCGAGGCCCTGGATCCCCTGGGGTGGAGCATAGGGGAGGAGCCTCCTCTGTGGAGAATGAGACCAGGGCTGCAGTGAGAGACCATCCTCTCCTCTGCATCTCTCCTCTTGGGGCCTCTTAAATGATTTGGAAATTATTTCCCTAAAAATTGAGCCTTTTCTTGAGAGGTCAAAGCAGACTTTCCCATCACAGATGTGAGCCTGCTCCCCATCCTACCCTTCAGCTTCCTGCTCCCTTTCCGTCACTCAGACCTGACCACCAGCCCTGAAAGGGGGGTCACGAGGGGCGCCCATCAGTACTGGGCACGGGGTGGCCGCTGTCCAGGAGACCCAGGGACACTGCGGGGCCTCCCCTCTCCAGACCCAGGGACGCTGCAGGGTCTCCCCTCTCTGACCCAGGGACGCTGCGGGGTCTCCCCTCTCTGACCCAGGGATGCTGCGGGCCGTCTCCCGTGTCCAGACCCAGGGGCACTGTGGGGTCTCTCATGTCTGGACCCAGGGACGCTGTGGGGTCTCCCCTCTCCAGACCCAGGGACACTGCGGGGTCTCCCCTGTCCAGACCCAGGGACGCTGCAGGGTCTCCCACCTCCAGACCCAGTGACGCTGCAGGGTCTCCCACCTCCAGACCCAGGGACGCTGCAGGGTCTCCCACCTCCAGACCCAGGGACGCTGCAGGGTCTCCCACCTCCAGACCCAGGGACGCTGCAGGGTCTCCCACCTCCAGACCCAGGGACGCTGTGGGGTCTCCCCTCTCCAGACCCAGGGACGCTGCAGGCCGTCTCCCATGTCTGGACCCAGGGATGCTGTGGGGTCTCCCACCTCCAGACCCAGGGACACTCTGGGCACCTGCTTGTAGTGGGTGGAACAGCTCCTCATTCCCATCTTGGATCCTGAGCCCGGCACTGCTCTGCAATGACAGACTCCAGGGGAGTTTTCAGCCCAGGGAAGTGGTTGTTTTTGTAAGAAATAAGACATTTTTTTAAAAATCTCCCGAGCGAGGTGGAGAGGCTCCTCTCTTCCGGCCGTGAGAGTGAGCCCCAGCCACACCCGCCAGCACCCTCGAAAGTGAGTGTGGAGCCGCGGTGCCTGCCCTGACTTCTACTAAAGGGCGCTTCTTAAAACACGGTCTGAGTTTCCCATTCCCTCAAGGATGACCTCTGAGAAGACGGACGAGACCAGCCGCCTGTGTTGACGTTTTCAGTCTCAACCTAAGGAAAAGCAAATGAGCACACAAAGCTCTCAAAGTCTACAGTGTTTTTTGAAATATAATGACGTTTACCTCTCACCTTCCTCCAGTAACTGCCAGTGTCTTGAAGAAATGTTTTCTGCCCCCACCAGCCCCCACAGGACCACATCTCTCAGCATCTCTGCTGCTTGAATGGGTCTGGCTTATTCCACCTGCCTTGACTCCCCGGGTCACCCACTCTTCCCGGAGAGGCTGCACACTCACACGCATGTGCGGGCAACAGTCACCGCCTGTGCTCCCAACGCCTTTTCTTGAGAGCAGAAGGGAGGCAGCTCTTGCTGGCAGCCCGTGCCACTGCCCCGCACCAGGCCCATGAGACGCCCAGGGCCCAGGACTCCGAGACGCCGAGCCACACCTTCCAAGCAGAAAGCCAGGTTGCAAACCACCTCCCTCTGGTAGACCACAAATCTCAGTGAAAACAGCAGAACCCGGGAGGCGGAGCTTGCAGTGAGCTGAGATCGCACCACTGCACTCCAGCCTGGGCGACAGAGTGAGACTCCGTCTCAAAAAAAAGAAAAGAAAAGAAAACAGGCTCCTCCCAAAAAAATCCCAAAATTGCTCATGGAAGGAGGTTATTTTGGTGATTTGGTTCAAGTTATTTTGATGCTGGAGGCTATGCAATTTGGAATGAGTCAAGACTCTTCAGTTTAAAACGGGAAAGGAAATGAATATTTGAAGATAAATAGCTCAAAGGATAGTGGCAGACCAGAACCCAGAAACCCTCCTCACCCTGTCATCTTGAGGAGAAAATCCCAGAGGAGAGGGTAAATGGGGTACTCAGGTCACTGTCTCCTCCTTCTGACCTCAGATTAGAACATGGTGCTGGGCCTGTCTGGAGGGGACAGGGTAAGACCCGCTCCCGTCGCACCCGGCGCTCTTGGCTTCATGAGTGTCAGATTCGCCGAGTTCACTCTGGGCCCCAGCCATCCATTGCCGTGTCCTTTTGCTTAAAGCGGGCTCAACCTGCAGAGTCCACGTGGAAGGCAGGCTGTGCAGGTGGGAAACCCTCACATCAGCATCTGACTCTGTCTTCACAGGAAAGCCCCAGGAGGTTCTCACCTCTGTTTTCTGAGGGACTAACCGCTACCCAGGAGTTCAGTGGCATAATCTCAGCTCACTGCAACCTCCGCCTCCCAGGTTCAAGCGATTTTTGTGCCTCAGCCTCCCAAGTAGCTGGGACCACAGATGTGCGCCACCAGCCTGGCCAATTTTTGTATTTTTAGTACAGACTCCTGGCCCATATGATCCGCATGCCTCAGCCTCCCAAAGTATTGGGATTACAGGCATGAGCCCCGCCCCCAGCCCAGGTGGCTTTTCTAACTGCTTAGGCCCGTGGAAGGAGGACAGCTGACTGAGAAGCAGCCTCCAGGGCCAGGCAGGCTCCCGGCCGCAGCTCTGAGTGTTCCAGCCTCCTCCTGTGGCACTGACCAGTGCTTGCATCCCAGGAACCATGGGAGGAGGCCAGGCAGGTCTCATGGCCCCTCATCCCCCCACTGCTGATGCTGATGGGGGAACGGGAGTGTGTGAGGAGTGATGTGCAGGGCGGGGCTTACCCTGGGCCCCCTGCGAGGTAGGCGTGTGCAAAGGAAGCAAGGAGGGCTGCAGTTGTGGGATTACACAACCTTTCACATCCCTTCTGTTATAAAAATTCTTGTCATCCTCATATCACGCCAAATAGCATAAATTATTGAGTGTTCACAGAGCACCTGGCACCATGCTGAACTCTTCATGGACCAGCTCATTCAACCCCCAGCCATCCCATGGGATAAGTGCTGCATGACCACACTTTACCATAAGGGGACACGGCTCAGAAGGGGCAGCCACAGACTCATCCGCGGGCAGGGGATTCGCAGGAGCAGTCGAGACATCGGCCCTTATCTTCCACTTTGTGTGCAAACCCCTCTATTCACCTCACTTGTGTTGCTCCAGTCCCGTAAACCACAATTTGATGCTTCTACGGAGCTCCTGGGGCGAAGTAGGTTCCCAAGGAATCCAAGCTTTACCAGTTTGGCAAAATGGTCACAGGAAGTGGCCTCTGTGCGTGGTCCCAGCGTGTCTGTGCTGGGGTCACTGGGGATAGCGATGGTCGCGGGAGGTTGGCCCCTGTGCGTGGTCCCAGTGTGTCTGTGCTGGGAGTCTCCTTTGATGCCTGCCTTGTTTTTGATTTGCTGTCCCCTTTCGTCCACAGTAATTTTTTAAGTCCTAATTTGCTCTTCCTTTCCCTCCATGAGTAACTTCTCCCTTCCCCACAGCCATACTTGCTAATCACAGCACCTTCTAGATGTGCAATGCCTTGCTCTCACAGAAATGCAGCCTCGTACTGTCATCCTGTATGCAGTGTACAGCCAGTGAGGTATAATTGTTAGGGTCCCATGTACTTTTTGAGACAGTGGGACAGGTTTTTGTTGTTGTTGTTGTTTTATAGGTGGAGAAACCTGAGTTATAAAGCACATAAAGACTTGTCTCAGGTTTCCTTGCTGACAAAAATCACTAATATGTATTGAACATCTAGAATGTGCCAATAACATTAGTTTTAATAATAGTTGTTATTAAGGGCTTACTGTGTTCTAAGCACTTTACATGAAATTCTAAATTCAATGCACAACACTGCCAGATAGGAACTATTCCCCTTCCACAGATGAGGAACTGAGGCCTGGAGGCACCAGGATTGTTCTCCCAGCAGTGTTTCCAGGTTGTGACCGGAGTTGCTGAATGGACTTCAGAGCTCACTGCTTTCACTCTGTGGTACAGGCCGTGCTGCTACCACTGTGTGATTCCCTCTCCAGCTCAGACAGTGGCTTCTCCAAGAAATCCTACGCAGGTCAGGACTTAGTCCAACTTGGGAGACACTGTCCTGTCCACTCAACAATACCAAGGATCCTGATAGTCAGATACAGCTTCCCCAACAAACCGTGATGTGAACACAAACAAAAATCACTGTGATGTGAATAATGTGGTGGGACTGTCCTGACTCCTTGCAGGTGTACAGGTGTGCTACAGCAGGTGTGTGGTATACGGGTGTGCTGTAGTGGGTGTGCAGGTGTTCAGGTGTACTTCTGCAGGTGTACAGGTGTGCTGCAGCATGTGTGCGGATGTACCGGTGTGCTGCAGCAGGTATGCGGGTGTTCAGGTATACTGCCACAGGTGTATGGCTGTGCTGCAGCATGTGTTTGGATGAACAGGTGTGCCGCAGCAGGTGTGCAGGTGTTCAGGTGTACTGCTGCAAGTGTATGGCTGTGCTGCAGCCTGTGTGCAGATGTACCGGTGTGCTGCTGCAGATGCCGGTTCCTCTGTAGATTCTGTCAGGATTGGGCAACAGTCAAGGCTGATGGATGCTGTGCTCTAGTAGGTAGAGGAAGAACCATTCTTGAGGTCAGAAGACCTCAAGCTCATTGCCGGCTTCCCCTGTAAAAGACCCTCAGGCTCAGTGCCTTCAGGGGTTGGGCAAGGACCGAGTGGGGCCCCCAGCCAGCCACAGTCACTGCCCAGGACTTGCTGCAGCCTGGATTATGGGGGCAGCAGGGAGAGGATAGGGAGCACCCCCGCCTGGGTATTGTTTGTTGGGGAAACCGTATCTCACTGTCAGGATCCTGGGTATTGTTTATTGGGGAAGCCGTATCTCACTATTGGGATCCTGGCAGAGTGTGGTTTTCTTCACATGAGGTTGTGTGAGTCTTCTCTCGACCATTTGGGGTGAGAGCTGATGTTTTATTCACAGAACCTGAAGACAAACTGCTGGCGTCACAACCAGCCTCCAAGATGCACTTTTGCTGCTTCAGAGAATTGTGTCACTTCTGTGTTTATTACATGGGTGTCAGCTACTCACTGAGGAGTGGTGGCTTTGTGCCAGCCCACAGGGTGCAAAGCAAGCACCGTGAGCCGAGGGTCCTGGCCCAGGCACTTGGAGGTGGGCAGAGCTGAGACCCAGCAGGACTAGCTCCTGGGCACGACGCCTGACCATGGAGAATCAGCGCAGCTGCAACAGCCAGGTGGCCCATGTAAAGAGGAAGAGCATCCCTGGAAAGAAACTTCACACTGACATTCCCCAGGTTGACAGCTTCTCTCTCGCCTTCCTGAAGACTCAGCAGAACCATGCAGGCCCCAGCCTTAGCCCTTCCTGGGGGCAGAACCCATGTGGCAGTCTCAGCCACGCAGCCATGGCGCAGGATCCGGGCTGTCACAGCTTTTGCTTCTGGAAGGCCTCTTCAACGCACCTCGGATTCTGGATTCTGGGATATCACAGTCCCCAGCATAGGTCAGAACAGGGCACCTCCCCACAACCCAGCTCAGCACGGTCTGATTTTCACAGGCCTCCATGGGCAAAACAAGTCAAGATCATGTCTGTGCTTTACCTTGCTGTTGGAAAAGCAGTTCTCAGCCCTCCTCCCCGGTGCACACCAGAACACACATTCTTAAGATGGAACCACCCTAGGCGTCCCTGAGTTCTCCACTGGACTTAGCAGCTCCTGCTTTTTCAAGTTAATTGACTTTTTAGAGCAGTTTTATGGTGACGTAAACGTTAAGCAGAAAGTACAGGGGTTCTCGTGCAGTCCGCACTGCCCAGTGCCTCTTATTAACATGTTTGTTAATGTTGTACATTTGTTACAACTGACGGCTTTGGTATAATATTGACCCCTTACTGTTAACTGGAGTCCCTGGTTTACTTAGGGTTCACTCCTGGTTCTTTGCATTCTGTGGATTTGGACAAAGGCCTAATGACAAGGACCCGCCACCACAGCATCGCACGGGTCATCCTCGCTGCCCTGAAACTCCCCCTGCTCCGCCTCTTCGTCCCTCCTTCCCCAGCCCCTGGCAACCACCGACCTTTGCCCTGGCTCCATGGTTCTGCCTTTCCACAATGTCATGGGCTGGAATCCCGCAGCATGTGGCCTTTTCAGAAGGAATCACCGGTTACTCCTAAAGAAAAAAAAACCTGAAACAAAAGAGTAACTGGATTCTCGCAGTGGGAGGCTTCCTCCAGTGAGACGGTGTCATGGGATTCGATCCTGTTGTCAGTTTCAGCGTGACAGCCGTGTTCTTAAACTCACCATGTGGCCAGGCATGGTGGCTCACGCCTGTAATCCCAGCACTTTGGGAAGTCAAGGCAGGCAGATCACGAGGTCAGGAGTTCAAGACCAGCCTGGTCTCTACTAAAAATACAAAAGTTAGCTGGGCACGGTGGCACGTGCCTGTAGTTCCAGCTACTCAGGAGGCTGAGGCAGAAGAATCGCTTGAACCTGGGAGGCAGAGGTTGAAGTGAACCAAGATCTCACCACTGCACTCCAGCTATCTCATTCGTGTAATGGGAACGGAGCAGTGAGACTCAATCTGGTGCCTTCACAGGGTTGTTGCCAGAACTGCATGAATTCATTTTGTAAACTGCAAAACACTGTACCGTTATGATAATGGTCGTGACAGTCTCCTAAGCAGAGAGAATTGTAGAATCTGGTGCTTCACACCAGGATATTTGCCAAAGGATATATCCTCAAAGTAAACGTCCTCAAAGGATATTTTGCCAGTAACTTGAAAGAAGAAAAATTCGACTTGCGAATGCTTTCACGCAGTGCAGTGTTCTCATCCTGAATCTTGAGATGGCACCTCAGTTTTGGGAAGAAGCTTCCATGGGCCATGATGCCCTTGGAAAATATTGCAGTGGCATCTTGGAGAATATTTCCCACAAAAATAGGCTGTGGTTTATGATGGTGTCTAAAACATTTAAGAAGCAAAAGGAAGCTCCAGCCTTTGACTTTCAAGGCAAGAAGAGGCACGTCCTACCTCTGAGACTGGCAACTGGCGGTCTCCAGTGAGGGGTGGAGTCCATGCCCCTAAATCCTCCCTGCGTCCCACTCCATGCCAGCACAAGGCAGAGACCCCCCAACAAGCACACGTGCTCCAGGGACCCATGCGAGGTGCAAACCCCACACATTCTGCAGCGTGAGGCTGCGCCGCCAGGGGCCCTGCAGACACTCACCAGGCGCTGACCTTGCTTGCCATTGCACAGGCAGAGTGCCCTGAATTCCGTGCCCAGCTCCCTCTCTGCAGGAGCCTGAAGCCTGGCAGAAGGAACAGGGGACACATTTTGCCACTCTGGGAGGGAGAGGCCAAGGGTGGGTGCTGTCACTTGGCATGAAATCCTGCCCCAGTGGCCTCCACGTCCTGTCTCGTGCCCCATGCTTTTCCTGCCCCACCTGGCAGCACTGCCCTCCAGGGTGCCCAGCTGCCTGCCCCATCACTTGTTATTTCTCTTCACTCACTAAGAGCTCCCAGAGTTCCTGCCCCAAGCACTCTCCTTCTCCCACCCACGCCTCGTGTGGTCCTGCCAAGAGTCTCCTGCCTGCCTGCAGAACTCAGAGGCACGGCCCTTGCCCCTCTGGCCTGGTGCGCATTGGTCTTGTTTACCAAGGACAGGACAGAAGCTGTCTGCGTGCTGATGCGGCTTTGCCTTCTGCACCCCACAGCACCCTGTGCGAGGTGGCATTGGTTAAGATGTTCATCATTACACAAAGGGTCTGGAAGAAGCAGTTTCCCAGACGGAGATGTGCGTGATGGGGGCTGACGTGGGCTGGAAAGCTGAGACTTTATCAGAGCCCATCCCACAAGGGCACATCTGCTAAGGGGTAAAGAAGGCTTCTATCAGAGGGTTTCCTGAGAATGTTCACATGCACCAGCCCAGCCACTGCCGGCAGCAGACGCAGGCTCCAGCATGGCCAGCCATGGAGTCAGGAGCCCCTTGGCCTAGCCCAAAGGCTTGCTTCGCGTTTGCCTGAGACCTGCAGTTAGGGATACAGTTCACATTGTGATGGAGTGCAGACACCGCACAAAACCACAGGTTCTGTGCTGTCCTCTTCCAAATGTTGGTGGTCACCCACCAAACTGCATACCTTCCGGCTGGGTTATGAATGGAGTGACAGTAAATGTGTCCACCAGACCTGGCCTCTCTCGAGAGAACGGGGCTGTGCATGATTGCCCGGGACAGCAGGTGAGAAGCAGGCCTGGCCCAGCTAGCAGGTGCAGCCGCCCGGGTTGTGGCTCCTGTGGCTCGCTGGAAAGCTGGAAAGCTGTTGAACCCACGTGCTGTGTGAAGGACTCTGCTATTGTCACTCCAGGTCAGATATTTATGGAAAGATGGAGCTGGAAGAGACTTAGACACCTCCTTCACCAACACACTCATTTAGGGATGAGGAAACTGCTCCCAGAAGAACTACCTGAGGTCACTGCTTTAAGGAAGAAAGGGGGCTGGGCACCAATTGAGGTTCCTTGCAAATAGGACTGGAACAGAAGCACTTTCTCCATCATGGCCACAAGGTTCTGGATGAAGTTGGGGGAGACTCCCTCGCCCAGACAAAGATGAGGGGAAGGGGCTCTGCAGAGCAGTGGGGAGAGCTTGGGATCCTTGCCGAGTGAGTGTCAAGGCTGCTCCAGGGCGGGCAATGGAATTAGTGTGTGTGACAGGCAGGTGGAGGCAGGGCAGGGGCACGCAGGACAGGTGGGACCAGGGACAGGCAGGGATAGGTGCTTCAGGAAGACGTGGGAGTGTGGCCACCAAGATCCAGAATTAGAACACTGAAGCTCTTGCCCTTCTGTTCTATTCTTAAAGCCAATCACAACTGAAACAAATATAACACCATGTGTAATTACATGAGGATGATGGTTAGCCTCATTTGCATGTAATCAGAGAGGATTTAATCGTTGTTCACACATTCGGTGACCCATTGATACACTGGGAATGGCCTTGAGCCACACTTCATGATAGCTGCCTCTCTGTCCATCTGGGAGCCGGTCTACCTGCCTGTCTGTCTGCCAGTCTGTCTATCTGTCTGCAAGTCTGTCTGGCTTTCTGCCTATCTGCCTATCTGTCTGCAGATCTATCTGTCTGTCTGTCTGACTGTCTGTTTTCAGCACAGCCTGTTCTACTTTAGAAACCCAAAGGAAATGGGTGACCAGGTAATTAGGATGAATTCAGAATGTTTTCTGTCTCACAGAAGCATTCTTAAAAGTGGCATCAAAAATGCAGCAAGCACTTGTTTTCATTTACATTATTTAAACCTATGTTGTTTTATTATTTTTAAAAATTTATATCCAAAATTGATATGACGGTTCCAGAGGAAATTCCACCAGGGCTGAGTGGAACTCACTGAATCTGAAGCCGGTTCCTATCACCCTATGCACACTATAATTTGGCGAACAGTTAAAGGTTTTCTGTTAGATGATGGTGAAAAACTTACTTGGACTGCAGGGAAAAAGCAAAATGTGCATCCAATAACAGACTCCCTCTTTTTTTTTTTTTTTTTTGAGACGGAGTCTCGCTCTGTCACCCAGGCTGGAGTGCAGTGGCCAGATCTCAGCTCACTGCAAGCTCCGCCTCCGGGTTCATGCCATTCTCCTGCTTCAGCCTCCTGAGTAGCTGGGACTACAGGTGCTCGCCACCACGCCTGGTTAATTTTCTGTATTTTTAGTAGAGATGGGGTTTCACCGTGTTAGCAAGGATGGTCTTGATCTCCTGACCTCGTGATCCGCCCACCTTGGCCTCCCAAAGTGCTGGGATTACAGTTGTGAGCCACCACGCCCGGCTGACTCCCTCCATTTTTTAACCCCATAATGTTACACCACGCTCCAAATGTATACAGTAAGTAGGGTAGGGGTGTCTGAAGAAAGGTCAGAGAGATTTGCTTGATATGAGTAGTTTCTCAAGCAGGAAACAAACTTTTCTTGAACAGGAAGACTTTAAACCCAAAAGAGGTAAGAAGCTCATCTCATGGAGGCTACAGAAAGGTTTAGATTCTGTAAGGGAGGAAGTGCACAGAGCGTCCTGCTTGCTGGCTGGGTGGGCGGGTTCTGGTGCCACTCTGCCCTGTTCTGAGCCTGCTGACTTCATAGCTGAGGGTGGGGCTCTGTGAATCTCACTGAGTGAGTGGGGCCATGGTTGGGGCAAAGGTCAGTCCCCACCTGCATTTCTGTGTTTATTGGACAGTTCTTCCCTTGTGGTCTTTTTCTGAGTGGAACTGAGAGTGCAGCCATTCAGCATTCCTGTCACCACCCGTCCTTCCTCCGTGGACACTGAAGGCTTCAAAGTGGGAGCTCAGCAGGCCCTCCAGGTTGTTGCTTGGTTCTCACGGAGGCCATTTGCTGAGTCAGTGGGCGCTGGAGTGGATACAACGCCCAAGAGAGGTGGTGGATGTTACTCTCAGGAGGATAACACCTAGCATCCAAAAAGGCCACCTGTCCAGATTTAACCAGCTCAAAAGATAAAATGGGTCACAGTCTGATTCAGATTGTATGCTTCCAAACCCACCTGCATTTTCCTGGATAATGTGTAATCGGGTTTCCATTTTTCCTGAGATACTTATGTAGGCACAACGCAATGCAACAACGTGCTCCTCCTCAGCCGTGAATAGCCCGAGGCTGGGTGGTTGCCTAATGCAAATCTGGCTCAACAGTGGACAGATCTTTGCTATAACTGTAAATATTCTGCCGTAGAAAAGACCCCTTCCAACAAGACTCAAATGCAGTCTTTCATTGGTATCTTTTCCAATAAACTAAGTCTCCAAGTTCTAATGCATGGGGCACATGGTCTTCTTTTGGAAGCAGATCACAGAAAACTTCTTAGATCTGGTGGAAATAAGCTTTTGAATATTGCATTAGTGCCTTACAGTGTTGAACCGTGTCATGATCACCTAGAACAAGATAAACATAGGGATGTCTCATATCAGGAGGCAGTGCTACAGGTGAGCTTCCTCCTAAATTAGGCTTCTACTTGGTGTGAACAATCAGGTATTTGTTAAGAGATATTTCTATGGAAACAAAAAAAAAAAGGTTACTAGTTGGAACAAATTATAAACTCAGTCTCTCAGTTCAGAGGGAAGCCAGCTGAGATTTGTAGATTTGAGCTGAAATTATCTCTGGATGGTAAAATGAGGGGGGGAAGTTTCAATGTGAACGATTTTCCTGATTTGCAGTTTGAACGTCCCATGTGATATCACCAGGTGTTCCAATGAGCTCTCTAAGTGGCCCACACAGCAACAGGCATGAACGTCGTCCATATATGAACTGTGGCAGCGATTTCTCTGAAGTTTACATCAAATTTTCCAGTTTCAACTTGTAGGGTGAGGGAAAGGGCAGTTTTATTTCTGGTGATTCCAGGTCAGAAGAGTGGGGAAAATTGGAAATGTTCATTTGGAAAGTCATAGCCAGACACTGGGGGAAAAAGGAAAAACTCAAGTTCCAGTCTAGGTTAGAGGTACACAGCAAACCTCAAAGACATTGAACAGGGTAGAATCTGATAACAGGTACACTGTAGTTTTCTACGAGAACACAACTTTTGTCTCTTCAGTCACCCCCATTCCTACCAAAGATAATCATTCTAAGACTAATCTGTATGCAAAATCAGTCTAGTCTCCTTAAACTTGAACTGATCATTTCTGTAACTGCATCAAGGATAGTGGTTCCATGCACATTCTCAAATATGACATTCCAGTCAAAGTTTTGGTGATAACCAAGGGGGTTATTAGCTCCATAAAGTCAATCTCTGCTCGTTAAAACTGTCTGGTAATAAGGAATCTCAGATTAGACTTTTTTTTTTTTTTTTTTTTTTTGAGACAGAGTCTCCCTCTGTAGCCCAGGCTGGAGTGCAGTGGCGCCATCTCGGCTCACTGCAAGCTCCGCCTCCCGGGTCTACGCCATTCTCCTGCCTCAGCCTCCTGAGTAGCTGGGACTACAGGCGCCCGCCACCACGCCCGGCTAATTTTTTGTATTTTTAGTAGAGACGGGGTTTCACTGTGGTCTCGATCTCTTGACCTCGTGATCCGCCCGCCTCGGCCTCCCAAAGTGCTGGGATTACAAGCGTGAGCCACCGCGCCCGGCTTCAGATTAGACTTTTAAAAGGCACTCCAGGCTAAGCAACCAAGGCATGGACTTGCACAATTGTTTCCTGTAATAAGGAGAACAGATTCTTACTGAATTTATAAACACCCGTATTGCCATGAAAAGAATATGCAGTAAGAGTTTCTGAATTCTGGAGGGTTCAGGTAGAGAGAAAAAGAATGAATGTTTCATTTTTGTTTACAAAAGTATACTTAACCAAATTACTTTGTTATAGATAGCATGAGAAAAAAGCCAAAAGAGGTTCTTTAAATCTGGAAAACAAAACATTAAAGAACAGCAAAGTTTCAAAAAAGTCGTAAAAATTATAATCATCCTCGTCAGTTCAGTCTTATGTAATTAATTCTTGTTCTGCTTGATCTTGGGTTAGCAGTTTTATGAATCCATAAATTTGACATTAGAGTTTTGGAAATTCTTACCCAGTTCAATGGTGTGATCTTAAAGTTACCAGAGAGCTCGGTCTGTTAGTCTTTTCCATGAATTCTTTCCATTTTGTATTATAGCTGCTTGCAAAAGTTTTCAGGAAAACAGAATAAAAATAAGATCTATGGATGACAAAAGACTTAAAATATCCATGTGTCCACTGGGCACAGTGCTCAAGCCTGTAATCCTAGCACTTTGGGAGGCCGAAGTGGGCAGATCGCTTGAGCCCAGGAGTTTGAGTTCAACCTGGGCAACATAGTGAGACCCCATCTCAAAAAAAAAAAACAAATAAACAAATAAATAGGCCAGGCGTGGTGGCTCACACCTGTAATCCTAGCACTTTGGGAGGGCAAGGCGGGTGGATCACAATGTCAGGAGTTCAAGACCAGCCTGACCAAATGGTAAAACCCATATCTCTACTAAAAATACAAAAATTAGCTGAGTGTGTTGGCACACGCCTGTAATCCCAGCTACTCAGGAGGCTGAGGCAGGAGAATCACTTGACCCCAGGAGGCAAAGGTTGCAGTGAGCCGAGATCATGCCACTGCGCTCCAGCCTGGGCAACAGAGTGAGACTCCGTCTCAATAAATAAATAAATAAATAAATAAATAAATAAATAAAATAAAATAATTTTAACAGATAAAAAATTTGATGAGAGTTTATTGTTAACATTTTAAGATAGTAACTAAAATTATGACTAACAATATTATGCTAGGACATATCAGATTTCCATTAATTTTATATAATTTTTGGAACACTTACATCAATCACATATATCCATACAAATATAACATAAAGGTTAGTCATCACCTTTATTTGGCAATGCTTCTCATGCAATTTAACATGTAAAATAAACCTGAATAGTTGTACCTTTGACAATTCTTCCCATGAAAATAAGCCTGATTAGTTTAATGTCTCTCTTTTTATAAGGAGAGAGTGTTTGTTTCTTTTTCTTTTTTTTTTTTTTATTTTACCAGAGGACCTCTAGAAAATCCAAAAGTTTGCTTGAGACCAAAAAGACCTCATTTAGAATTTGATTTTGAAAAGTCTGTAAAAAATATCAAAAGATTTAAAACACTTGATTAGGATCACAGATAGTTATCTGCTATGGCTTAAATGTGTCTCTCAAATCTCATGTGTTGGAAATGTAACCCCCATATGCATGGTTGATGGCATTTGGAGATGGGAGTTTTGGGAGGTAATTAGGATTAGATAAGGTCATTAGGATGGGATGTCCATGATGGGACTGGTGTCTTCATAAGAGGAAGAAAGACGAACTGGCGTGCCCTCTCACCATGTGATGACCTCTGCCATATTATGACATAGTGAGAAGGCCCACACGATGCAGCTCTTTGACCTTGGACTTTTCCAGCCCCCAGAATTATAAGAAATATATTTTTTCTTTATAAATCACTCAGTCCCAGGTATTCAGATATAGCAACAGAAAATGAACTAAGACATTATCCATTTAACAAAGGTGACAAAGATTTCAAAGGCAAATACAGAATTACATCATTGTATTTTTAAAAAGCGTTAGATTTTTTGATAGAGAAGCTTAAGTAGTCAAATTATTTTGATGAAACACATAATCTTTGTTTCCTAGGCAGATTACTCAAGACACAAAAAGCCTTTCACAATCTGTTATCAAGAGTAGATCAGTACTCTTAAGGTAACTTTGTTCTTTTAACAGAGAGAAGACTAAATCCTAACTTTGCATCTGTGTATTTTTAACATTAACGCCCATTTTTTAAAACTTTTATCATTCAATTTCAGCCAGCTTGACCACAGAAGATTCTCTCTCTCTCGCTCTCGCCAACTTTCTATATGTATTGATTAACCATCTGTCACACCAGCATTTTGAAGATTGGCAAATCCATGATTACAATTTTTCTATGTGGCACAAGACATATTTACTAAGAGACCCAAATATCTTCAGTTTCTCTGTCTAAAAGTAGATAAACTTATGTTGAGCAATTAATGTTTTAATTTTTATCTTATTTCGATTTTCATCAGTTTAATTAATTTGTTTTTCATCTTTCTTGCCTGGAAATTTTGTAAAATGGAGATAATTTAACTAGTAATAAAAGTTGTATATCTGCATTATAACTAATATTGACAACTCTGAAGGTATATCCTTTTCTATTTTTAAAAAACTAAACCAACAATATTCTTACCAAAGATTATCCACGTCACGTGAACTTAAAAAGCATTTGAGTAAATTCCTATTTTTCTGAAAGTTTTAGGATTACTTTTATAAGTACTTATTTTTCTTTAAGCTAATTAAATAGAGCTCTTTTATAAATTAATTTTGGAAATGCCATTTGGAGGTAAAAAAAAAAAAAACACATGTCATAAACATACAGAGAGACAGCTTATAGCTTCCATTTAAAAATTTTAGTCATGTGTCTGGTACAATAATACAAAACTTGCTAGTTTATAAAAGAATAGCTGGATCCAAATTGTGTTTCTGGCAGATAAAGTTATTTGCTCAAATGGCTAAAGACTTTTACTAAAGATTTTTCATTTGTGTACTATAAGGATTCTTTTGGAGAATCATTTCGTCTTTTAGAAGCTTCTGCATAACAAAGAATGCATTTCACTGTCTCTGAAACGATGAAGATCCTCTGTTTTCAAGGGTACCCCTAAGCTGATCTATCTTACTTATGGACTTACATGATCCACAAGCAACAGTCTTGTTTTTTTCTTTTCTGATGTGTAAATGTTAAAGGTTCCCCAAAGTGGCATGGCAGTTCCAAATTATCCTTTTTTAAGTTTACCCATTTTTCCAAAAAGGCACAAGATCCTGGCCCACGGAGGATTTTGGACCAGGTGGAACCCATCTTTGCCTTAAATTACCCAGACATGAACAGCTGTTCCAAAACAGTTCAGCTGTTTCTTCCACTTCTGTACAGAACAGGGTGACCTACCAAGAAGGTTCAACAAAGATTACCCAACAAAATGGGCAAGCTCAACACAAAGGGTGTAGAGATTAGATACTAGAGACTTACCCTGGACCTCCATGGCCCATGAGGAAGCAGTAAATGCAATAGGTCTGTGGGTGCCGGCCCTGGGCTACTCACTGATGCTGTAGGTCTGTGGGTGCCGACCCTGGGCTACGCACTGATGCTGTAGGTCTGTGGGTGCCGGCCCTGGGCTATGCACTGATGCTGTAGGTCTGTGGTGCTGGCCCTGGGCTACTCATTGGCCTCAGGGCTCATCAGGGGTCTTCTTTGGTTCCCACTCCTGACACCAAAAAGCTATCAAAAGAAAGTTTAGAGAACTTCTACTTGATATGAGGATTTTATTGAGTGAGAAGCAAACTGCAAATAGGGAAACTTCAAAGCCAAAAGTGGTAAGAAGTTTTTCTCATGGTTACAGCAAGGTTTATATGCTATGAAAGAGGAAGTTCATAAGCTTAATTCTCATTGGTTAGGTTGAGTGAATTACTTGGGTCACTAATTGGCTACAATGTGCTGAGGTGTTTCAACAAAGAAATAAAGCTCAAAATTGGTTTACAGTTTAAGTGGGTAAATGGACATCTGTAGATTTTGAGCTGAGCTGAGGGTAGGCCATTGGCTCACAGGCAAAGGTCAGTTCCAGCCTCCATTTTTATTCTTATTTAACAGTGGTAATGGGAGGATCCTAAACTTTTCAAAAGGATTTGCAAAGGCCACATGTAGTCGTGTAGTCTAAGGCTAACACAGAACAAGAGGCTTCTTAGCCTGTCTTAACCGCAAAAGCCAAGCTATTTAAATATCAACTAAATAATGTATTCATTGAGTTCACTTTTCATAGACATAGAGAGGCTCCTATCCCAAGTTATCTGTCTCATGGTACCTCGAGCATAATGGGTACCCAGGTTTTCCTACATGTTCTTTGGTCCCTTTCTACTGGCTTAAGAAAAACGAGTTTTTTTTCAATCTGTGTTTTTGTTTGTTCGTTGTGACAGAGTCTCACTGTGTTGACCAGGCTGGTCTCAAACTGCTAACCTCAAACAATCTTCCTGCCTCAGCCTCCCAAAGTGTTGGGATTACAGGCACGAGTCACTGCTCCCAGTCAGAAAAATAAGTTCTTATAGATTTCTAGTCATAAGAACAATTTTTAAAATTATATTATCTTAGTCTATTCAAGTTACAATAACCAAATACCATAGGCTAGACAGCTTATGAAAAATGGAAATTTATTTTTCAAGCTTTGGAGGCTACAAAGTCCCATATCGAGGTGCAGCCAATTCCTTGTCTGGTGAGGCCACATTTCCTCTCGGGATGCTCCCACACGGCGGAGGGACACAGGGCTCTAACCCTGTTCATGAGGGCTCCACCCTCACAACCTGATCACCTTCCAGAGGCCCCACCTCTTGATACCATCACCAAAAAAGTTAAGTTTCAACATAGGAAATGACGTCCTGAGCAAGCTGAGTCTTTCATGCAGAAATGGGTCTGTCTCCCTTTTATTTGGATTTCTCTTCTGTTGCTTGGGGAAGTGCTTCAGTTTCCTCACTTTAGGCCCAGAACATTTTCTGCTCAGTTTATTCCTAGATATTTTACCCTTTGTGCAGCTCTTTTGAATGAGGCCTGATTAAATTTATTTGATAGTTTTACTGATTGTTGACTTCTCTTGATTTTTCTGAGTATGGACTTACACGATCCACAAGCAACAGTTTTGTTTTCTTCTTTTCTAATGTGTAAAAAATTTCATTTTGCATGTTTTATTTTATTGATTAAAATGTGAAAAACATTTTGTGGTAGAAGCAGGAGTAGACTTTGCTAATGTTAATGAGAAATTTCTAGTCAGGGCTCTGATTCCATCAGCCCCTGGAATTGTGCACAGTTTTCTGTCTGTGCACTCATGCCTGTGTGCATTTTCTTCCTGTAGAAAAAAGGTTCCACATCTCCCTTAGATGGACAGACAGCTCCACAGCCCAGAAGAGGCATAGAGTTCTGCCCTGGGGCTCCACCACTCCCTGTGGCACTGCCTGTGCCTGAAAGGAATTGTTCTAATGAGACCTAAGAAATTATAATTCTATTCATTTAAAAAAAAAAAAAAAAGGATAGGCTGAGCCCAGTGGCTCATGCCTGTAATCCTAGCATCTTGGAAGGCCAAGGCGGGTAGACTGCCTGAGCTCAGAAGTTCAAGACCAGCCTGAGTAACATGATGAAACCCAGTCTCTACAAAAAGTAGCCAGGCGGGGTGGCACACACCTGTAATCCCAGCTACTCGGGAGGCTGAGGCATGAGAATCACTTGAACCCGGGAGACAGAGGTTGCAGTGAGCCGAGATGGCGCCACTTCACTCCAGCCTGGGTGACAGAGCAAGACTCTTGTCTCCAATAAATAAATAAATAAACAAGGACAAGTGAATGTCAACTGGGATAAGCATTTTTTTCATTGACATATGGATGCGATATATTGTACTAATTGCAAGCATGTGTCATCTTTGAATCCTGGGGGAAATCTAGTTAATTGAGGTGTATGTGTTTAATATACTCCTAAATTGATCTTCTTTTATCCTTGATATTTTGAGATTTTTCCTTTTGTATTTATAAGTGAAATTAGTCTGTAGTTATCACTATTTATTTCAGTATATTGTCTGCTTTTGACATCAGACTTATGCTAGCTTTAAAAATAAGATGTTAAACTTTTTATTTGTTACTATGTTCTGGAACAATTCTTATATCCTAGGAATAATGTGTACCTTAGAAGATGAAAAGAACTCACTTGTGAAAACTCCTGGGTTCACTAACATGTTTACAACTTATATTTCACAGACTCTTTAAAAATAGCTCTTCTGGTTATTGATGTTTTTAGGTTTTCCTTAAATCTGTTCTGGAAATGTTTACAGTCCCAGAATGTTACCATTTCGTTGAAGCTTTGACTTTGTTAGCACAGAGTTGTGCATCACACTTTAATTATGTAAAATAACGTTTCTCATTTTTCTTGTTTTAATATTTCATAAATATATCTACTTTATTGGGCTATACCAAAAAAGTGGGTTATTGTAAATCTGACCATTTTTTAAAATTTACTCTCCTTAATAAATATTTCCTGAGTATTCCTGCGTGCCAAGCACTGTTCTGGGCATTTTGAATACACATCAATAATTACATAACCAAGGCCTGGGGCCTCATGGGCCTCTCTTCCAAGAAGGAGGTAACTTTCTGTGTCTTTCGTTTTTGTGCTCTTATTATTATGATTTCCTTCTTCTTGCTTTCCTTGACTTGTTTTATCATTTTTCCGGCTTCTTTAGTTGAATGCTTTATTTTTTAATTAACAAAGGTATTTAAGGCTTTTATTATGCCACTGATCAGTTTTGACAATGTTTTGAAATGTTACCATTTTCTCTTTTTCAGATGTTTACTGTTTTTCTAGTTTTAATTTTATTTTTGAGTTTATTTGGAAAATAAGTTGACTGTTAATTTTCTTGCTCTTTAAAATTTTATAATTATAGGTGTCATTCTGCAAGCTTTAGAGACATGGGACTCTGGATTTTGTTGCGAGTCTAGCAATGTGTGTTTTCTTACCTGCCAGTGCCATTGTGCCTTCATCCAGCAGGTGCTGCAGGGTTCCCGGCTGTGCTCTGTGCAGTGTGACTGCACTTTTTGTGGCTACTTTGTATATTATGAATTCCAGTTTACCAAAAGTCTCCTCTGGATCTAAAGTTAAAGTTTGCACCTGTTCTCCTGTGAACAGTCTTTTTTTTTATTATTATTATTATACTTTAAGTTCTAGGGTACATGGGCATAACGTGCAGGTTTGTTACATATGTATACTTGTGCCATGTTGGTGTGCTGCACCCATCAACTCGTCAGCACCCATCAACTCGTCATTTACATCAGGTATAACTCCCAATGCAATCCCTCCCCCCTCCCCCCTCCCCACTCCCCATGATAGGCCCCAGTGTGTGATGTTCCCCTTCCCGAGTCCAAGTGATCTCATTGTTCAGTTCCCACCTATGAGTGAGAACATGCGGTGTTTGGTTTTCTGTTCTTGTGATAGTTTGCTAAGAATGATGGTTTCCAGCTGCATCCATGTCCCTAAAAAGGACACAAACTCATCCTTTTTTATGGCTGCATAGTATTCCATGGTGTATATGTGCCACATTTTCTTAATCCAATCTGTCACTGATGGACATTTGGGTTGATTCCAAGTCTTTGCTATTGTGAATAGTGCCGCAATAAACATACGTGTGCATGTGTCTTTATAGCAGCATGATTTATAATCCTTTGGGTATATACCCAGTAATGGGATGGCTGGGTCATATGGTACATCTAGTTCTAGATCCTTGAGGAGTCGCCATACTGTTTTCCATAATGGTTGAACTAGTTTACAATCCCACCAACAGTGTAAAAGTGTTCCTATTTCTCCACATCCTCTCCAGCACCTGTGGTTTCCTGACTTTTTAATGATCGCCATTCTAACTGGTGTGAGATGGTATCTCATTGTGGTTTTGATTTGCATTTCTCTGATGGCCAGTGATGATGAGCATTTTTTCATGTGTCTGTTGGCTGTATGAATGTCTTCTTTTGAGAAATGTCTGTTCATATCCTTTGCCCACTTTTTGATGGGGTTCTTTTTTTCTTGTAAATTTGTTTGAGTTCTTTGTAGGTTCTGGATATTAGCCCTTTGTCAGATGAGTAGATTGCAAAAATTTTCTCCCATTCTGTAGGTTGCCTGTTCACTCTGATGGTAGTTTCTTTTGCTGTGCAGAAGCTCTTTAGTTTAATGAGATCCCATTTGTCAATTTTGGCTTTTGCTGCAATTGCTTTTGGTGTTTTAGACATGAAGTCTTTGCCCATGCCTATGTCCTGAATGGTACTACCTAGGTTTTCCTCTAGGGTTTTTATGGTATTAGGTCTAACATTTAAGTCTCTAATCCATCTTGAATTAATTTTTGTATAAGGAGTAAGGAAAGGATCCAGTTTCAGCTTTCTACTTATGGCTAGCCAATTTTCCCAGCACCATTTATTAAACAGGAAATCCTTTCCCCATTTCTTGTTTCTCTCAGGTTTGTCAAAGATCAGATGGCTGTAGATGTGTGGTATTATTTCTGAGGACTAGGTTCTGTTCCATTGGTCTATATCTCTGTTTTGGTACCAGTACCATGCTGTTTTGGTTACTGTAGCCTTGTAGTATAGTTTGAAGTCAGGTAGCGTGATGCCTCCAGCTTTGTTCTTTTGACTTAGGATTGTCTTGGAGATGCAGGCTCTTTTTTGGTTCCATATGAACTTTAAAGCAGTTTTTTCCAATTCTGTGAAGAAACTCATTGGTAGCTTGATGGGGATGGCATTGAATCTATAAATAACCTTGGGCAGTATGGCCATTTTCACGATATTGATTCTTCCTATCCATGAGCATGGTATGTTCTTCCATTTGTTTGTGTCCTCTTTTATTTCACTGAGCAGTGGTTTGTAGTTCTCCTTGAAGAGGTCCTTTACATCCCTTGTAAGTTGGATTCCTAGGTATTTGATTCTCTTTGAAGCAATTGTGAATGGAAGTTCATTCCTGATTTGGCTCTCTGTTTGTCTGTTACTGGTGTATACGAATGCTTGTGATTTTTGCACATTAATTTTGTATCCTGAGACTTTGCTGAAGTTGCTTATCAGCTTAAGGAGATTTTGGACTGAGACAAGGGGGTTTTCTAAATATACAATCATGTCATCTGCAAAGAGGGACAATTTGACTTCTTCTTTTCCTAACTGAATACCCTTGATTTCTTTCTCTTGCCTGATTGCCCTAGCCAGAACTTCCAACACTATGTTGAATAGGAGTGGTGAGAGAGGGCATCCCTGTCTTGTGCCAGTTTTCAAAGGGAATTTTTCCAGTTTTTGCCCATTGAGTATGATATTGGCTGTGATATGTTTGTCATAAATAGCTCTTATTATTTTGAGGTACGTTCCATCAATACCGAATTTATTGAGCGTTTTTAGCATGAAGGGCTGTTGAATTTTGTCAAAAGTCTTTTCTGCATCTATTGAGATAATCATGTGGTTCTTGTCTTTGGTTCTGTTTATATGCTGGATTATGTTTATTGATTTGCGAATGTTGAACCAGCCTTGCATCCCAGGGATGAAGCCCACTTGATCATGGTGGATAAGCTTTTTGATGTGCTGCTGGATCTGGTTTGCCAGTATTTTATTGAGGATTTTTGCATCGATGTTCATCAGGGATATTGGTCTAAAATTCTCTTTTTTTGTTGTGTCTCTGCCAGGCTTTGGTATCAGGATGATGTTGGCCTCATAAAATGAGTTAGGGAGGATTCCCTCTTTTTCTATTGATTGGAATAGTTTCAGAAGGAATGGTACCAGCTCCTCCTTGTACCTCTGGTAAAATTCAGCTGTGAATCCATCTGGTCCTGGACTTTTTTTGGTTGGCAGGCTATTAATTATTGCCTCAATTTCAGTGCCTGCTATTGGTCTATTCAGGGATTCAACTTCTTCCTGGTTTAGTCTTG
This sequence comes from Macaca nemestrina, assembly GCF_043159975.1. Taxonomy (NCBI): domain Eukaryota; kingdom Metazoa; phylum Chordata; class Mammalia; order Primates; family Cercopithecidae; genus Macaca; species Macaca nemestrina. The sequence continues at coordinate 290,199 of NC_092128.1, forward strand.
GAAGAGTGTAAGTGTCCAGGAATTATCCATTTCTTCTAGATTTTCTATTTTATTTGCATAGAGGTGTTTATAGTATTCTCTGATGGTAGTTTGTATTTCTGTGGGGTCGGTGGTGATATCCCCTTTATCATTTTTTATTGCATCTATTTGATTCTTCTCTCTTTTCTTTATTAGTCTTCCTAGCGGTCTGTCAATTTTGTTGATCTTTTCAAAAAACCAACTCCTGGATTCATTGATTTTTTGGAGGGTTTTTTGTGTCTCTATCTCCTTCAGTTCTGCTCTGATCTTAGTTATTTCTTGCCTTCTGCTAGCTTTTGAATGCGTTTGCTCTTGCTTCTCTAGTTCTTTTAATTGTGATGTTAGAGTGTCAATTTTCGATCTTTCTTGCTTTCTCTTGTGGGCATTTAGTGCTATAAATTTCCCTCTACACACTGCTTTAAATGTGTCCCAGAGATTCTGGTATGTTGTATCTTTGTTCTCATTGGTTTCAAAGAACATCTTTATTTCTGCCTTCATTTCGTTATGTACCCAGTAGTCATTCAGGAGCAGGTTGTTCAGTTTCCATGTAGTTGAGCGGTTTTGATTGAGTTTCTTAGTCCTGAGTTCTAGTTTGATTGCACTGTGGTCTGAGAGACAGTTTGTTATAATTTCTGTTCTTGTACATTTGCTGAGGAGTGCTTTACTTCCAATTATGTGGTCAATTTTGGAGTAAGTGTGATGTGGTGCTGAGAAGAATGTATATTCTGTTGATTTGGGGTGGAGAGTTCTATAGATGTCTATTAGGTCTACTTGCTGCAGAGATGAGTTCAATTCCTGGATATCCTTGTTAACTTTCTGTCTCGTTGATCTGTCTAATGTTGACAGTTAAGCAAATGCTTAGAGATTTTGTCACCACTAGGCCTGCCTTACAAGAGACCCTGAAAGAAGCACTAAACATGGAAAGGAACAACCGGTACAGCCATTGCAAAAACATGCCAAAATGTAAAGACCATTTAGGCTAGGAGGAAACTGCATCAACTAACGAGCAAAATAACCAGTTAATATCATAATGGCAGGATCAAGTTCACACATAACAATATTAACCTTAAATGTAAATGGACTAAATGCTCCAATTAAAAGACACAGACTGGCAAACTGGATAAAGAGTCAAGACCCATCAGTCTGCTGTATTCAGGAGACCCACCTCACACGCAGAGACATACATAGGCTCAAAATAAAGGGATGGAGGAAGATTTACCAAGCAAATGGAGAACAAAAAAAAGCAGGGGTTACAATACTAGTCTCTGATAAAACAGACTTTAAACCATCAAAGACCAAAAGAGACAAAGAAGGCCATTACATAATGGTAAAAGGATCAATTCAACAGGAAGACCTAACTATCCTAAATATATATGCACCCAATACAGGAGCACCCAGATTCATAAGGCAAGTCCTTAGAGACTTACAAAGAGACTTAGACTCCCATACAATAATAATGGGAGACTTCAACACTCCACTGTGAACAGTCTTTCTAATATGGACGGGTTCACTCATTACTGCTGAACTGAACTCCTGTTCTGGACAAGGAGGAGGCCTGGGCCTTGGGATGAGGCTGGTGGGGCTGTGGGTCCGAGCTCCAGGCACAACTGAGGAACGATGAAGAGCAGAATGCAGTGCCCATGGAAAAGCCAGTGCCAGGGAGACGCTCAGAGTCAAGATTCTCTCTGAAGGCCCCAAATGGGGATGGCACTCTCTGAGAGGTCCAAGGCCAAGGGTCTGCCTGGGGACCCAGAAGGAAGGAAGCCAAGATGGGAGGCTGAGCCCAGGAAGGTTCTGGAATCCAGAGGTAGAGGCCTCCTAGGAAGAGACCCTCTGTGCAGTTCTTGAAACTGCTGAGCTGGCTTGGCCACCTCTAATGAAGATAAACTTAACCTCACATTGAAAATGGAGAAGTGTGCACAGTTACTCATGACCATGTTCTAAAATTGGTGCTTATTACAGGAGATTGAATGAATGAATGTGCAACCCAGAAAAACCTTAGAAGTTGCTCGACCCACCTCCTGCAACACAGTAACCTGGTGGTTTTCTTGTAAGTTGCCTTATGTTTTTAAAAACTGACTACGGGAAGGATTTCTTGCTAGTAATGACCTGTGTGGTAAAGCCACAGTCAGCCAGTCTCTGGGCACGCCGTTTTGCATGCTGCTGGGCCACACTGTCGAGGGTCTGATAGGACCTTCCCACCTGTGTGTGCTTCAGCACTCACCACACAGTCTGCTTTGCTTCCCCAAGGCCTTAATGGAGGCAGTTTTGCAAGAAACCAAATAAGCCTTCTTAAATGATTGAAAGCACGGGATGTGTAAAATCAAAACCAGCTTTAAGCAAACTAACATAATTTGAAATGTAGACCTTTCTATTCTTCTAGTGAAGACAAACACAAATTTTAATTCATATTCATCTCATTTTCTAGCTCATTTATTGTCTTCTGGGACAGTTCCCAAAAAAAGTTCCTGTGGTTAAATACGAGCCAAGTGACTTGTGGGGACCTTCTGTCAGTCACTGCCATGTTTCCCACAATGCCTTACATGGTGTCTGCATCCTATTAAGCGTCCATGAATGTCCTGGATAGAATGAATTAAGTTAACCAAGGATACCAAACACGTTCAGCAAGAAACACAAATCTTATATGAGAAACTGGGGATAAACAACTCCCACCACAAATCATCCCAAAATGCTAAATAAAAGATAACAATGATACTTTAAAATGTGAAGCTGGGATTTCAAGAAAGTAAAAAAAATCTTAAAACAAAACAAAACAAAACAAAGAGTGGAGAACCAGAGTGACAGCGGTAGCTGGGCCCTGCGGCATGTGCGGAGTCCTCTGTTCGGTCCTGGATGCAGGGGCAGCTGCTTGGAATCTGATTCCAGGACAGCAGGGAAAGTGCCTTATATCCATTTGCTTTCCACGAAGATTTTTAAAGTCCTTCCCAGAAATCTCACCATGGATATGCTCTCCTAAAGGGCAACTTCCTTTTCACCCTTGGCACAGAAGCCCTGAGCTGAGGCTTTGGCATAGGCTGTTGCTGAGTGGACAGCACTGGGGGGTACTGGGCAGAGCAAACAGGTTCTGTCTGGAAGGAAAAGTCCGCTAGACCTCACAAAATTCCCATGGGTAAACTCCAAACATGAGCTCACATTCCAAGTTGACAAACTACAGAAGGAAAAAGCACCATGAACAAGAATCAGCCAACGACAGACAGTAAAATTACACCCAATCTTCAGCTCAGGAAATCATCAGGCACCAAAAGGAAATAAATGCATTTAAAATGTTTTTTAAAAGGGGGAACTGGGGGTGAAAGTGTGAACCAGAAGCAAGATACTCTAAAAAGTATGGGTTAGATAAGTTTCCCTTATTTGGGGGGAAAAATGGAGCAGGTGCATTAAACAGCACATTAGACACAATGCAAAGGGGGTTCTGGACCAGGAAGGATCTATACAAAGAAATTACCCCAGGTCCAGGCAGAGAGAGGGACAGAAAACAACAGGATCAGAGACCAGGACTGCCCAAGGCTAGTCACAGGCTTAGTAGAGGTTTTCCAGAGTTTTTGTGAGGCTCCAATCCTCAGATTCGGAAAGCCTGAAGACCCTAAATACGGTGAATAAAAGGAAATATCCAGCCAGACAATTATGGTGGGTCTGGGAAGTTCTGGAGACAAGAGATGGATTCCGCACACATAAGGAGGAGTGCAGCAGGTGCATTGTTGTCCAGGGCCTACAGCCGCTCGTTCCCAGGAGTACATACTTGGCCAGACTGCATGCGAATTCCAGAAAGCAGGGACTAGCAGGGTCCCCAGCCAGAAGCCCTCACTCAGAGCACCTGGAGAAGGTAGTTCAGGGGAAACCGGACACAGGAGGAAGAACTGAAACTCAGGAAGAAAAAGTGAGCAGGGAGAAAGGCCCCCATGAGCCCTGAGAACAGTTGCTGAGGCGGTAGTGAAACTGGAGACAGGTGGAGTGGACACCGCACAGCCAGGAGCCGGCAGGAAGATGGAAACCCCGCGAGGAGTACCTGCAGATTAAGGCTGCCCAGCGAGGTACAGGAACCAGAACGGTTCACGCAGCTCAGCGAACCCTAAGGCCATGGTGCTGTACAGCCCAGAGACAGGGGCCTGCCGGCACTTGCTGAGATTTTATTCCTTTGCAGTTCTCTTTCTGCTGTTTGTTAGTGCTGCCTGTCTTCCTTATATTGTTTTCTATGCTTTTGGTAGGTTTGAAACGTACCATTTTCTGACTGTTTAGTCTGAACTCTGATCACAAGATAATTGGTGAAGAGTGGCCATTCCACTCTGGTCCCCGTGGGAATGTCTCAGAAAGGAAACTGGAAAGGGGACAGTGGCCTCAGTCACAGCTGTGGAGACGCCTTCAGAACCCTTCTCAGCCCCTGCCTTCTTTCCGAGGCCATGCTGTTGTACCCGCCGTCCAGAAGCGCCACTCTTGCAATGAACATCACAGCCTTCGACGGCAGGATCTGCTTTCTCCCTCACACTCAGGCCTGCCCTGGCTCCGGCGGGCTTTGTCGTGGGTGCCAGGGCTGTCTGCGCTGACTTTAGAATTGAACAAGAGAATAGAGAATCCACTTCTAAACACACACGCTATGGAACACAGAAGGCTGGCTGTGTGGGAACCCTCTTCCTCACGGCTGCTGACGGTGTTCTAGGGGAAAGAGCACTGGGTTTGAGGTCAGATGGCTTTGCTGTTAATGCTGAGTGTGCATGATTTCTCTGACAGATTTTAATTAGTTCTATTCCCCTTAAAGGAAAAACATGTGAAAAGAGAGGGGCTGTTTTTTTAAAGGGCCTTGAGTTCCAGGGGCAAGAACCCTGGGGCTGGGCTGACTCTCCCCTCTCGGAAGTGAGGACCTGCTGCTTCGGGTCTTAGTGCACTGTCTACACACTGGGGGGTGGGGTTAGTAATACTCACATCTAAGGCCAGGTTCTAGAATGTGCTTGATATTTTCAGTAAGCACACCATTGGCCTCAGTGTTTTTAAATTTCTGAGCCAGTTGCTGTTCACCTCTGAAGTTGGTTGTGGGCAGCTCCCTGAGGTTAGTATGCAGGAGCCGCAGCCTGGCTTGCTCAAGGACCTCTACAGAGAGGGGCTAGCTGCCCCCGCAGCACCTGCCCTTCCTGCCTTGATGATGGCTCTGCCCAGCCACAGACCGTTGCAAGTGACAGCAGCAAAGTACCTGCTTCTTTTTGGCAAGCCCAAGTGATAGCCTTGAATTTATGAGATTATCTTTTGCCCTTCTCCTTGGGCTTGACCGGATCTTGGGTCAAGGGAAATAACTTGAAGGTCTTGCAAATCCTTCTTTCCAACATCAGTGCTGGAATTAACTTCTGCTGTGACCCCGCCGCTCCCTGGAGTTGCAGCTGTTAGTTTAGGCCCTTTCTGCTCAGGAACACTTCTTGCTGGATTATTCTTTCTTTCTAGTAGGAAATCATGGTGTTTTTAGAATCGTGTAATGATCAGAGCGATTGTACATTCTTGAGATTTAAAATACCCACATCGAGTGGAGCATTTTCTTGTTGCAAGAAAATTTGAAAGCATTGAGCTCATGGGATGCGTGTAGCTTCCAGGTGTCAGGCTGGCATCAGCTCCTCATGCACCCAGGTTCTGGGCCACTGGTGGAAAGGTTAGTGCTGTTCAAACAGATCATGCTTTATAAGTTCTGGGCATTACCCATGGACCTGCCCCCACACACCTGGAATCCAGAGCTCTGTGTTAGGAATAAATCCTACAGCTGCACAACAGAGGCGATGACTTTCAAATGGGTCAGATCATCTGCTTGGCTGCCCTTTATGTGAGACTGGAGAATACACACGTGCAAATGTTGATTAACAGAGTGAAGGTGCTCATGTGGGTGAATGGTGGTCGTATGGTCTCTGTGCCAACAGAACTGTCTACACTGATGGGAATGTTCTTTATCTGCTTTGTCCAGTGTCGCAGCCACTGGCCACATGTGGCCTTGAGCAGCCTATGGCTGGTGCAACTGAGTCACTGGCATGTCAATTTTATGTAAGTGTAATTAACTTAGCTTTCAGTATCCGCACATGGCAGGCACGTGTTGGAGAGTGCCAGTACCCACTCACAGGAGAGTTCCACTCAGTTTGGATCTCAGTTTTCCTACTGAGGTTTAACAAGGCAAAAAAAAAAAAAAAAAAAATTCCCCTTCTAAAATTGTATTAATTACATTAGTTTCCCAGATCAAAATTGATGTCAACCTTGATTACCTGCACAATTTAAGGAGTTATACTAACGAATTTAGTCTTCTTGCTAAGTATTTATCAGTATTGTCTTTCTAAAATGTGTTAGCCCACCATTGAGGCTTTGTAAGTAGTAATGAGCATAGGGAAACTTCCCCTGAAACATCATCACTGGGCTCTAGTTCTCGCACCACAAAGATGCAGGGAGTGGAAGCAATTCAGACAAATCTGCTTGGTCCACCAAGCCATCCCAGAGCAGAGGCTGTCCAACTAGGCCAAGTGGCCTCCCAGAATGCCATGGAAGGGTTTGGGAGCAATTGTCCTGGAATCCACGGGATGGTGACCTGAATCCCACAGAATGTGCAGGAGCAGGCATCCTGCAATCCCACAGATGGTGCGGGAGCAGGCATCCTGGAATCCCAAGGACACTGCAGGAGCAGGTATCCTGGAATCCCACAGACGCTGCTGGAGGAGACATCCTGCAATCCCATGGACGCTGCTGGAGCAGGCATCCTGCAATCCCATGGACGGTGCGGGATCAGGCATCCTGCAATCCCATGGACGGTGTGGGAGCAGGCATCCTGGAATCCCACGGACGCTGCTGGAGCAGGCATCCTGGAATCCCACGGACGCTGCTGGAGCAGGCATCGTGGAATCCCACAGACAGTGTGGGAGCAGGCCCCTAAAGGAAAACCTGCCCCAGCAGCCCTCTTTTAATCTCTAACACATGTTGGGTTAAATGAATTTGCTTCACCCGCGTTTTCTGTCTCGGGGAGGTCAAACCTCACACCTCTGTGCTGTGTGTGGCTTCTTTCATTCCCTAAATGCAATGTGTGGGTCAGCCCTGAGCACTCTGTAGTGGACACTGTGGTCGAGAATGCAACCACAGGTGGGCCAGGGGCACCACAGAGAAACCAGGGTACTTTCTGGGTGGAGGGTTTCTGAGACAGGACGAGCAAAGCGCTTTCAGTAACTGTGTCCCTGATGTCTTCTCGTTTCTTGTGCGATCTCAAGTTCTAAAACTTTAGTGTTGAAAAATTTTCCTGGTCAATCTGATGGTCTTTTTATGGGGATTGTAGTTCATAAAAAATGTTATTGTACATGCAAGGAACAGTGTGTCGATTCGGGGTTCAAACAGGACACTGCTGGCACATGCCAAGGATAAAACTGAAAAGAGCTTAAATGCAGAGAATCCTTACAGAGGTCTGGGCAGTCAAGGAGCCCTGTGAGAACTGTGCAGCCTCTACTCTCCAGCCACAGGAATCCAGAACCCTGGCCAGAGGGGCAGGGAAGGGACCCCAGACACCAGGGCTTGGCAAGATTGGTATTTTGAGCAGCCAAGGAGGGCCAGAGCCTGGAGTGGGGGGCAGAACCTGGGGTGACCGCCCTCCTGCCCCCTTCTCCTGCAGGTGCCTCCTGCAGCAGCCACTGCAGGGGAGGGGAAGGAGGGAGATGGTCAGGCAGAGGGAACAGCAGCATGACGCTGTCCAAGGCTTTCTAAATCCAGAGGTTGAGGTCCTAGAACAACTCAGAAACACAGACACATCCAGACACTTCTTTCAGCTCTCAGATCTTCCACTCCCCCAGGGATCAGGCCTTTAGGAGAGCCAAGAAGGCCTTAGTTCAGGAGGAATCGTGTGGAGTTCCGACACCGTTTTGTGATTTCCGCCCTCCCAGCTTTCAGGGCGCCGTGCAGTGGGCCCGCCATGGCTCCAAGGCTCACGGAGTTCCCACCGCCTGCTTCTTTCTGGAAGGTCCGCAGGCTCTCAGTATAGGTGGAGATGCAGAGTCTACGCGGGGAACATCAGGCCCCTGCAGAGCTGAGACAGGAGCTTCCTCCACACCGTATCAAAGCCTGTCTTGCCAGGCATGGAACCCTAGGCCTCCAGGTGAGGCCTCTGCAGGGACTGAAGGAGGGTCGGTGCCCCAGCACACAGCTGTGCACAGGCAGCCCCAGGGCCACGTGGTGCCAGACTGGGGTGAAGGCCGGGCCAGCAGAGGGCCCTGGATCTGCCTCGGGACTGGACGCTGACCAGCAGGACTCACTCAGCACCAACTGCTCGGCTGCGAGAGAGCAGCCTGGCCGGCCTCTGTGCCACTGCACCCAGGACCCAAACCCAGGCCTCTGCGCTCCCGCTGCTGCCGACCTCGAAGCCCCGCCCGACAGCGGGTGGCTGCTGCCACCTTCAGCCCAACACCCAGCTCGCCGCCCCCACTTGAGACCACAATTCTGGTCTCGTCCATTTTCACCCCGCCAGAATCCTCACTCATAACGAACACGGACGCTGCTGACTCAGAAGCCGCCTATTCCACTCGGTCTCCGTCCCTTCCTGCATTCCTCCCTGCCACGGTCCGTCCCGGAGGGCTCTGCACAGAGGGGCAGCCGGGGGTCCTCCGTGGACCCGCTGGAGCCCACGGGGCCCAGGTGCAGGGTCGCCTCAGCCAGGCCCCAGCGGCTTCGGGGCAGGGGACCCGGAATCCTGTGAGACGCGGGAAGAAGGCGCCCTCCGGCCTCCTGTGAGACGCGGGAGGAAGGCGCCCTCCGGCCTCCTGTGAGACGCGGGAGGATGGCGCCCTCCGGCCTCCTGTGAGACGCGGGAGGATGGCGCCCTCCGGCCTCCTGTGAGACGCGGGAGGATGGCGCCCTCCTGGCTCCTGTGAGACGCGGGAGGAAGGCGCCCTCCGGCTTCCTGTGAGACGCGGGAAGGAGCCCTCCTGGCCCCGCGCGTGGGGCCGCCCCTCCCCCACCGCAGGTGTCGCTCCGCCTCCTTTCTGCTCCATCCGCGCTCACCCACGCCGGGCGCGGCTTCTCCGTCCAGAATCACTTGAGCCGTTTTTGTCGATGAATTTCTTCGTGAATGCCCGCGGCCTCAGTGCTGCAGGGGGCTCAGTGCTGCCTCAGCCTGAGGAAGCCTCAGGGGACGCCTCTGGCCCAGACCTTCCTCTTGAACCCCAGCCGGGTGTGGGCACCTGGTGCTCCGCGCCCCCCGGGCCCCGCCAGGCCCCCCAGATCCCACCAGAGCCCCACATCCCGCCAGGACCCACAAACCCCATCAGGCCCCCCAGATCCCGCGAGGCCCTCAGACCCGCCAGGAACCCCAGATACCGCCAGGACCCCAGATACCGCCAGGACCCCAGATCCCACCAGGACCCCCAGACCCGAGCCCGAGGCTGGCGCTGCTCTCCCACGTCCCGGCCGCTGAGGCTGCCGCTTGCCGGGGCTCGGGCTGAAGCCTTCGGGGCTTCCTCGCCGTTTTCCTCCCATCTCCGTCGGGAAGGCCCGCGGGCCCCGCCATCAAGTCACTGTTGGGATCTGACCCGTTCTCGCCTGCTTCACACCCGCCGGCGCCCCATGGCCGCACTGCTGCCGGAAGACCCCACACCTCCCCCACTGCAGGGCCCTCAGGACCCGGCTCCGCAAGACCAGGCTCCTCAGGACGGGGCTCCTCTAGAGGCTCCAGGCTTCCCGCCCTCCCGCCATCATCCGCTCCTGACGCGGCCGCCGCTCCCTCCCACGGGGGCCCCAGAGCCGCGGCGCCTCCCGCTGCAGCGCGTCCGACCCGGCCTGGATTCTCCTCACAGCAGCGCACCGCGCTTGGCCCGGGACTCCACCCGGCTCGCCCTCCCGCTGAGTGTGAGACCCCCAAGACCGCCATTCCTGCTGTCGGCTTCTCCCACGTTCTCAACCCTGGTGGGCGCCCAGCTGAATGAGAGAAAGGGTGGAAGTATGGATTATTTTTCACTTTTTTCCTTTTTTTTTTTTTTTTTTTTTTTTGCGGCAGGTCCTCACTGTGTCACCCAGGCTGGAGGGCAGTGGCGCGATCACAGCTCAGGCAGCCTCCACCTTCCCGGCTCAGGCGATCCTCCCACCTCAGCCTCCCCAGTAGCTGAGGACCACAGGCACACGCACCACACCCAGCTAATTATTTTTCTATTTTTTTTAGAGACGGGTGTCCCATTCTGTTGCCCAGGCTGGTCTCAAATTCCTGGGAGCAAGCAATCCTCCCACCTCGGTTTCCCAAAGTGCTGGGATTGCAGGTGTGAACCACCAAGCCCAGCCTTTTTTGTTTTTTTTTTTTTTTTTTTCCAACTTTTAGTTTAGATTCAGGGGACACATGTGCAGGCTTGTTACCTGGATATATTACCTGGATATATTTCATGATGCTAAGGTTTGCGGTCTGACTGGTCCCGCCACCCAAGTACATAGCATAGTACCCAACAGTTAGTTTTTCAACCCTTGCCCCCTCCCTCCGTTTCTCCTCCCTGAGTACCCAATGTTTTGTTCTCACTTATGAGAACATGTGGTATTTGGTTTTCTGTTTCTGTGCTAATTGGCTTAGGATGATGGCCTCCAGCTGCCTCCATGGTGCTTCAAAGGATGTGATTTCAGTCTTTGTTGCTGTGTAGTATTCCATGCTCTATATGTACCAGTCCAGTTCACTGTTGATGGGGACGTATTGATTCCATGTCTTTGCTTTGTGAATAGGGCTGTGCTGGGCGTGTCTTTTTGGTAGAATGATTTCTGTTCCTTTGGGTTTATACCCAGTAATGGTATTGCCAGGTTGAATGGTAGTTCTAAGTTCTTTGATAAATCAGCAAACTGCTTTCCACAACAAAGTGAAGGTGGTGGTTACATGATGTGAGGGTGGCTGATAGGTGAGGTGAGTGTGGGTTAGGTAAGGTGCAGGCTGTGGTTAGGTGAAGTGAATATGGGTTAGATGAGTTCAGAGTGGTGGTTAGGTGAAGTGAGGTTAGTGGTTAGGTGAGGTGAAGATGGGTTCTGTGAGGTGAGGGTGGTGGGTAAGTGAAGTGAGTATGGGTTGGATGAATTGAGAGTGGTGGCTAGATAAGGTGAGGAGAGTGGTTAGGTGAGATGAAAGTGGTTGTTAGGTGATGTGAGGGTGGCAGTTAGGTGAGGAAAGAGTTACGGCTAAGTGAGGTGAATATGGTGGGTAAGTGAAGTGAGTGTGGGTTAGATGAGTTGAGAGTGGTAGTTAGGTGAGGTGAGAAGAGTGGTTAGGTGAAGTGAAGTTGATTGTTAGTGAAGTGAGATGGTGGTTAGATGAAGGAGATGGTTAGATGAGTTGAGAATGGTGGTTAGATGAGTTGAGGGTCATGGTTAGGTAGAGTATGGATTAGATGAGACTTGTGATTAGGTGAGGTGAGGGTGGTGGTTAGATGAGGTGAAGGGGTGGTTAGATGAGGTGAGGGTGGTGGTTAGGTGAAGTGAGAGTGGTGGTTAGGTGAGGTGAGGGTGGTTGTAAGGTGAGGTGAAGGTGGTGATTAGGTGAGGTGAGGTTATTGGTTAGGTGAGGTGAAGATGGGTTCCGTGAAGTGAGGATGGTGGGTAAGTGAAGTGAGTGTGGGTTGGATGAGTTGAGAGTGGTGGCTAGATAAGGTGAGGAGAGTGGTTAGGTGAGATGAAAGTGGTTGTTAGGTGATGTGAGGGTGGCAGTTAGGTGAGGTAAGAATTATGGCTAAGTGAGGTAAATATGGTTGAGAATGGTGGTTAGATGAGGTGAGGGTCATGGTTAGATGGAGTATGGGTTAGATGAGACTTGTGGTTAGGTGAGGTGAGGGTGGTGGTTGGGTAAAGTGATGTGATGGTTAGGTGAGGTGAGAGGGTGGTTAGGTGGTAGTTAATGACATCTTCTCATGAGTGGAGTCAGGAAGGATGAGAAATAGCAAGGAAGAGGGATCTGGCCAGGACTACTCTGTGCTCTTTTCTGAGCTGTCCTAAGTAAGCAGGGCCGAGGTTCCTAAGAAGAGATTCCTGTAATGCAAAGTAAATGGGTTAATAAGTTCTAAATAATGATTAAACAGTAAAGTTATAATTAAGAGCCAAACTAATAAACAAGAGCATAACTTTTTGAGTTTTGCCATAAATTTTGTATTGTAAAATAACAGTGAGGTTCGGTTGTACTTACTTAGGACCTCTTGGCAAAAATAAAATTCATCATGTAAGCACACGTGGATTGTTTCCCTCTTTATTTTATATGAATTAGCTTTATCAAGAAAATGCAGACCAGGAAGCAGCCTTTGGGAGTGGCGAGCTATGATGATGCCCTGCAGGTGTTGCTGGTTTTATCATGACCAGCACTGGTTTTCCTTCTAGAGGACCCAGTTCTTTTTGTGTAGGATTCCCTGTTGTCATAGAACTCCCAGTGATTCTGCCACAGTGATGATCATGAATCCCTCCTGTGCCTGATGATTTCATGGAGATTAAAAGTATCAAGCCATGAACCTTGCTAAACCAAGAAATGTTAAGGAAATAAAATTCCCAAGATACTGCAACTCAGCAACTGGCTCTGGCTTAGGCAAGTACCTCTGTCTGGAGCACCTCACCCTGTGCCTGTAGGTCATAGTGTTTAATGTACTCAGACCTGTGTGTCCACTTGAGCTCATCCAGAAGTGTCAGAAAGCTAGATGTGCTGCCTCAGGGACAGACTGAGCTCTCTTTCTGAACTTAGCTCAGCGCTTCCTTCCTTTGCTTTCCCTGATGGTGGCGGGTCATGTTCCCTTCAGACAGAGGTGCTTTACGGGAACCATGCAAAGTCATTCATGATGAACTATAAGAAAAAAGTAGAGGTTCTGAGTGGTGGGGGTCATTTTTTGGTTCAAAATGGAGGTGGAATTATAAAGTGAGACTGTCTTATGCCTTCTAGGCAGGCAAGAGTCCTTCATGGCCAGAGCACAGGGCTGGATGTTGGAACCGTTCCTGTTGTCTGGTGCTGCTGGTCACCCTCAGCTTACAGATCCATTTTCTTTCTTTGTAGATCACGTTTTATATTCTGGTGAAGGCCATTTACACCCTGGGCTACAGTGTCTCTCTGATGTCTCTTGCAACAGGAAGCATAATTCTGTGCCTCTTCAGGTAAGGAGCAGAAATTAGTAATTCTGCAAAGAATACAAGACAAGCAGTTTCCATTTAGGCCTTCCAGGCGCCACCCAGCCTGGAGCCCTCTGTGTGCTAAGCCAATAAGACTCCCTTGGAGAATGCTGACATGAAATATGATGTTAACATTTACATTTTTATTTAAATACTCTGCATTTATTATGTAAAGAGATAATGCTGACCTTGGATAGGAATTCAGCTCAGCTATCATTTATTAAATACTTAGCCATTATGCAAATGCATGGAAAATACAGAAGAAATATGATCTCGCCCTTGCCATCCAGAAGCTCCTGTGTTTTGGCTGTAGGTGCTCTATTAGAGATGCTGCGATGTGTTTAAGAGCATGAAGGTGGAGTCAGACTGTCTGGGTTCAAATCCTGGGTCAGTCTCTTAGCAGCTGTGTGACCTCGGACAAAGTACTTAACCTGTCTGTGCTTCTGTAACATGTGGAGACTAAGAAGCCCCCTTCAGAGGGCTGTTGTGAGAACTTGATGTGTCAGTAGATGTGAAGGGCTTAGCATGGCACGTGAGGCTGTGATGAGGGCTTATTAAATGCTTCCCACTCTTCCCTGGCAGTGAGGTGAGATGGCCCCTGCCCACCTGCATCTTTAATGGGTCTCTTGGTAACTAATGATGACATTGTACAGATGATTTGACCAATCAAATCATTGTTTGATTTGGGTTGGGGGTAGAGAGTTTGGTCCCAGAACAGTAGTTTCTCTATAGGAAGAGCTCATTGGTGAATTAGGATTAAATCTGCCTTATGTATCATTAGCACTAAATCAAATGAAGGCTATTCAGCTTACTCTATATATCAATCACTACATATTTTATTTCTCTTTGCTAAAATGTAATCCAAATGTTTGCCAGTATGTCAGATAAAATCAATGATATAACAAATGGAATGTTTCTAGACCCTAACAACAGTCCATTAGGAGGTCCATACTTGGAAGTAAAATAAACAAGTTAGGAGTGGTTGAGAATCCAGCTAAGAAACCCAGCAAATGTAATTGAGTTATGCTTTTTATTGTTCAGGCATCTCAATTATGGTTGGTAATTCTCAGAAAGAATAAGTGTACCTTTAATACAGGGCTGCACTTTGAAAAGTGTGAGAAAGGCCTATCATATTCTAGTTATTTTTAAAAGCTGGTATAATATTAATATTTGTTCTATTATACTCTATATTTTACAGAGTATAATATTTTACTATATATGTTTAAATTTTCAAGTTGCTAAAAAGAAAGAGAGGAAAACTTTAAGGAGGTAAGCTGACCCAGGGTAATTAAATCTGAAAATTTTATCTTATTTTCCTATATTGAACAATCCTCATTTTTTACACACATCCATTTCCTTCACATATGTACAGTGTGACATATTTAATTAGGCAACCCAAGAGCATTGGGAATTATCCCGCCTATGAACACTGATCCTTTAGGGCACAGAACACACTCCTCCATCTGTGGGCATCGTTAGTCACCTGCCTGTGGAACTTCTGAGCTGAAAAAAGTGGATGTCTATGTTGGATGTCATTCTGCTGGTGGCCACGTGTGTGATGTTTGCCAGAAAAAGCATCCAGAGCTGGTGTGTATCTCTCGACTTGGGGCTCATCCCACGTCCTTCTGTCAGAAGCAGGGTCCAGTGCCACTTCTTGAGAGCTGTGAGAGTCTGTTGATTCTAAAGTCCGAATTATAAAAATAACGTGCTCCATTGTCTCAGTAATTATACCCAGGAAGCAGAATGCTTTGCAGGCATTGAACATTTCTTCTCGAAAATAGCCCCATAAGCCAAGAAAGCCTTCAGTAGCCATGTTCTTATTTTATACACGGGAAATGGAGCTACTTATTTCTTAGAACACGTCCCAAAGTGCAGCGTTGACTCTTACAACAAATACATGACCAGCTTTGTGGGGGAGTCATCCTATGGTGACAGCTGCCCCTATGACCCAGGGACTGACAGAGACAGCTCCAGTCCATGTCAGTCCAGCAGGGACCACAGCACAGTTGCTTCTCAAACAACACGGGTTTGAACTGCATGGTCCACTTCTCTGAGAATGTTTTTCAATACGGTCAGCCCTCTGTATCGACGGATTCAACCAGAAATATAGGCTATTCTCAGGATGAGAAGCCTGCAGATATGGAGGGCCAGCTTCATGTATCCGTGGGTCCTGAAGGGCCAAATGTGGGAGTTGCACATTCATGGATTTTGGCATGGGGTAAGGGGACCAGGTTGGGGGAGGGGGATTGGACCCAATCCCCTGTAGACACCGAGGGACAGCTGTAACTGCTAACATGCACCATGCCAAGTACTTTACAGATGTTAACATCATCAGGTAAGTACTGACACTGACCCAGTTTCTCCAGGTGGAGAGTGCAGCCCCAGGAAGGTCACTGGACATTGCAGGTTGCTGAGCTGGTGCATGCAGAGCCCTGATTTCAACCCAGGCTCTCACCACTGCAGCCTGCACCTCTGTCTCTGTCAGATGGACGTGGCCTCCAAAATCCTTTCCCACCATTGCTAATGAGCAGACTCCTGTCCTCCCCCTTTCCGGAAGCCACACCTTCCGCTACCTCCATTGCCCATTGGCAGATCCATACATGGAAGTGAAAATTTAAAATGAACAGTGAGTAATGAAGAATATCACTGAGAAACCCAGCAAACATGTATTTGGATGGCTTGCTAACTGGACCAAAAGCGTGCTCATCTCTGAGCGATGGCTGTGAGTGCCAACCCCACTCCACAGAAATACATATGGTGGGAGAGAGAGGGAAGGAGAAAAAGAAAATAAGAGAGGGAAAAAGGTGATTTGGAGAGATAAACGCAGCCAATGAGATAATCAGTGGGAAGCAAAATGGCACTGGTGGGGGACATTTACCGTCTGAGGAAGGGGCGTTGAGGAGAGAAGCCAGAGGGAGCAGCACAGGTGCGTGAGCCTGGTGCAGTGGCCATGCAGCTTTGGAATTGCTCCCAAGAGACTGAGAAAATTCAGAGCATGTTTACAATTCTTTGCTTACTAAGGCTCTGTGGCAGTGTTACATATGCTAAAATAAACATTTGCTAATGCAGTACACATTCAGAATGCATGTTTACCAAGCGAACACAGCACCAGATTGAGATGTGGGACACGACTCTCACCAGGGACCCAGAAGCCACCATGTCCACCCCACCTCCCTTCTGAAAAGCAGTCGTTATTCACAGTTCTGGCACCAGAGACAACTTCTCTCTTTTTGAAAACATTACCTCGGAATCATGCGAAAGGAACTCCTGGTCTCTGGATTCTTTCACTCAGCATTTTGCAAGGAGGTTCATCCATGTTGTTGCATGTAGTTACCATGTTTTATTTTCTTGCCGTATAGTATTCCACTCAAAAAAATAATATATTTATCCAATCAACTGTTCATGGACATATAGGTTACTCAGTTTGAGGCATAACAAATAATGCTGCTATTATATTCTTAGTCATCATCTCATGCACAGATGCATATGTTACTTTGGGTATGTGTGTGTATATGTACACACATTTATATTTACATTTGTGTTTATTTTATACTTACTGGTCATAGGCTATACATAGAGTCAGTCTTCCTAAACACTGCCAGTAGATATGCTAATAGCCTGATGGGATCATTATACCACATAGATATGTATCAAAGCATCAAAGTATACCCCATAAATATATACAGTTATGTGTCCACTAAAAATAAATAAATTTATAAAAAAGAAATGAATGCTGCCAAGTAATTTCCAAAGTGGTTACCAGTGTACACACCCACCAACAGTGCAGGAGGCTTCCATTTGCATCACACCCTTGCCTCCATTTGGTATTGTCCATTTTTAAGCCTTCAGCCATTCTTGTGGGTCTTTCATAACATAGAATGGTGTTTTAATTTACATTTCCCTGATTTCCCTGGTGGATTGGTATTGTCCATTTTTAAGCCTTTAGCCATTCTTGTGGGTCTATAATAACACAGAACGGTGTTTTAATTTACATTTCCCTGATTCCCCTGGTGGAAATGCGTTCATACATTTCAAAATCTTGCTTTTTTTGAAGTGCCATTTCAAAATGAGTTTGCTTATTTTAAATATTTGGTCTCTCCCTCTATTTAAGTCAATGTTTAGGAGTCTTAGAGCCTTTCATTACGTATGAGTATTATGGATTTTTTCTCCAGCTCTGTGATTGGGTTTAAGCTGTCTTCATGGTCTTTGGATAAACAGAAGCTCTTAATGTTAATGGAGCTCATTTAACATTTTCTTTATGTCATTGTTTCTTGAGTCCTCTTAAGAAATCTTTGCCGGATATGAACAGACATTTCTCAAAAGAAGACATTCATACAGCCAACAGACACATGAAAAAATGCTCATCATCACTGGCCATCAGAGAAATGCAAATCAAAACCACAATGAGATACCATCTCACACCAGTTAGAATGGCGATCATTAAAAAGTCAGGAAACAACAGGTGCTGGAGAGGATGTGGAGAAACAGGAACACTTTTACACTGTTGGTGGGATTGTAAACTAGTTCAACCATTATGGAAAACAGTATGGCGATTCCTCAAGGATCTAGAACTAGATGTACCATATGACCCAGCCATCCCATTACTGGGTATATACCCAAAGGATTATAAATTATGCTGCTATAAAGACACATGCACACGTATGTTTATTGCAGCACTATTCACAATAGCAAAGACTTGGAATCAACCCAAATGTCCATCAGTGACAGATTGGATTAAGAAAATGTGGCACATATACACCATGGAATACTATGCAGCCATAAAAAAGGATGAGTTTGAGTCCTTTGTAGGGACTTGGATGCAGCTGGAATCCATCATTCTTAGCAAACTATCACAAGAACAGAAAACCAAACACCGCATGTTCTCACTCATAGGTGGGAACTGAACAATGAGATCACTCGGACTCAGGAAGGGGGACATCACACACCGGGGCCTATCATGGGGAGGGGGGAGGGGGGAGGGATTGCATTGGGAGTTATACCTGATGTAAATGACGAGTTGATGGGTGCAGCACAGCAACATGGTACAAGTATACATATGTAACAAACCTGCACGTTATGCACATGTACCCTACAACTTAAAGTATAATAATAATAAATAAATTAAAAAAAAAAAAAGAAATCTTTGCCATGTTCTTTTTTTTTTTTTTTTTTATCATCTAGAGATGTTGTTATTTTAACTTTTCATGTTTCTGTCCATAATCCACCTGGGATTTATTTCTGCTATGGTGTGAAGCAGGGTGAAGTTTCTTTAGGGCTTTCAGCATGTGTATCCCGTTGTCCAGGAGTGAATACAGGAAGGGGCTTCTGTGGCCTGCAATGCTTCTCTTCACAGAGCAGGCAGTGGCATGTGTGGGGGCCTCGAGTCCCAGTTCTGCTCCTTTGGCCTTCTACCATTGCACTGTTTCTGTTTATTATAATTTCCCTGCCTTTAATAAGTGTTTATTCCTACAAGTCCGAGTCCATCAACTCTTTTTTTTTTTTTTTTTAATTAGGAAGAGCTTGGCCATTTGTACTTACATGTGAATTTTAAAAATCAACTCTTAAAAATGAACCTTTAATGTCAATTGCCATTTTGCAAAATCAGGCTGGATACAGTGGCTCACGCCTGTGATCCCAGCACTTTGAGAGGCCAAGGCAGGATGATTGCTTGTGCTCAGGGGTTCAAGACAAGCCAGGACAACATAGAGAGACCCCGTCTCTACAGTCTCTACAACAAAATTTAAAATTAGCTGGCCGTGGTGGGCACTTGAGCCCAGGTTGAGGCTGCAGTGAGCCATGATCACACCACTGTACTCCAGCCTGGGCAACAGAGCAAGACACTTTCTCTCAAAAAAACAAACAAACAAACAAAAATTCTATTGCAATTTCATTTGGTATTGCATTGTATCTGTAGATCAGCTTGGATAGACAGGACATCATTCTAATTTTGAATCATCCAACCTGTGATCATAGTAGATCCTTCCATTTGTTTTGGTTTTCTTTAATTTCTCTCAGTGTTTTATGATTTTCTGAGTGGAAGTCTTATACATAACTTAATAGTCATTCTTAGGTATTTGTTTATGCTATTATAAATATTTTGTTAAATTCCATTTCTAATTGTTTCTTGAAAAAGAATTGATTTTAGTATATTAATCTTGCTTCAAAGGCTAGGTACAGTGGCTCATGCCTATAATCCCAGCACTTTGGGTCAAGGCAGGAGGATCGCTTGAGCCCAGGAATTTGAGACCAGCCTGGGCGACAGAGTAAGACCCTGTCTCAGAAGGAAAAAAAAAAAAAAACTCTTGCTTCAGCAACCTTGCTAAATTCCTTTATGAATTCTTTAATTATTCCGTAAATTCTCTTGGATTTTTCTATGTGTCATTCGTGCCGTTTGTGAAGTACAATGTTGAATAGAAGTGGTGATAGCAAACATTTTCTTATTTCTGAACTCAGAGTGAAAGCTTTCCATACTTCCCTATAAGCATAATGTTTGCTGTAGATATTTTGAAGATACGTTTTACCAAATTAAGAAAGTTCCTCTTAATTCCCAGTTTTCTGAGAGTGTGTAGTCATGAATGGCTTTTGAATTTTAATGATTTTTATGTATATACATATGGTTTTTATCATTTGTTCATTTAATTTGAAATATTACATGGATAGATTTTCTAATGTTAAATCCACTTCTCATTCCTAAATTAACCCTATGTGGTTTTGATATATTATGTTTTTAATATATAGCTGAACTCAGCTTGCTAACATTTTGTTGAGAATTTTCGCATCTACATTCATGAAATTGATCTATTGTTTTCCTTTCCCATGAGTCAATCTGGTAAGGTTTGGTGTTGGCCCATAAAGTGAAGAGGAAAGTGTTTTCTCTTTTCTATTTTTTGGAGTAGTTTAGGTTAGATAAGATGTTATATTTTCTTTAAATGTTTGGAAGAAGTCAACAGAAGAGCCAACAGGGCAGAGAGTTTTTTTGTGAGAAGGTTTTATTTGGCTGTTCAAAATTTCTAAACCAGATATAGGACTATTCAGACTCTCTGTTTCTTTGTATGTTAGTTCTGCTTTTCAAGGAATTTGCCCATTTCATCAATGTTTTCAATGTTCTGTTACATTTTTAATGTATGTAACATCTATACAGGTCTCTGCTCCTTCAGTCCTGGTATTGTCAATTTGTGTTTTCTTTCTTTTTATCTTGATGTGTCTTACTGAATAAAGTGTTATCAATTTTACCAGTGGTTTCCAAGAACCAACTTTCAGTCCTCTGAAGTTCGTTGAGGCTTGCTTTTTAATCTGGCATGCCATCTGTTTTGGTAAAAGTTTCATTTTCATTTGAAAATAAAGTAAATTATGCAGTTCTTGGTTATATGCTACATATATCATTCACACCCTTTTTTAGTGTTATTTAATTATTCCAAATCTTTACTGATTGTTTTAACTGCTTTTTCTACCAGAACTGAAAGACATATATTTTTCTACCAGTACTGAATGACATGTATTAAAATCTCCAACTATAATTGTGGGCTTGTCTATTTGTCCTTTTAATTCTTTCACTGTTTACCATCTATATTTTAAGGCTGCGTCATTAGGAGTATATCAGTTTAAACTGCCAATATGTAGTAATGTCCCCTACCTTAAAAATCTGCTTTGTCTGATATTGAAGATCATTATATTAGCTTTATTTTGTGTTTTCAAGTGTATGGTTTTATGTGTTTTTATTTTCTACTTCCCTGTGTTTTATATTAAAGGTATATATTTTATAAGCTCCATTTAATTGGAATTTACTTTTTGTCTCCAATCTTTATTTTTAAATGCAGCATTTTCATACACACAGTCTACTTATGACAACTCTGAGTTCTAATCTACCTTTCATTTCTTTGCTTTCTAATTGTCTCAGCTGTTCTTAGTTGGTTTTGCACATATTCTTGTTTCTTTTGAATTGATCAAGTATTTTTATTATTCCAGTTTTCTTCTCCCCTTTTGGATTGTTGTTATTCTTCTAGTTGTCACCCCAGATTCACAATAGGCATCATTTTCTCATGAGTTAACGTCCAGTAGCTACTTTTACCACTTTCCAGTCAATTCAAGAATTTTACAACCTTTTAGCTCCATTTACCTCTAAGATGTTTTATGTTTTTGTCATGTATTTTAATTCCATATATAAATACTATTGTTGTTGTGTTAAAAGTCGCATTTACTTAGCGTTCCCCCAACATTTCTTTCTGGTGCTCTTCATTCTCCTGCATTTCGTATTTCCATCTGGGATCATTTTCCTACTGCAGGAAGATTTCCCTGTAGTATTTCTCTCAGCACAGTCCCACCAGCAGTGAATTCTTACGAGTTTTGGTTGCTTGAAATCATTTTAATTTTGCCTTCACTTTTGAGGCTATTTTGGAGAGGATTGAATTCTGTTGGCAGTTATTTTCTTTCACCACATTAAAGATGTACGTCGTGACCTCTTCTGAAAAGTCAGCTGCCAGTGCAGCATTGTTCCTTTGAGGCAGTGTGTCTTTTTTTCTCTGAAGCTTTGAAGACTTTTTTCGGTTTTTAGCGGTTACACTTTCACAGGACTTAAGGTGGTTTTCTTTCTATTTCTCCTTCTTGGGGTTTGTAGAGTTCCTTTAATCTGTTATTGTCTTTTATCAGTTTCAAAAAACTTTGTGGCTAGCATCTCTTCAAATGCTGCTCCTTCCTCATTCTCCTCTCTTCCTAAAACTCCATTTCCCATGTATTAGCTTACTATTTTTTCCTATATTTTTCATATTTTTGGTTTCTACTTTAATCTAGACATACTACTGATCCAATTCATAGTACTCGCATCTGCTGTGTTACGTTAATGTTAGTCCCCTCTATTTAACTCTTTAATTTCAAGGTTTTTTAAGTTTTAAATTTTCTATTTGATTGTCTTAATTTTATTATCTAATAAAATTCTCCATCTCTTTATCTGTTTTCTTAAATATATTAATTTTATAGTCCCATGTTTTAAAACACTAGCATCTGAATCTCTATTGTCTGTTTTTGTTTTTGTTTTTGTGTGTGTGTGTGTGTGTGTGCATGTGTGTTTTGAGACAGAGTATGTCTCTGTCACCCAGGCTGGAGTGCAGTGGTGTGATCTCTGCTCACTGCAACTTCTGCCTCCCAGGTTCAAGCGATCCTCCTGCCTCAGTCTCCCAAGTAGCTAGGATTACAGGCGTGCACCACCATGCCCAGCTAATTTTTGTATTTTTAGTGGAGACGGGGTTTCACCTTGTTGGCCAGGTTGGTCTTGAGCTCCTGATCTCAAGTGATCAACCCACCTCGGCCTCCCAAAGTGCTAGGATTACACGCGTGAGCCACCGTGCCCGGCCAGTGTTTTTTCTTTTTAACTTGGCTTTTGATTACTTAGTCCTGTTTCTGGCATAGCTAGTAATTGTTACTGAAATTACAAATACTTAAATTGCAGAGGCTTCGGGTGATTATCTTACTGCAGAGGATTTGAATTTTTCATGGTAGGAAGGGCAGACCAGCCTGGGCCATCAAGGCCACGTGTGTTTGGGGCTGGGTTTGGGCCTGCGTTTCAGGCTTCAAGCAACCGGGTGCTCTCTGATTTGTCATCACTCTGGGCCACAGCTATTTGGGACTCCCCCATGAAGGCCTGGGAACCCCGCCTCCCTCAGGCCCTGAATCCTGCCACTTGCCACCCAGTACCCATAAGGCTGCAGGCACTTCCCCCAAGTACTCAGCCTTGGCCACTGCTTTCTGCTTTATTTCTCAGCCTCTCACCTAACACACAGCCATCTCAGAGACCAAAAGGATTTGGATGCAGCCTCTATTTCCTTTCCTGCAGAGTCGTTGCTCCCCGAGGGTCACCCAACAGCCCTTATCTCCCATTTCTGCTCCGGCGGGTGAGGCTGCCCTTGCTCTGGCCCTGGCTTTGGGCTTGTCCTTTCTGAACACCCTCCGTACCAGAGAACTAAACCAGCAGATACCCGCAGAGGCTCTGGAGGGCCCCGGCGCTCCCCACAGTGCCATTGCCTTCTCCCCAGAGTCCGGCCCTTTGGTCCCTGTGGCTGCGGCTGCTCCCCAAAGCCTTTGGGCAGCTTTTTAGGGTCACCCTGATCCTTTCCTGAGGGGTTCCCCTTCACGGCCACAAGTGGAGGTCCTCTTTAGGGTGTGTTCCAACTAAGTCTTCTCTGAAGCAGAATTTAAGTGTTCTAAGAGAGTTATAAACAAAATGTTCTGAATACTTTTTAGAAAAGCAAGATGTCACATAAAGTTAAGCCGCAAGAAAGGTTCATGTTGACATTTGATGAGGGTCTTGCTAGAAGAAGAGAATTCCAAGAGAGACAGTTTTATGGGAGTGTGTGCTTGGCGGAGGAACAGAGATGCCCAGCGTCCACCAGGGGTACAGGAACGGGGGTGGCATGTTGATAGAAAAAATAAAAATAAGGCTCAAGAAACGGAAGGCTAAGAATGAGGAATCTTTTGAGTGGGAGAGAAGGGTCCTCCATACCTTGAACAAGTGGACCCAGCAGAGATTTGTGGAAGAACTAGAGAAAGCCCCTGGAGCTGTGTAGGACATCGGGAAGGGCTAAGCTGAGTGCATGCTAGCTGTGGAGGAGTTTGGCGGGTGCCAGCCCAAAGAGAGAGCTGAAAAAGCACGATCCCATAGCTGTCGGGATCAGCAGTGTCCAACAGAAACATAAGGCAAGCCAGTAGCATAATTGTAAGTGTTCTAGTAGCCTCATTTTAACATTTTCTTTTAAAAATAAAAAGAAACCAGTGAAATTAACTTTAATAATACATTTTATTAAAGTTGTTAGATCCAAAATATTACTTCAATATGTAATCAATATAAAAGAATATTAATGAGCTATTTACATTCTTGTGTTCAGAGTAAGTCTTCAAAATCCAGTTTGTAGTTCACACAGCGTAGTTCAATTTGGTCAGTGGTTTGTATTGGAAATACTTGACCTGCCTTTACAGTTTTAAAATTTACAGTTGAAAAAGTTGTTCAAACATACCTAGCTGTCCAAACATACGTAAAAGTTCTCCAGCAAGTCACTAGGGTACTAGGAGTCATTTCCCTTTACTATTCATATCCACATTAACAAAACTAGGTCACCATTTTTAGAAAGAGTTGATTTAACTTTGAAGCAAAAGCACCTTTGTTTGCAAATTATGTCTTCTCAAGTTAAATAAGCTTACCCTTATATCAGCTCAGTATAACATAATGTCAAATTCCAAGGTGCAATGCATATATTGGCATACAACTCTAAATTCATTGATTAGAAAAAGTGTTTCTTAAATTTATATGGTGTTTTTCTGCCAGTTTAAATGGTTCTCTTGATTGTAATTAAAATATTCTGCATATTTATTCATGTTAGAAAAATATTAAATCACTAATTCTGATTTATATTATGGAAAGTTTTTATTTCCACATAATTTTTCATACCTAGCTATGTCACAGATGATCTCTCTTTTCTTCAAAGTTTCTAAATCAACAGGATAGCAGTGAGAAAACATAAATTATATTGTCATTTTGCCTTTGATAATTGGATATTTGGGAAGCACTTATTGTTTGAGAAAAATCTTGACTTGGAGTTACCAATAGAGTGAATATTGTAAAATTCTTCCATGAGTCACCCAAGCATTGGTAAAGAACACTAGATCATTAAGTTCATTGTCTCGTTTCTTTCAGCTGTTGTGTAAATGCTCAGTGATTCAAACCTTTTGCACATAAATATTGAAAGATTTTAACAACTACATTCTTGATGGTTTTTCTAGAGTCTGCTTCATAAAATGGAACACAAATACTTTCAACAGTATTATACAGTGGAATGAAGCAATAATGGAAATATCTGTCCCTTGTTTTAAATTTCAAATGAATTGCAATAAATTCAGATTTTTGACCTGCCATAGCTGGAGCAGTGTCTGTCATAATAGAAACTAGTTTTTTCATATATAACTGAATTCTTTGACAAATGGAAACTATGAAAAAATATTTACACCATAATTTCTAATTTTTAGGCCATCAATTGACATTTGTTTATAAATTTGGAATTCCTCTGAAATTAAAGAATTCAAACTATTAATTGTCCAGTGAGTGTCTCTTAACCACACAACTCATCAAAAACCAAAGTACTTGCAAGTTTTCAAGTTTTAAATTAAAGGATACTTTATAATTTTTTTTTTTTTTTTTTTGAGACAAAGTTTCGCTCGTGTTGCCCAGGCTGGAGCGCAATGGTGCAATCTTGGCTCCTGAGTTCAAGCACCTGGGTTCAGTCTCAACCTCTGCCTCCCGGGTTGAAGCGATTCTTCTGCATCAGCCTCCCAAGTAGCAGGGATTACAGGCACCCACCACCAAGCCTGGCTAATTTTTGTATTTTTAGTAGAGACAGGGTTTCACCATGTTGTCAGGCTGGTCTTGAACTCCTGACCTCAGGTGATCCACGTGCCTCGGCCTCCCAAAGTGCTGGGATTACAGGCATGAGTCACCGTGCCTGGCCCAGGATCTTTAATAATATTAGAAAGGCCTTGTACTCTGTGGGCAATAGTTTGGCTTAATTGAAAATTTGCACTTTTTGTAAAATATCTTTCTTAGTTTGTTCTTTATATTTCTCTAACAAAATTTCCATAAATGAAATAAAAATGTAACATCCTTTTGGATAAAAATTATTTTTCTTTTTTATGCAAGAATCCAAATTGTTTTACAGCTGGCCATAATTGTTTAAAAATTTGAGGGGTAGGATGGATTTTCAAAATTTATGGTAAAATACCCATAACACAAAATTTACCATTTGTGCCATCTTAAGGTACACAATTCCTTGGCATTAAGCACCTTCACAGTGTTGTGTAGCTATCACCATTATCTAGTTCCTGAACTTCCTATTGTCCCAAAAGGAAGCCTCCTATACATTAGGCAGTCACTCCCCATCCCCCCCGGCTCCTGGAAACCAGAATCTGCCTTCTCTATGGAATTGCCTCCTCTGGATGTATCATACAGTATGTGGCCTTTTGTGATTGGTGTCTTTACTTAGCAGAATATTTTCAAGTTCCATCCACGTCAGTACTCCATGCCTCTTTATGGTTGAATAGTATTTAGTTGTGTGGATATGCCACATTTTGTTTATCCATTCATCTGCTCACGGACATTTGAACTGTTAGAGCTGCTGTGAACATTCATGTACATGTTTTGTTTGAATACTTGTTTCCAGCTCTTTGGGGTGTATACCTACAAGCGAAATTCTGGGACATATTGTAATTCTGTGTTGAGAAACCACCAAACTGCTTTCCACAACAACTGTACCATTTTACATTTCCACTAGCAATATGTGAGGGTTCCAGTTTCTTCACATCCATCCAATACTTTTTATTTTGTTTTCTTAATTTGTTATTATTATTACTATTGCCATCCTAGTGGTATGCAATGATGTCACAGTATGGTTTTATGTGCTTATTGACCATTCGTGTATCTTCTTTGGAGAAATCGATAGTCAAGTTTTTGCCTATTTTCTAATTGGGTTTTTGTTGTTGAGTTGTAAGAGTTATTTGTGTATCTTGGATACTAATCCTTATCAGATATATAATTTCCAGACATTTTCTCCCATTCTGTAGGTTTTCTTTGAACTCTCTTAGTAATGTCCTTTAATACATAAAAGTTTTCAATGTTGATGAAGTCCACTTTTTCTGTTGTTTTCTTGCTGTGCTTTTGGTATCATGCATAAGAACATAAGAAATCCAACAGAGCCTAATAGACTTGTTGTGGCTGACAGTACAAGTACACAGGAAATCCAAAGGTCATGAATATTTGCTCATATGTTTTTTCAGAAGAGTTTTACGGTTTTAGCTCTTACGTTTAGGTCATTGATTCATTCTGAGTAATTTTTAATATGTTGTGAGGTAGGGGTCCAGCTGTATGATTTTACATATGGACATCTAGTCATGACAGCACCAATCGTTAAAAAGACTATTCTTTCCCTATTGAATGTCCTTGGCACCCTTGTCAAGAATCAAATGGCCATAGATGTGTAGGTTTAATTCTGGACTCTCAGTTCTATGCCGTTGATCTATATGCAGTGCCACACTATTTGGTAGTCTGTAGTAAGTTCGAAATTGAGATGGTAAGTTCTTCAGCTTTGTTCTTTTTAAGATTGTTTTGGCCGTTCAGGATCCCTCGTAATTCCTCATGACTTCAGGATCATCATTTTGGCACTCCCTGATGCGTTTGCTGGTGCACTTGATGGAATTCCACAAGTCTCTTAGGCTCTTGGGCTCTCCTCGTTTTCCTTCATTTTTTGTTTTCTTTCTGCTCCTCAGACTGGATAATTTCATTTGACCTCGCCGCAAGTTCACAGATGACTTATTTTGCCTGCTCAAATCCAGACCGTGTGCGGTGGCTCACGCCTGTAATCCCAGCACTTTGGGAGGCCAAGGCAGTGGATCACATATGGTCAGAGGTTTGAGACCGGCCTAGCCAATATTGTGAAACCCCATCTCTACTAAAAATACAAAAATTAGCTGGGCGTGGTGGCAGGTGCCTGTAATCCCAGCTATTCAGAAGGCTGAGGCAGGAGAATCACTTGAATCAGGGAGGCAGAGGTTGCAGTGAGCCGAGATTGCACCATTGCACTCCAGCCTGGGTGACAGAATGAGATTTCATCTCAAAAAAAGAAAAAAAAGAAAAAAAAAAACTGCTTTGGCCTCCCCCAGTGAATCTTTTAGTTCAATTGTGCATTTCAGCTCCAAAATTTCTACATGGTTACTTTTTGTAATTTCTGTCTATCAATATTGTATATGTGTTGAGATATTGTTCTCATGGTTTCCTTTATTTGTCCATGGTTTTTTGTTTTAGGTTTTGTATTGTTTTGTTTTGTTTTTTTGGTTATTTTGGGGTTTTTTTTTTTTTGGTGGTTTTTTTGTGAGTTTTGTTTGTTTTTTTTTTTTGCTTTTTAAGCATATTTAAGACACTTTATTTAAAGTTGTTGCCTACGACCTTAAGTCAGAAACTTAAGGTAAATCTATTTCATGTGATGCCTCAGGGATAATTTTTGTTGATTCATTTTCTTTCTCCTATAAATGGGTCATGTTTTCTCTCTCTCTCTCTCTTTTTTTTTTTTTTTTTTTTTTTTTTGCTTTATATTTTTTGTTGAAACTGGGCATTTTGAATATTCTGATGTGATGACTCTGGAATCACATTCTCCTCCCTCTAGGATTTGTTGTTTCTTGCTGCAGGTTGTAGTTGTTTATTTAGGGATTTTCTAAGCTATTTTTATAAAGAGTCTTGGTCTTTAGTGGTCTCTGAAGACTCTATATACTTTTAGCTCAGTCATCAGCTAGTTATTTGACAGAGATTTCCACAAACACCTGGAGTCAAAGAGATAAAAAACTGAAAGAAAAGAAAAAGTGCCCTCTCTAGGCCTTTGTAGGCTGGCTCTGTGTTGGGAGCACTCCTTCAATGCTTAACCAGCCTGTTTGCAGCTCTGCCTTAGCCCTCGCTGCCTGCTTGTGCTGAGCCTAAAGAGCAGCCTGAGATAACAGCTTGTGGGATTTTCTGGTCCTTTCTGCCCTGAACGTGCACCTGGATTTCTAGGTTCCCCACTTCATGTGAGAGCTTCTTGAAGCCCTTATTCTCCAAGATTCTCACTCCCCAGCTTTTCCTCTCAGGCTATCAGAGGGCCTGTTTTTTGCCTCCACTGCCAAGTATTTCCTGAGGTGGCAGGAGCTTATACATTCAGCTTCCAGCATGTCTGCAAAACCACTTCTCAGCCTGAGGATTCTGAGTCTTTTGCCCAGAACCCACAGAAAGATCAAAACAAACACAATTCCTTGGGTTTATGAAATTCCTCCAGGACCAAGTACCTACAATAGTAACATGGGCTTCTGTCTTCAAAATGACCACCATGTTGGGGTGGGGTGGACAAAAGGTGAACTAAATACAGCATGCTCTCTGCCTGTTCAGGGCCTTTCCCTCCAGCTAAGGGTTCACTTGGTTGCCATAAGCCTTTGAGTATCTTTGTTGTTGTTGTTGTTGTTGTTTCTTGAATGGTCCCTACACCACCATTTTCACTGACCTCCTTTGTTGGGATTTTAACAGTTTTTTAATTGTTGATAGGAAACTTGTTATCAAATTCAATATGTATTTGCTAAAAACATTTCTTCATCTCATCCACTTTTATTATCTCAAAAAAATTCTTAACAGAGCTTTTTCATTTTTCTCTGCCACAGCAAATTGCAGTTGCCATTCATGGTGAAATCTGCTTCATGCCCTCAACTCTTATTTTTCTGTGCTTCTCTGATCATAGTATGAGTTTCTCATCTCTGTCTGCTTCTCTCTCCTTCTCCTTCCCCTACCAATTCCTCTCTCCCCCACTCCCCCACTTCAGGAAGCTGCACTGCACCAGGAATTACATCCATCTGAACCTGTTCCTGTCCTTCATCCTGAGAGCCATCTCAGTGCTGGTCAAGGACGACGTTCTCTACTCCAGTTCGGGCACGTTGCACTGTCCCAACCAGCCGTCCTCCTGGGTAAGGCTGTCCCCGCCACAGGGTCCCACTGTCTTGTCCCTTTGTCTCTGTTCCCCCTTCTCACGATGAGGACGTCTCAGTGCTGGTGCAGGGTCCCTGGCTGAGAAACAGAGAGTCTGGCAGATAGGCTGGGGCCGGAGCAGGCCCAGTTGGCGCTGAGACATGGGGGTGGCACTGAGGCAGGGAGGGTGGGAGTCCCAGGCACCGTCAGGGCTGGGAAGTGAAAGGGCCCTGAGCTCTGACCCCCATGGAGCTAGACTGAGGAAAGGCACACCCTTCCTCATACACATCTGGGTTGAGAAATCTTGGTACAGATGAACACACACAACTCTGTTGCTTTCTATCTGAATCTCCTAGATTCTGAGCAGTAAAGACTTCCTTCCAGATTGCTGGAAGAACTTGATCTGTGCTATGGGTAAATTCCATGCAAAGCCTGATTGTGAACCCAATTGCGTGTCTGTGAATATCTTGGGTCCAACTCTTTGATTTGAGGATAATCTTAATTATTAGTTCCTACAAATGCAGTACAGGATGTTTCACTCCACCTACGCCCTTCTCCCTCGGCTGTATTTGTGGTGGTTATTGGTGGTTATCTAGCACCTAATCAAGTCAGTTTAACATAGCAAGTGCTGTTGAGTGCCTCCTACATGCAGGCCGTTCTACCAAGCACATCCCTGCTGGCCCAGAGCACTCCACATGCTCAGTATCTTTAGGAAGGATTCATGCCCCAGGTACCTCACTCTCAACCCAACACCCTCCCTACCAAGGTTCTTCTGAAGGAGCCAGGAGCACTAGACTTGGATAGGTCCGTCTGCTGGCACAGATTTGAATTAGCTTAGTTTTAAGGTAGTAATGCCGTTTATAACCGCACAGACGTCAGCTGTTTCATAGCCCGTCATCGTCTTCATGCAGGAAATGTGCCTCTGGGGATAAGCTGGTGGTGATGCCTGTGAATCAGATTTGCTGTGATAACAAAATTAACAAGATTCTTCACCTGGCAAGCCCCTGTCCCCAGGTGGAGTTGGGCCCTTGGAGTTCCTGGCCTGGGAAGAGGGTCTCCCCACATATATAATGGTGGTCAACGCCCATAAGAAGTGTGAGGACAGTGTCAGATTCTCTCTCACCAAGATGGTTTCAGGCTTCACTCTGCAGATCCCCCTGCCCTTAGCTCTTCATGAAGAAAGTAGTCACCCTCGACAGACACTTGACAGACACTCAGAGGACCACTGGGACCCACGACAGACCCTCAAAGGACCCATAACATCAAAAGCAGTGACCCAAGACAGACCCTTAGGACCCATGACTGACTCTCAAGACCCATGACTGACTCTCAGGACCCATGACAGACCCTCAACGGACCTGTGATGTAGAAACCAATGACCCATGACAGACCCTCAGGACCCGAGACATAGAAAGCAGTGACCCTCGATAGACCTTTAGGACCCTCGACAGACCCTCAGGACACACAACAGACCCTCAGTAGACCCAGGCGGACCCTGGAGGACCTGCGACATAGAAAGTGGTAGCCCTCGGGACTGGGTGCTGGCCTGGAGCAGCAGCTCTCTACTCTCCCCTACCGCTTCAATCCGAGAGGAGTGCCCAGAACCTCCGAGGCAGAGTGGATTTGAGCCAGTGTGGCTGCCCCACTGGGAGGGCCTGGCCTCCCTCACATCGCACAGAGCCTCCTCTAAATGCCAGGCTGTTTCTGTGGACACTGTGGGTGAACACTCATTCGCCTTTAAAAGAGCTGTTGCCCCATTTCACAGACGAGGAAACTGAGCTGAGGGAAACCGAGCAACTGGCCTGGAGTCTCGGGATCCAAAGCCCAGGTGCAGGTGGGGCCCCACGACACCCAGCAGCACAGAGCCTGTTCCCAGCGTCGAGCTCTGTGAGGACAGAGGGAGTCGGCTTTGCCCCTTGTGCCAGATGCCCCGCGACTCTAGTACCCGAAAGGGGAAAGCAGAGGCAAAGGGAAAAGCGTGTGACCAACGGAGGAGGGAGGGGACAGAGGACAGGAGGGAGGGGAGATGCCTGAGGCCAGACAGGAGCCAAACTGGGTCTTCCCTCTTGCTGTCCTCTAAAGAATGCTCAGGCTTTAAATAAGCAAGTCAGCCAGAAATGTAGTCAGACCTCAGCATAAGGAACAGGAAAAATATCTTTCCTTCTAGTTGCATTTTTTTGTATATTTTTTGTTCCCGACTGACTTCACCAAACCAAGATTATCCTCCCAAGCAGAGCACCTGGGGCAGCCCCCCACAAACTAGGTGCAGGGTCTTTTTCTCATGACATTAGGATCAGCCAAGAACATGAAAAGTTCTCTTCTTGGCCCCTTCCACACGGCCTAGACAGAGGCACAGTTTCCGGGGCCCTGGGCTGTCCCGAGACATGGAGCAGACCTGCCCTTTATTCTCGCTGTCGGCCACAGCAGGTTTCCCCGGGTCTGTGGGACTCCCAGAAGCACACCCCTAGGCTTCCTAAGCTGAGTCCTGCCTGCCTCACATGCACGTGTGCACGTACTCACACGCTCACACAGAGGCTCCCCGACAAGGCCACGAGGCTGACGAGGGACCAGCTGCTGATTGGGCACTGGGCCTTGGTGGGTCTCCTGGCTGGGGGTCCTCACATCAACCCTGTGGGTGGCAGCTGGTCCTGGAGGCCCCTCCTGCGGTGCTCTGGAGCCTGTGTAATGAGGTGTGAAGGTCACACTGCAGAAAATGAAGTCAGTAGAGGCCTTGTCATTCCCCAAAGCTCCCTTCCTCACAGTGTGCTTGTTTGGTGAATGGGCACATGGGAAAAAATGCAGAGATGTTTTTGTTACCATTTAAAAGAAAATGGAATCGTCTTCAGCACACTCCTTCTGCGTCCTCTTTGCTCTTTCAGCAGGATGTCCCAGGGTCCCACCAGGTCGGCACCTGCTTTCAGGCGGCACACAGCCCCTCGTGTAGCGTGGCGTTCTCCACGTAGCCCGTCCCCCGGTGTGGGGTCTGCTCTGCCCTTTATTTTTCTCTTTTGCCACTGTGGGCATCACTGGACATGTGTCTTATGGACAGGTGTTCTTATTTCTGTCGGGTGGAACTCGCCAGTGAGGCTGCCAGGTCCGAGGGTGTCTCCGTCCTCGTGTGCTGCTGTTGCAGACATTTACTTCTCAGTTCTGGAGGCCTGAGACCAAGGCACCACCAGATTCGGGTCTGACTTCTCTGCGTCCTCACGTGGTGGAAGGGGCAAGGGATGTTGCTGGGGTCCCTTTAGAGGGGCACTAATCCCATCGCAAGACTCCACCCCTGTGGCAAGGCTGCACCCACTGCAAAGGGCATATTTTTTGTTTTGTTTTGTTGTGTTTTGTTTGTTTTGTTTTTGGCATAGACTCTCACTCTGTTGTCCAGGCTGAGTGCAGTGGCATGATCTCGGCTCATTGCAACCTCCACCTCCCAGGTTCAGGCGATTCTCATGTCTCAGCCTCCTGAGTAGCTGGGATCACAGGCAGGCGTCACCACACCCAGCTAATTTTATTTTATTTTATTTGTATTTTTAGTAGAGACGGGGTTTCACTATGTTGGCCAGGCTGGTCTTGAACTCCTGACCTCAAGTGATCCACCCACCTTGGCCTCCCAAAGTGCTGGGATTATAGGTGTGAGCCACCGCACCCAGCTGCCTGTGTATTTGTAGATTGTAGTAAATCTATCTTGCTAGGTTGCCTTCCAAAAGGCTGAGACAGCTGACAGCTGCATGTAGGATCACACCAGAGCCCAAAGACCTGACTGGTTTTGCCGTTTTGCCTGTCTGGTGGTGTTGGCACTGCTTCTGTGGTGCTCATGCACACTCCAGGGCAGGGCACCTGCTGAGAACTGGCATCTTTCCACAAGCTGTTCCGGCCCTCTAAAACACCACATTCATCTGTAATATTGGTATCATAAAAATTAAACATTTGTCATTTCCATTGTAAATATGTTTCCAAATTCATCATTTGTCAATTGTATTTTTATGGTATTTTTACCATCCAAAAGCTTTTAAAGTTTATATAACCAAAATTGCCTTCTATCCTTTTAGCGCTTCTTGTTTTCATTTCAGATTTCCTATCTTAGTTAAGAGGTTTCTATTCTGAGATTGTTCATTTGTGTCTTGGTTCATCTGCAATTTACTCCTTGTGTTTAAGACGCGGTCTTTTACCGAGAGACAAAAGAAGGCACGTTGCATCCAGATGGGTCACCAACTCCCAGAATCCCACCTCCCAGAGATTTTAAAACTTGATTTATTTCACTTTACTATTCAAATGAGTGGCAATAAGCCACAAATGGACTTACTGTGACTCTCCTGTGTTCATGGCTGTGTTATCATGTGTGTCTTTCCACGTAAGAGGCTCTGTCCTGATGCCCAGGGCAGAACTTGCTGGGATCTGAGTGTCCATTCAGCAGGTGTTGACACACGAGATCCGCGTGCAGGCGCTCGGCTCGCTGTGGTGGCAACGATGGACAATAAGGGTAACTCTCACCTGTGCAGTGCCTCAGAAAATGAAGCACCTACCCTGCTGTTCTTAGGAAAAAGAAAAAGCAGAGGAAGGCAAGGCAGATCCAGAGCGCTGGGAAGGTCAGGGGCAGCCTGCAGGGCTCAGTGGCTCTCAGGACCCTGGAGGCCAAATTGAAAGGCCACCATGTGAAAGTATAAGTATATCCACCCATATACACGTATAAGTATGTCCACCCATATATATCTACCCATGTGTAAAAATATATTCACCCATGTATATGTATAGGGATAGCCATCTGCTATATGTATATAGTATATCCACCCATATATATAAGTATATCCACCTACAAATATGTATAGGTGTATCCATCTGATATATGTATCAAATATACCTATATCTGCCTGTACATGTGTATATCTACCTACATATGTCTATAGATATATATGAACATAAATATAGAAATAAGAATGGAAATGAAAATACTATTTTTCAGCACACTTTATATAAGCTTAGTGATTAAAAGTAGCAGTTTCGTGGTTGCTCATGAAGCTGAAATGCCTGGTACATTTAGTTAGATGAAGGTCTGAGAGATTAAAATAGGTTTATTTTATATAATATGTAATTCTTTCCCAGTGAAAATCCTTTTAAAATCTCCTCAGAAAATATTTTATTTGCTAGATTTCTCTTGTTTTCCCGTTTATTTTTTCATGTTTTATTAAGTTACCCAATATTAAAACCAGTTTTTTACAATTGAGGAACTTACATACTTGTCAAAAATTTAAAAGAAAAGTCTGGGGGCCTGGTGTGGGTCCATCGTTTTCTCTTCCCAGGCACAGTTGCTAGTGAGGGCAACTGGCGGGTGCCCCACCCTCTACCTGCACTCGTGCTCTGTTCACACAAAGGGACAGAGGCCAGAGTCCTGGGCAGCTGCAGGGCCCCTGCCACTCACACCTCGCCCCTGGGACCTCCTGCTGACTCTTCTGGTTCTTTGCTGGCTGGCAGGACCACTGCGGGGGTTCTTGTGGGGAAGCACGTCAGAGAAGGGGAAGTGGAGGAGCTGAGGGGAGGGGCCGAGAACAGGAGGGCCAGGGAGCTGTGCGGCCTGTCTAAGACCGCCCAGCACTAAGTGAGCTCCTGGCCCGCAACAGTGAGTAAGCTCGTCTCAGGGAGGGCTGTTCACCGTTGCCTCTGCAGTGATCTTCCCCTGGAGCCACGGATACAAAGGGCCCGGTGCTACCAGCAGGCATTCCTGGCCAGCACCCTGGCCACTGTGCTAATCACTTTCCTTCCTGATGGCACCGGTGTCTCCTCCTTCCTTGCACAGATACCAAGTGCCCTGTATCCTGCAGCGGCGCTGCCTGCTGGAGCTGTTGTTACCGGATGAGGTCATGCTCTCCTCTGTTTGCGGTTTCCAGGTGGGCTGCAAGCTGAGCCTGGTCTTCCTGCAGTACTGCATCATGGCCAACTTCTTCTGGCTGCTGGTGGAGGGGCTGTACCTCCACACCCTCCTGGTGGCGGTGCTCCCCCCCGGAAGGTGCTTCCTGGCCTACCTCCTGATCGGATGGGGTAAGCGTGCCCCTTCCGACCCACAAAACCTCCATCCCATCCCATCTGACCAAACAACACAATCACTTTCAGCTCAGAAAAACACTTTGCCGCCCCTGTAGAATGCATGTCAGGGTCATATCATGAAGAGCTTTTCTAGGATGACTGGAGGCCCCTACGAACAACACGTTAATATTTCTGGTAACCAGGAACCTAGTTTAAAATACTCCCATTCCTGGCCCCTTTTACCCCAATTCAAACTGGGCTGTTAACAGTGTCCTCCTCCCCGCCTCTACCCAGTTCACCTTTCACTGAGGGTGGGGATCAGAGAGGAGAGGGGTTGAGGCCATACCAGGTAGCGGAAGCCTTGCCTTGCCCAGGTTGGAAAGGGGTGCAGATTCGGGACATCCTCATGGACAGGATGAGGCAAACGCAGCCGATAGCTCCGCGGGTGGCCGCAAAATCAGTGAACACATCTCCTCCTCCACACGTTCAACTCCGTGGCCTTCAGTAGTAACAATTCCCATGTGGAATGGCAAGTCTCAGATTCTCAGCTCTCAAGCATGTGTTTAATTATCTTCACTGCTTACTAAGGCATGAGCATAAACTTGTAAATATTTACAAAGACTTTAAACAAGAGATTGCACTTAATATTCCCGTGAGAAGGAGTGTCCTTGAGGGTTTTGCTGGTGAAGGCACCCACCTGTGTGCGTGTGCACCACTTTGATCCACCCGCGTAACCGGGCATCTCTCTGTAGGCCTCCCCACCGTATGCATCGGTGCGTGGACTGCAGCCAGGCTCTACTTAGAAGACACCGGGTGAGTCCATGCCCAGACCGCAACCTCGAAAACGGGCCCAGCAACATCTGGCAACACGAAGTCCTTTGGAAGCCAGGAGGTTACCTGGTTGGAAGGACAGGGAGCATTTGCGGCCAACCGACAGCCACGCAGGAAGCTTCTGGGCGATTCATGGGGAGAAATCCTATGAGGTTGGAGTATTGGAGGAAGCCTCGTGCAGGAGACAGGAAGTGAGCCAGGTTTTGCAGCATAGTTGAGATTGGGATAAACCAGGCAGAGACTGGGGCAGCCCCTTCGGTGGGCACAGCGATGTCCACAGAAGAAAACCAAGTGCCCTGCACGTTGTTTACCTGTAGCAAAGTGGAAGGTCAGGTGATGGTGGCTGCAGGGCCCCCCAGCACTCCCTAAGCACCGGTCTTGGCTTGTGCGGCCCGGAGCGCTTCTCCCCTGTGCTCACCCTAAGTGAGACCGCAGCCCAGACATGAGCACACGTGGTTCCAGCACAAATATCCTGCCTTTTAAAGGGCCTCAGTGTGCATCAGTTATCCACTGCTAAGTAACAGATCACTCCAAGATTTGGTGATTTAAAACACCCACTGGGTAGTTACGGTGTGATTCTGCACCTGACGACCTGGGAGGACTCAGCAGGGGCACTTCTGGCCTTAAGGACTGGTCCCCCTTGGTCCCCTTCGGCCAGTCTGAGACTGCACCAGCCGGAAGGTTCCTGCATGGACCCAGGCCTGTGATGGAGTTTCTGCTTTATGGGAGGGCTGCAGACTCCCAGTGCAGGGTGTAGACCCTGGGGAGAATCACTGAGGCGTTTAACAAGCCAGGGGTCATAGCTTCCTGCTGGAGACACCCCACACACTGAAAATCAAAATGAAATGCGGCTCACCCACCTCAGTCACTCTAAGGACGTTTTAAACCCTTTGCCATACACATGCAAACCATTTGGGAGGTGAGGGGAAGCTAATTTTCAGGAGGAAGGTTCTTTTCTCCTGATGTCGGCTGAATGGGGCCGACACACGCTTTCATGCTCATGCTCAGAGTGGAGGGTGTCAGCAGCCGTCCTGCCCTTGTCCCGGCTTCTGGGGCCGCGCCTCCATTCCTCCTCCCCACAAGCCGACTATTGTTTTGAGAAGCATAAAACGAAACACAGTCACTCGCTGGGACAGATTCCTTTACGATCTGTCAGTGCAGAGAAATTGTGCTTCCACAGTAAGGGGAGCAGGCAGGTTGGGAGGGGCAGACAGCCCCACTGGCAGGCACAGGCACGAGGCAGGCGCTCATTCTCCTGTGCCCGTCTTGCGAAAGTGGTCTGTGGTAACCTGATTTCCCGTCTCTCTCCAACAGTTGCTGGGATACAAACGACCACAGTGTGCCCTGGTGGGTCATACGAATACCGATTTTAATTTCCATCATTGTAAGTCGCCCCTGTTGAAGCGTGAATTACCTGTGGAGTCACACACTTGGGCAGACAGCAGGCCTGCCATCCTTTATTAAACAGAAATGACCCCATTCCACTCATCCACTCAGCCTTCCCGGAAAAGAGCCCCTTCAGGCGTGTGGACCCCACAGGCGGTTCCCAGGGAAGGAGGGAGGGACTGAGGGAGTGGAGGGGAGGGTCGAATCAGGTGGACTTCAGGGCAAATCGGGGATCCATGTACCGTTTCACAAACTTATTGTCTCTTTCGTGCAGGTCAATTTTGTCCTTTTCATTAGTATTATACGAATTTTGCTGCAGAAGTTAACATCCCCGGATGTCGGCGGCAACGACCAGTCTCAGTACAAGTGAGTGTGTGTCCCGGCCTGGCCGTCCCTCGTGGGGATGCTGTATGGAGACAGGAAACCCTGCGCTGCCAGGAAGGCCCTGGAGGTGCTGCGACTCGGGTCAGGCCTCGAGGCTGGACCCCGGGGCTCTGTTCCTGCCCAAAGCTCAGAGAGGCACTGGACAGCATTTTCCTGGCTAAGTAACAAATCACTCCAAAATTTGGTGGTTTAAAACACCCACCGTCTAGATAGGGTGTGATTCTGCACCTGACGACCTGGGAGGACTCAGCCGGGGCACTTCTGGCCTTGGCGACTGTGAAAGTCAGGCACCATTTCTTTTATTTGAAGGCCAGAAGAAAGTCCTCTTCAGTGCGCTTGCTTGTTTAAGCATCTGCCCACTTGCATGTTATACAGCCTGTCTTTTTCTCCTTGGCCACACATTGTTTTTATTTTACATTTAATTCTGTCCCCCCTCAGACCACATGGTCCATGGCCGTGTGTCTACTGCCAGCCCTAATAGCAGGCCTTGTACTTAATAACAATTCAGAAAGCGTTCCCTGCCCGTGTGATTACATGAAGATGGCATCGTGACCTCCCTTCAGTAGGTGAAGACAGGACAGACGTTCAGCCAGTCACCCCCAGTCATCCAGCTAATTCATGATGATCCAGGGAATCTATAGAGTAATGCAAAGACTCCATAAATTTATATCAAGAATTTATTTTTTTTTAAAAAAAAGGTAAAAACTAAAATTCAAGTATAAACTAAACACTGACTTGGTGTGGAAATGGTTGGCCCAGCCCAGAAGGCACCTCGGGCTCAGACTGGCTGGGATGGAAGGGCGCAGGAACCCCACCACCCGGCCTAGGAGGGTGCCTGGCCTGCATTTCCCTTTTCTCCCACCTTAGAAAACAGGGGTGGATTTGGGGAGGGGTGGTTAGACAGGAGCATGGCCAAGACCCCCAAAGCTGGGTGCAGATACCAGCCGGTGCCCTGAGGGAAGTCACTTTGCCACTCCATGCCTCAGCTTCCTCATCTGTAGGATGGAAGTAATAATGTCACTAAGGTTAGGAGGATCAATGCAGTCTATATTTGCAGGATATTTGCTGCCTGGCACCAGAGTATTGCAAAAGAGTCTGGTAAACCAGAGAATCTAATTCTGCCATGTGGTATCTAAATCCAGGGAGTATCCGACTCTGCCTGCCCACATGAGGGATGGGATCCCACGTCAGACCCCGCATGGCAGCATGACCTTGTCCCTGCTCAGGGGAGGCTGGTGGTGTCTGCGTGGCAGAGACCCCAGAATAAGTCGTTCTTGGTTGCCCTTCAGGTTGGACTTGGATTTCCTGTGAATCTTGTTTAGCATCTTTGCTGACCTTTGCATTGGTTCTTGGGGAGTGTTTGTTAAATAGGACTCGGAGATGGATGCTTTTATTTTGGAAACAAAATTAAGTGAGGACAATAACATCGGTTCGCTTTCCAGGACAACAGAAAAGGCCGAGACACCCTTGAGGCCACACGAGGTCCTTTCTGTTTAACTCTCTGGTCACAGAAGTAGCAAAACCTCCCTGGACAGGGGCCAGGAGCTCAGCCACGGGGAGGCCTCCTTTCCAGCGAACTTCAGATGCATTAATAGAGGGAATGAGGTGGGTCCCTGCCGCTGACTGAGGGGCCTGGCTCCCACAGAGCCCAGCTGTTGTGAGCTGCTGGTCCAGGAGCAGGAGGGGCCTCATCATTTAAACGTGCACGTGGCCACGGTGGAGGCCAGCCTTCTTGTCCCGTGCCTGCCTCAGGATGGGCTGGGCTCCCAGGCAGGGCCTGTGCAGGTTTTGGGTCACTCACAGGGAATCTTGCCCCTGCCAGCCAGGAACCCCAGAACACAGCGTGTGTCCTTGTGAGGGAATTTGGGAGAAACAGACACTTTGTGGAATGCACGTTCCCGGGCCCTGAGTGCCGGATCTGCACAGGGGCCTCAGACATACACGTAAAGAAGCAGTGGATTTTTTTGTTAGGTGGCGATTCCAGTGGTGGAGAGGGAGTGTGGAGCCCCTCCCACACCCAGCTGCCTGGTCCTGAGAAAGACCCTGCCAGGCGTGCAGCGGGTTCGTGGGTCCCGCAGCTGAGCTGGCTTCTCTTCTTCCGTGCAGGAGGCTGGCCAAGTCCACGCTCCTGCTCATCCCGCTGTTTGGCGTCCACTACATG
This sequence comes from Macaca nemestrina, assembly GCF_043159975.1. Classification (NCBI taxonomy): domain Eukaryota; kingdom Metazoa; phylum Chordata; class Mammalia; order Primates; family Cercopithecidae; genus Macaca; species Macaca nemestrina. Next base: position 330,611 of record NC_092128.1, read on the forward strand.
GTGTTTGCCGTGTTTCCCATCAGCATCTCCTCCAAATACCAGATACTGTTTGAACTGTGCCTTGGGTCGTTCCAGGTAGGTATGCAGAGGCGGCCGCCCTCCCCCAAGCGCGGGTCCTGCCTGACCTTCCCTTCTCATTGCAGGGCCTGGTGGTGGCCGTCCTCTACTGTTTCCTGAACAGTGAGGTAAGTTCATGGCCGCCTTGGAACCATGTGCAGGTGCTCAGTTGGTTCCTGAAATGCTGCCCAGCCTGGTGCCGTGGCCCCCACACGCGCCTGTCTTCTGTGGGCTGGACTCACTGCCCAGGCCCCCACAGTTCTCTGTGTGCCCATCAGAGAACCCACAATGACACAGGCAAACCCACTCTTCTGGGCCCGGCTTCCAAACCCTGCCGTCCCTCTGTGCACCCCAAGTAGCATCGACTGCCATCCCTCTCAGAGCCCTCTTGGGAAAGCTCCCAGCCGGGTCTAGACAGAATCCGTTTTTCCCCATGGACAGCGGCTTGCTCCTGACCATAGCTTGTGAGTCACAGAAAGCCCGGCCTGGGTTGGGGGGTGGGGCTGCAGAGCATTCTGTGAGTCCCTGGGGACGAAGCCAGGAACCGAGCTCTGCCCTGCGTTCATCCCCAGCCAGGGGTGCTGTCTCTGGGCTGCTCCAGCGGCCTCACCCCGTCCCCTGACCCCTGACCCTCCCGCCCCACCCTGCGGTCACTGATGCTTTCTTTGCTTGACATGCAACTTTCACCAGCACGGCTTCTGCAAAGCTGAGCCTGTATGGTGCCACTTGTCCTTCTCCCTCCTCTGCTTTCCGGGCACCCCTCACTCATCCCCACCCCCTCCCAGGGCTAACATTCCCTACCCGCTGGGAACAGGGAAGGGGATGGAGGCCCAGCACTGTCACATCCCCGGCTGCTAAGGAAAATCTTTCCAGAAAAAAACAAATTAACTATCTCAGACTGTGGGACAGCGCTTGCCGTAGCAGTGGGGACGCCTGAACCACCCATGCACAGCCTTAGCATGGCTGCATCCCCGCCCTCGCTCCCTCCAGCCTCTTCCCCGAAGCCGTTTCTGTTTCTGTCCATCTGATGGGAACACAGATGTCGCCCCACCCTCCACACGGGAGCAGGCGGGAGGGAGAGCTGGAGGCTCCGTGGCTCCCAGAGCACCCGCACGCCCCTGCCCAGGCTCAGGCGTTCCCGGTGCCCTCACCTCCCCAGGTGCAGTGCGAGCTGAAGCGAAAATGGCGAAGCCGGTGCCCGACGCCGTCCACGAGCCGGGATTACAGGGTCTGCGGCTCCTCCATCTCCCGCAACGGCTCGGAGGGCGCCCTGCAGTTCCACCGCGGCTCCCGCGCCCAGTCCTTCCTGCAGACGGAGACCTCGGTCATCTAGCCCCGCCTTGCCCATCGGGGGCTTCCTCCTTCCAGAAGCCCGAGCACCCCGGCGGGCGGGCCAGCGCGGCCCTGGCGCATCGAGCTTGTCCACTAAGCCGCACACCTGGAACGGGGGTCGTGTTGTCACTGACTCGATGTAAACTCCAGCATTTAGATAATCTTGTTCAAAATGTGTTTCGGCCTAATAGTGGATCCTTTTTTTTTTTTTTTTTTTTTTTGAGACAGCCTCACTCTGTCGCCCAGGCTGGAGGGCAGTGGCCGGATCTCGGCTCACTGGAACCTCCGCCTCCGGGGTTCACGCCATTCTCCTGCCTCAGCCTCCCGAGTAGCTGGGACTGCGGGCACCGCCACCACGCCCGGCTAATTGTTTTGTAGTTTTGGTAGAGAGGGGGTTTCACCGTGTTAGCCAGGATGGTCTCGATCTCCTGACCTCGTGATCCACCTGCCTCGGCCTCCCAAAGTGCTAGGATTACAGGCGTGAGCCACCGCGCCCGGCCCAAGAGAATAGGGGAGCCAAGGAGCAAATGTGGAAATGGCAGTTGTGTGGTCCAGCACGGGCCTGGGCGCCCACCGGGTGCCGTCTGTCCCACATCAGGGCAGCCTCCCAGGTCCCGTAAGGGCAGCCCCCTCATCTGCAGGACAGAGGGAAGCCACTCAGGGCCCCCCTGACGTTAGGACCAGGAGAAATCAACAGGAGGGCAGCCCTCCTCCCTCCAGGGGCCCCCACCCGCCCAAGCCCTGCCCCACCCGCCCAAGCCCTGCCCCACCCAACTTTTTCCACAGGGCTGTTCTGCCTCCCCAAGGAAGGTGGGCTGAGGAGACCACCAGATCAGGAGAGCAAGGTCATGCAGGAGGGGGCGTCTCCACACAGGTGTTCGTGGGACCCTCAGCAGCCCTGGCTCTGCCTCAGGAGGTCACCTGCCGCCCTGTGGGAGCCACAGAGCCCGACGCTCAGCCCCAGGCTAGCTGCAGCCAGGCCTGCAGGTCCCTGGTGATGGCGTTACGTGGGGCGCAGGATACAGCTGGGTGGGAACTGGAAACCTATTCTCTTTTTAACAAAAATAATCTTAGAATCATTTCTGTCCAAATGGAGAATTATTTTAACAACATATAAAACTGTTTCAAGCCCTCCTCCCCAGAGCTGGCGCTCAGCAGCCCTAGCGGCTGTTCCTTCAGGTGAAGGGTTATTTGCAGACGTGGGGAGGGTGTCTGGGGACGTTGCTGAGCTGGCTGCAGAAGGGTGGGGACATTAGGGCGCAGTCTCCACGCCTGTGCCAAACCCTGGTCCCCACAGCGCTCGACGGACCTCAGCAGGCTGCCCAGCCCTGGCCCAGGTGCCTCGACTGCAGGACTCAGTTGTTCTGAGTGCATTTGACTCCGCTTTTCCCTTCAAAATGAACATCTTGTTTCTGTGCATTGGTGGCATCACAGACCCCAGCTGGAGCACGGTGCCAAAGGCCAGGAGAGCCATGCCAGGAGGCAGCCACAGGGAAGCTCACACATCCTGTCAGCATCACCTTGGTTTGCAAAACCCACGTCCCCAGTAAAATGAGGCCAGACAGAGGGGCTGTTAGGACAGCAAAGCAGCAGTGTCCAGAGACCCCTCAATCCCCAACGGTCTGCAGCCTGTCCTGCACGCCCTGCCAGCCACGCCCCATCCTGCACCCCCTGGGCCACGCTGGCCACACTTCTCTGCTGCAGCAAGCTCATCCCTGGACTTCTGGGAGAATGAACCCGAGGTTGGTTTGGAGACGCAGGTGAGGTGGTCAGAGGATCTAGAGAACAACTCACCCACCATTTCTGGGGGCCGCAAAGGTTCCATCAGAGACTGATGCTGGGGAGCAAGTGACCCAGGCCAGGTGCCCAGGAAAGGATGGCTGAGTGTGTGGAGTGCAGCGAGAGGGAGGCAGGTGGACGCAGGAGACCCCAGGTTCAGTGCAGCCCCTCAGCTGCTCCTCCCCTGTAGAGTTTGGACAGACCCACCCCCAGCCTTGCCTGGCTTTAAAAGGACAAAAGGGAGCATCCCCCACCCACTCTCAGGGTTTTGAGGAAACAAAGATTTGTGGTAACTGAAGGTGTTGGGTCAGCGGCCAGGTGCAGACACTGAGCGGTGACCCAGAGGGGACGTTGAGGAAGTGGGCGGCAGCGGTCGTGTCAGCTGGTTACCAGGCACTGGTTGTGTGGTTGACAGTCGGTGGTTGGGTGTGGGAGGTCATCAGTCATCAGGTGTGCCCGGGGACGTTCTCCCCTCAGCTGCACATGTGCCAGTGTCCAGCGGAGCCGAGGACTGGTTCCTCCTGCCTGGATCAGGTGTGCCCAGGGGATGCACTCCCCTCAGCCACGTGCGTGCCACTGTTCAGCGGAGCCGAGGACGTAGAGGGGCAAGCTCCCAGCTGTTTCTAACAGATGCCTGGTGAGCAGGGGACGTAGGACCCCGAGGTCAGCAGTTGTCTTTAACTGTCATTGTGTGTGGAATGTCCTCCATGTGGCAGGAATGAGCTGTGTAAATACTTCAATAAAACCTGACTTCACATCTGCACGCTGAGTAAGAATTTGCTCTGACGAGACCTGAGGCCCTGGAGCATGGAGGACACGCTTGGCGTGTTAGCTGTGGCTGCTGCGTTCAAATGAAAACAGAGCTTGGATGGGGAAGGAGAGGGTCCCGCCAGCCACAGGGCACCAGGGAGGACGTTGGAAACAGCCACTCCTCCCTGAAGACAGTCCCCTGTCAGAGGGTCACCGCTGGGGAGCCTCCGTCTGGCAGCTGTGACGTGTGAGCAGTGCCCTGGGGAGGAGGCGCCTGCACACCCAGCCTTGTCCTGCCGCACCCAACACGGCCTCTGTCAGCTCTGCAGAGCCCAAGAACCTGTTAATAGAGCAGGATTGCATGCAGGAGTGTGTGTGTTCACATGCCGCACACGCGTGTGTGGGTGTGTGCGTGGGGGGGTGGGTGTGCACACGTGTGTGTGCCTGCATGTGCACATATATGCGAATCTCTGTGTGTGCTGAGCCTTAGCCACATTTATGCTACAAGCAAATAAAATATATTTCTAATGAACTCCACGCTCCACCAAATGGCTGTGTTGTCGGGTGGGATAGAGCACCCTGGTAAAAGCCACATTCCCAAATAGTCAAACTTAGAATGAGCCAGACCAACCAGCCGCTGGTGACTTTCCTAAGAGCAAAGCAGGTGGGAAGGGGGAAAGGGGCTGGGCACACAGCCCTCCAGGGAGTCATTGTTTTATCTGACTCAGGAGCTTAGTGTCCGTTTGCCTGAGGTAGGAAATATTCAGCCGCTGAGGAGACTCAGCCCTGACCGGAGGCAGAAGGTGCAGGGCCAGGGGCCACTCTGAAGACGCCCCTCTTCCATGGCAGTAGGTTCATTCTTTCTCATCACCAATGGCAGCTTTTTAATTGGCTGTTTTTTTCAGGCTTTCCGATGACAGAAAATATACAGGAAAATTATAAAACATCAAACTCTGTGGGCAAAGACTACATAGAAAGTGAAGTCCTCTGCCTGCCTCCTCCACTCTCTGGGGGAGACTCGTGCCCGACTGAAGCAGGGTCTCAGTGCCTTCCTCCGTCAGTGCAAACCTGTCTGCCTCCTGCTCCTTCCTCCGTCGGTGCAAACCTGTCTGCCTCCTGCTCTTTCTTCTGTTTATTTGTGGGAATCGAGCTAAATTGTGTGAAGCTTCTGCAGCTGTCTTTCTCCTGCTGAGACAGGTCGTGTCCATCTTTCCCATCGGAAGGTGCGCACCTCATGCTTTTTACTGCTGCGTAACATTCCACAGCCTGGGCCTGGTTGGTTTGACCGATTCCCTGCTGGCGAATGTGTGAGTTATTTTTGCAGGTGTTTCTGTGTTTACCCAAGTATTCCCTCACTGTACGCTCCTGAAGGGGAAAGGTTAAAGGGCACGCACGTTTGGCTCTCAAAGGGTGTTTGCTGTACGGCTCCGCCACCCCTCACCAAGCATCCTGCCCTGGGTGTGTGGGAAACTCCTCCATTTGCACGTCTTGAATAGTTTCTTCACAGGTTTTTTCTTTAACTCTGATGGAAAGCTGAACCTCTGCCTGACACACTCACATCACAGCTGCTGTGTCTCCAGGGGCCCCGCACGCATGTCCGCGTGCCAGTCCACAAAGTCACTCCCGTTCTCGGGACCCAGGATGAGGACAGGAGTCAGCCTCTTGTCTGCAGGCATCAGCGGCCAGCGGCGTTGCTTTGTGTCAGCGCACACTGCTTGTGGGCGGGCATCACAAAGGATTTAGGGCGCCTTTTATACTGAAAAGTCTTCTTTGGAAGATGGAGAGAAAAGGGGCTGTCAGCTCCTTTGTGTTCTCTGAAGGTTTAATGAGGAGAAAGGTGCAGGCTGCGAGGACAGCGGGGGGCCCACGTGTTCCACTTGTGGAAACAGTCCCTTCCCAAGACACCCTGCAGGCCCCATGAAGCGGGCGCCCCAGGGCTATTACCGAGATCTTTTGTAAATCTTCTATTCAGTACCTGGAACTGAAGAAGCAATAGGAAAAATAAACTATCAAAATATAATACAAAATAATGAGACCTGGTGGGACCAAGCTCTCCCTTTGAGACTCAGGGTTCTACGTAGCCTCATGCATGAAGGTTCCATGAATAAAGTCGAGGAAAGCCACACAGGAATTCGGCGCACCTCAGAAGCCCAAGCTGTCATGGTTTAAGTCCTAGGACTGTGAATCCAGATGTTAAATGTGTGACTTTCAAATCATTAAATCATGACTGTTCTTTCAGATTTAAAAGCACGCGATATCATGAAGCTCCACTGTCCCATGACTCAGTTGTGCAGATTTTCGCAGGCTTGGATGGATTATGCTCTCTCAAACCCGTTGGCATGCAGTGGAGACCTCAGCGTCCAGTCCTACCTCTGGAGAAGCTGGAGACACCACCATAGGCTCTGTGCCTCCAGTTTCCGTTTAGAATTAGTATTGTATAATTATTATGAAGAGTCTGAGGGACAGGGATAAGAAGGAAGCCGTGAGAGGACAGGGACTTCCCTTGTCAGGGGTGACAAGGGCCGGGTTCAGTACAACAGGAGGGAGCAGCAAGGAGCTCCAAGCAAGAGAGCAGAAGGCAAAGGGGAAGGTCACCAGGAGTGTCCAGGACCTGGGCACGGCCTCCAAGCTGTGCAGAAAACACAGGGAAGGGGTTGGACTTGAAATCACTCTTGATGTGTTCATTCTTTTGATGGTAACGCTGCCCTGCAAATGAAGCAGACAGCCTGTGGCTCCAGGGGCACATGTGGTGGTCAGCCACGCCCAGTCTGCACTGCGTCTCCTCGTCCATCCATCATCCAGCCAGCCATCTTAACTGTGTGACCACACGTGAGCATTGCAGAAACAGCACGAAGCATTCCGAGCTGTGAGGATGGATGATGGGCAGCCCTGGAGCCAGGCCTGGTGCCACGAGTACCCAGCAGGTCTCCAGTATTACTTATTTCTTCTTAGGGGAAGAAATTCTAATCTCCCCACATGAGCTTAAGTCAATACAAAAAATAGCACAGAACACTGGCAAACGGACACAAACAGATAACCAATGTACACAAGACTGTAGAAAGCAAAAAGAATGAGGGAGAAATATACTCTCCAATAAGCAAAAGAAAACTAAAGCTGGGGACCATAATTGGCTATAAAAATACACACATCCCAGGATAGGGTGGTGAGGTTACAGTTGTAGTATGTAGTGTGATACAAATTTGGATTTCATGGTTTTACTGTATCATAGTGTTATAATACAATATAAAACTCACTTATGTCCGGGGGTGATGGCTCATGTCTGTAATCCCAGCACTTTGGGAGGCCAAGATGGGCAGATTACCTGAGGTCAGGAGATCGAGACCAGCCTGGCCAACATGGTGAAACCTTGTCTCTACCGAAATACAAAAATTAGTCTAGCTTGGTGGCACATACGTGTAATCCCAGCTATTCGGCAGGCTGAGGCAGAAGAACTGCTTGAGCCAGGGAGACGGAGGCTGCAGTGAGCCAAGATTACGCCACTGCATTCCAGCCTGGCTGACAGAGGAAGCCTCTGTTAAAAAAAAAAAAAAAAAAAAAAAAACTCACTTATATAGCTTGTTATTATGCCATATTTATTTACTCTATAAGCTTTAAATATAAACTTAGAATGTTCATTTGATTCAACCCAGTAATTTCATTGCTAGGAACTTTTCCTAGTTAAATATTCAGAATTATGCACAGTGATTTGTGTATGAGAATGGTCATCATGGTGTTATTTGTAATATCAAATAATTGAAAAGCAAAATATCTGATTATTGACTGATTAAATAAACGGTAATTGGGAATACGAAGGCAGACTGGCTTGCAGGGGCCCTTTAAAAGAGGGTATGTCCTGGTCATTGCTGTACAAGGTGCACCCACTCAGCAAGTTCAGGCAAGAGGCAGATAGGCTGGGGCAGAAAAGGGTAGCTCCCCAGTGAAGCCCCACCTTCAGGCTGGGGAAGGCCGGAAGCCTGGGGGCAGGATGACAGCCCCATGGACCACGGGGGGGGTTGTTCTTTTTCCTGGACCCACCCATGGCCACCCGTAGACCAATCCGCACACACTTCCTCCCTCCCCGCTGAGGCCCATAAACACCCTGGACTCAGCCAGACTCAGGGAGAGGAACAGATGACCGGCCTGCAGCGAGGAGTTACTGAATGACGTGTGAATGATGGGGAAGACTGAACCGCAAGCACAAGAAACCAAGAACGATGCGGTGTGATCTGAGAGGCATGTACGCTGTTGGAGCAAGCAACCTGGAATCCATTGTGCCTTGCTGGCAGGAATTAACTCTGCCAAGCAAACTGTCAATAATGCAGCACAAATTATATGATCCAGTTACTCACCTAGCAAGGATATTAAGTGCTGAAATTTAGGACAGCAACTTCTTGATCATAAGAACTGGGGAAAAAGGAAAGTTCAGCTCATCTAGAATAGGAGGTTTTATTATAACACAAACAACTGACACATCTTGACTTCCAGCTGGGCATCTCTCCTTAGAAATCTTACCCTGGATATCCCATCCTGTATGCAGCATCTTCTTCCCCTTGCATGATGAAAGAAGGTCAGTTTATCAGGGAAACATAACAATCCCAAAAGTGCATGCACCTGATAACAGAGCTTCAAGATACATGAAGCAAAATTAACTGAAAATAAATAGGCAGATCCACATGGTTGATGTTTTAATGCACGTCTCTCTGTGTAATTGATAAAGCAGACTAAGAAAATCTGTAAGAATATAGAACATTCAAACAATAATATTAACTAACAATATTAACCAACTTGACCTAATCAGCATAGAGCATTTCACCCAACGACTGCAGAATCCGTATTTTTTTTCAAGTGCACATGCAACATTCACCAAAATGGACCATATACTAGACCATGAAGCAAGTCTTGATAAATTCCAGAGGAATAAAATTATACAGAGTAGGCTCTCTGACCATAATTAAATTGCCCTAGAAATTAGTAACAAAAAAATGCCAAATATTTGAAGTTAAGCAATGCATGTCTAAATACATCAAAGAAGAAATCACAAGAGAAATTTCAAAATATGTTGAGCTGAATGCGAAGAAAAACGCATCAAAATTTTTAGGATGCAACTAAAGGAATCCTTATAGGAAAATTTATAGCTTAAAATATAGATATTAGAAGGGAAAAAAGATTAGAAAAAAAATAGTACATTTTGTTGGAAATACATTTGAAAATATTTAATTCCATGAGAAAAAAAAAAAAGCCTAATTTTTTTTTTTTTACAGGAAGTCTCACTCTGTTGCCCAGGCTGGAGTGCAGTAGCACAATTTCAGCTCACTGCAGCCTCCCCATCCCAGGTTTAAGAGATTTCTCATCCCTCTCAGCCTCCCAAGTAACTGGGATTATAGGTGCGTGTCACCACACTTGGCTAATTTTTGTATTTTTTGTAGAGACAGGGTTTCACGATGTTGGCCAGGCTGGTCTCAAACTCCTGACCTCAAGTGATCTACCCGCCTCAGATCCCAAAGTGCTGGGATTACAGGCGTGAGCCACCACACCTGGCCGCAAAACCTAATTTAAAGTGAAGCAATGATCTGTTCTTCAATCAGGTCTCTGGGCTCTTTCTGTCTGCCATCACACAAGATGCTTGTTGCTGTAGCAACCACTAGGGAAGGAGAAATAATAACTGAGGGCTCTTCTACAGTGAAAAATTTTCAGGTTTTGTTTTTAGGAGCTCTTTTCATTCAGATCATTCTGTTCTCAAATGGCACACAGATCAGGTTTTATGCCAATGTAAAATGAAGCAAACATTTTCCATCCACACTATCTGCCCACGCTTCCTCTCCCAGTTGGTGAGAACATAGACTCACTGTTCCCCCGAGTGAGGAACAGCACCAGACCCCCAAAATCTTCGCAGTGGTGCCACGGTGATTGGGGTTCTGTGGGGACCCAGGGTAGCATGCTTTCTTCATGGGCCCTTGTCAGTAAAAACCAATCCCAGCTCTGCAGATGCCCTTGTCAGTAAAAACCAATTCCAGGTCCCTGAATACATATTAGGAAAGGAAAGACAGAGACACAAAAAGGGGGACAAGACCCCCACAATAAGAGGAACAAAACAGAGACACAATCGGAGAAATTAGACTGAGACACAATGAGGGGGATGAGACAGACACACAATGCAGGGGGTGAGACTGAGACACAATGAGGGGGTGAGACTGAGACACAATGTGGGGGTGGGACTGAGACACAAATGGGGGGTTGAGACTGAGACACAATGTGGGGGGTGAGACAGAGACACAACGGGGGGGTGAGACTGAGACACAATGTGGGGGTGAGACTGAGACACAATGTGGGGGAAGAGACACAATGTGGGGGTGAGACTGAGATACAATGTGGGGATGAGACAGAGACACAATGGGGGGATGAGATTGAGACATAATGGGGGGAATGAGACAGACACACTGGGGGGTGAGACTGAGATACAATGCGGGGGTGAGACAGAGACACAAATGAGGGTTGAGACAGAGACACAATGGGGTGGTGAGACAGACAAAATAGGGGGTGAGACTGAGACACAATAGGGGGTGAGAGACACAATGGGGGAGTGAGACTAAGACACAATAGGGGAGTGAGACTGAGACACAATGAGGGAGTGAGACTGAGACACAATGTGGGGTGAGATTGAGACACAATGGGGGGTGAGACTAAGACACAACGTGGAGGTGAGACAGACATAAGGTGGGGTGAGACTGAGACACATGGGGGAGTTGAGACAGACACAATGGGGGAGCTAAGGCTGAGACACACTGTAGTAATGACACAGACTCAGTGGAGGGGATGAGACTGAAGCATAAAGGGGACTGAAGCCGAGACATAAGGGGTGAGGGGTTGAGACTAGACACAACGTGCAGGAGGGTGAGGCTGAGAAACCATGTCAGAAACCACAAGCTAAATCAAAAGAGAAACAGTAATATGGAAAAATATATGCAAGAAATATGAAAAGGAGTCAGTATTCCTATGGTTCATTCAATAAGAGAAACACCGAGAGTCTAGCATATAATAGGCAAATTACATAAAAGGTCAATCCTAAAAAAAGCACAAATAAAAATGCTAAGAAATATTCAAAAATTGTTCAACTTCACAAATAGGTAATGCATTTGTATTTTCATTCTCCAATGCTTAAAATGATTTGTAAAATTAAATAATATTGGATTCTAGCCATATGTGGAATGTTACTAATCAAAGTTAAATTGACCCAAAATTTCAGGAAAGCAGCTTGGCAAAAAACAGCAATAACTTTAAAAATGTTCATGTACTTTTTACCAGATAATTTCACCTAAGAACTTACCGTAGGCAAATAATCCCACTTTTAAACAAGTATCTATGTACAAGAATGCACATCTTAGCAAAAGCTGAATGCAGTAGGACAGAGAATGGCTACGTCACTGTATGTCCATTTCCTGGGATGTAATTTGACCCTTACGGAGATGTTTATGAATTTGTGATGATAAAAGATAATGCATCTGGGATTAAGTGTGAAAACCAGCACATAAATTTCATACAAGAATCCTTTATTCAAACAAAATGCATTAAAATACTAAAAATACACAAAATATTAAAGTGGTTATTCGTAGGGGGCAAGAACTATTCCATCATTTTCATGAATTCTTTGTTTCTTTCTCTAACTAACAAGTGCTAAGTACCATCTCCTCCCAGACAGGCCCCTGGGGCGCTGGGCACACAAAAGTGAACAGAGAAACCCCTGCTTCTGTGCAGCTCGCACTCCAGTCGGGGAAGACAAGCAGTAAAATATCAATGAACACATACGGTAATGCAGGAAGGAAAGGGAAATATCTGTAGAAATTAGAGACACAAGGGCATTCCCAGGAGGAAAATGGAGGTTCCCCCAACACAAAGGAAAAAATTCCATGAATAAAGTGGAAATAGAAATGTTTGAAAGCTTGGCCTACACACAATCCCTTATAAGAATACAGCTGCTGAGAAATGAAGCCCCTGCCTTTTGTGATGGACTGACGTCATTATGAAGCTTCTCTCTACTGTAAGACACCACTGCCTACCCCAAAGTGCTTTATAAAACTAATCCCCGCCCAGAGCACTAATCCAAGCTACGTGGTTAGACCCAAGGGCTGTGTGCAGCCACCAGAGAAAGGACTCGCCAGCAGCAGGGATGACGGGGTCGGTTTCCGCAGAGCCTGCCCCAGGTCACCAGCTGACAGTGTTAGAACCCAGCCATCGCTCACCAACGGGAAAGGCCGGAAAACGTTTCTGAGTGAACACTCAATCAATTGGTGTTTTATTTTTCCACTTAAGCATCTAATGATTATTGTTATTGAAAAATTATAAACTGTAGCTTCTCAGACATCTGCTTTTGGAGCAGGAGGGATGACAGCTTCAGTCTGTGTGCCCCGTTTACCAAAACACCAGAGCCACGTCGGAAAAGAGAAGGCTCTGGCAGGAGAACGCGTGCTCTCCTGTGAGCTGCTGCAGCTCTGCGTTCCCTGAGACGACAAAGTTCAACTCCTGGGGTCTGAAGAACTGCGGGAGAGGAAGGAGAGGGCTGCTCTGCCTCACTCTGAGGATCTGGTGAGCGGCTGGTGGCACAGCAGGGCCGGCAGAGGTGGAGGCTCCGGCCTCCGGGAGGGTCTCCAAGCGGCTTCTGTGCTACGGGCCTCATCTCCCACTGACAGTCAGCTTCGTCCTTTTTGTGTTTCCCTAAAAAACTGCTCACAACTAAACAAGGGGCAGATCTCAGGATGACGGCCCCCAGGAAGCTCCAAGGCTCTGAGCACGGCTGGCCCTGGTCCCCCACCCGCGACAGCAGCCCCCTCCCATAAACACAATTTACAAAAGAAGAATAGAAAGGAAAGGGAATGTACAAAGGAAGAAAGGGAGGAGGGGGAGACAAGAGAAGGGAGGAGGGAGAAGGGAGAGAAAGAAAGGAAGGTCTTCATTTAAAAAAAAAACCTCGGCTCGCTCATAAAATCATTGTGCTTTTATCGGTAAACTCACCACAACGTGAGCTCTGTGAGAGCAAGGAGTTGCTCCTTACCCCGCAGTGGTGAGTACTGACACACGGGAGACGCTCTGGGACGTCTGATGAATTAACTGTCCGTTTGAGGATTTGAAACGCAGAGAGGAAAGGCAGACGCCCCTGCCTGAATGCCTCACTCTGAAAGCCCTCAGGCCTCTCTCCTGTATCTGCCACAGACATCCCTGTGACTCAAGCAGGCACCTCTGTGGCCTGCCAGGTTCTGAAGGACCCGCAGCCTGGGGAAGGAGAGAGCCGGGGAGCACCTGCCCCTGGTCCTGTTTTCTCCCACCCTGCAGAACACAGGGTGTGCCCCTGAACCAAACTCGGCCAACTGTGGAGCTGCACAGCCCGCAGTACCGCACAGGGGCCCTCGCACTGGCCATGCACTGGAACCACCTGCAGGTTTGCAAGAGGAAGCCCAGCTCCCTGCCCCTGGATGTCCTGCTTGGTTGGGCTGGGCTCAGCCTTGGCATCAGAATTCCCAAGCTCTGCAGGTGACTGTCATGTGTGGTCAGAACCAGGCTCCACGGGCCGCCACTCTCAGGACCACCCGAGCTTCCTCCGTCCTTCGTGTCGACCTCTCATGTCGAACACACAGACGTCCACCTGAGGGAACCGTGCGAAACCCAAGTTCACCACGGAAGCCGCGTCCCTCCACTGCCCTGCTGCGGGGAAGCGAGGGAGGTGCCCGGCCCATCCTGACCTAGGTAACCTCATTCCAACCCACTTTCTTCTAATCTTAGGAAATCCTAGCCCTAAAGTAAGTAATCTCGATTCTGCTCAAATGTTATGTAAACACTTTCGTAGAACTCGGGGCTGTTGATTTTCAGATTTATGTGCCCCATTCTGGGAAGATAAATCATTGCTGATCCTAGGAAATAATTACAAAACCGTTTTTCTCACGCAGGGTTTGGCCGGTATTAACGGCCGTGCAATCACTCAACACAGACTCTGTGGAAAACTTTCTGGAACAGCCTGTTTCGCAGAAGCACAGAGCAGGGGAGACGCAGGTCCTCCCCCCACGGAGCTGAGTTCTCGGGTATCCAGAGGCAGGGTCAATAGAAAGGGTGACCACTTTTACTTCCGTGTTGCTGTTCCGAATGCAGTTGAATGGCCAGTTGCCACCTTAACAAATGAGGTGAACCCCAAAAGTCAAAAGACTGGCTCCAGGTCACACAGGCATGAGAGGAGGCCGCAACCCAGAGCTCAGCTTCACACTCCTGAGCAAGCAGTCACTCCTCTGACCGCAGGGCCTCTTTGCTGATGTACTGGGAAAGTCCAGCTTATCAAAGCAAAACAATAAAGGGTGTAAATCCTTTAGTTTTACACAGAGAATGCATACCTACATAAAAGCCTCCTTCCAGTTTACTTGCCCGTTATCTACACGTTTTTAAAGTTACTTCATTTTCACAGTTTGCTGTGTATGCATCATAGTCCTCCCAAGAAACAGAAGTGGTAAGCAATAGAGATAGAAAGAAAGAGCTATGGGTAAGCAGGTGCAGATGTAGACATGGATTAGATACAGGCTAGAGAGAAGAGAGCTACGGATACACAGGTGCAGATGAAGACATGGATTAGATACAAGCGAGAGAGAGGGAGAGAGACAGAGCTACAGATACACAGGCATAGATGTAGACATGGATTAGATACAGGCTAGAGAGAGGGAGGGAATGAGCTATGGGTACACAGGTATTGACATAGACATGGATTAGATACAGGCTAGAGAGAGAGAGCTACAGGTACACAGGTGCAGATATAGACACAGATTAGATACAGGCTAGCGAGACAGCTACAGATACACAGATGCAGATGTAGACATGGAATAGATACAGGCTAGAAAGAGGGAGAGAGCTACAGGTACACAGGTATAGATGTAGACATGGAGTAGATACAGGCGAGAGAGAGAGAATGAATTTTTTCAAGGAATTGGCTCATGTAATTATAGCACCGACAAGTCCAGACTCTTGGACTGGGCCACAGGCTGGACGCCAAGGCAAGACATCTAGTTTATCATCTTGAGGCCGAATTCCTTGACCTTGAGGGAAACCTCAGTGTGAGTTTAAGGTTCCTCTGCTGATTGGATGAGGCCACCTGTATTCATGGAGAATGTCTCTTTCACTTGAAATGAGCAGATAGAGGTGCAAGCTACACCCACCACACACCTGCCCAGCACCCGAGGCCCAGGTGTTTGGCTGAGCGGCCGCGCAGTGTCGCCTGACACACAAAGCCTTCCACCCACGCTGTACCACACAGGACAGAAATGATTTCACTTGACAGTAATGCTGTTATAGACTCACGGTTTCAGGGCAAGGGGAGCCCTGGGGACCGACTACTCCAGACCAGAAATCTGATGCCCAAAGACTGGTGCGCCCCGCCCAAATCCCCCTGGTCTTCGATGCTTTGATTCCTCTGGTTTCTGGGGTCATCTGTGTTTCCCTCCACCACGCTGCTCCCACTACAGGATTTCCCGTGTTTGTGTTTCAATCTGGGAAGTGGAACACAGGTGGTAAAACCCACGACAGGGACACAGCGGTCAACACATCCATGTGGTGCCTTTGACGCTGTCAGGACCACATTCTCCCCTGAGGAAAGCCTCAGGTCATTCTGGGCAGGAGGCAGGTGCTCTGATGGCCCAGAAGGCAGCCTCCACCCCAGGTATGCCGTGACCCACCCTAACGAGACAGGCCCGGCTAGCTCCCCACCTCCAGCCGATGCTGCACTGGCCACTTTAACCGCCAGCTCTCCAGAAAGAAAGTATTATCTCATGATTTCTGCTTTAGCACTCGGAATAACTGGATTTACTTTGCATTGACTGAGCTCGGAACCCTGGAGTCAGATGACACCCAGCCCCAGCGCCAGCTGCGTGGCGTTTTCCCCCAGCCTCTCGTCCGTGTCAGCGGGCGGGACGGGCTTGGGTCACCTTGGCCCACTGCCTCCACCACCTCAAACCAGGAGATGGCTGAGGGCGGGAGGCGCACCCCACCCCTGGGACGACCCGGCGAACTCGCTTCCTCCTCTCCTGTCAGAGGCAGGGGTGAGGCGAACCCTTGGCCACCGAGTGGGTGCACCTTAAATCCCATTCTTCCAGTGTCTGTTCCCACTC